>NW_015090893.1:11353245-11426300 GCF_001431845.1 Calidris pugnax
TGGCACCCGCCGCCCCTCAGCGACTCCCGGCCGCCTCTCATCGCCCTCCGGCCGCCCCTCGCTCTTCCCGTCAGCAGGCTGAGGAAACTCGGCCTCTCCTTTCGCCCCGGGGCGCTGCCGGAGCGGCTGTCCGGCCTCGTCCCCGGTTCCCCCCGCCGGCCTCCGGGCTTCCTCCGCTCCCCACAGCGAAACGAGCCTCCGGCCGCGGCTCTCGCCCGCCTCAGCTTGTCTGTCACCGGCCAAAGCTGTACCCCCGGCTCTCGCCCGGTCACTTGTGCAAAACTCACGTCGATATGGCCCACAGACGCCTGTTCTCAGCTACCTCATCGCATGAGGAGGCTCCTGTGCGGGTAGGAGTTCTGACTGAAATATTATTAAAGAAGATGGATTTTTATATTTTTTTTTGCACTAATTACAAGGCAAGGATAGTGAAAAGATTGGACCTGGGGAAAGTGTTTCCCAAAGCAATCTGACTTGAAGCTTTGCATGTCTTTCATCTTCACAAAAAAAAAGGTAAAATGAGAGAGGGGAATAAAGAAATTCCTACTGATCTGTAGAGAAAAGATGTTTCTTCTGGAAATGCTGTCACCTCTGTAATACCATTGTATTGTCAAAGGTGCGTGGGCAGCTGTAAATGGAAAAGGATTTCATCTTCCTGAAGAAAAGACTTTTTGCACAAACAGAAAAAAAAAAAAAAAGGTTCTATAGACTAAAATTACTTCAAAGTCTGAAATCCCACACATGGAACAATGTGCTTTAGCACAGGATGAACTGTGCTGAATCACACACACAAAATACCTTTGCAAGAAAGAGTCTCCTCAAAGCCCTTGGTCACCAGATCAGGCTGTTCCACGGTAACACTGACACAGGCGTCTTGCAGCCTGTTCTGCCTGCTCCTCACCAGAAGACTGAGACACGCTAAAATATGTATTTTCCAGGCAGTCCTTGCAATACCAAACACGTCCCAGAATAAATCTGCCTCTTGTCGCAGTTTTACTAGGCAATTACTAATTCCTGTTTGCCCGGGTGACTACTAGAGAACCACAGTGCACCCTCCTGGGGACACGGCTCCCAGAAGCCAGCCGCTCCAATGGGAAGGTGATGGAAAGAAATGACTTCACCTGCAGACCAACAAGCAGTTAGTGAAGGGCAAAGAGATTTAAAAAAGCAAGATGCTGCCTCTTATAAAAGCCCCCGCCCAAAGTGCCTGAGATCTGCCTGCCTGAAGTAATAGCCTCCTGGCAAAAACCATACAGATATTGTTTTTGTGAAAGGGAACACACCAGAAGGCTGACAGTGATCTCAAAGTTCCTGATAGCAAGTTTTCTAGGTTTATCTTAGCATTACAAATTAAAATCAAATGGCAAGCTGACGCAATCTTGCAGAAGGACATTCGGGAAGCTGAAAGCACCAACTGTAGGGACAGATGATAAACAGCAGCTAGCAAGTAGATAAAAGGGAACATGATCGTAACAGGCAGGACTTCCTCATGTCTCCGTGAGGAGGAGATTCTGCAGGTGCTCCCTGGACTATTCTATGAGAGGCTGGGAGTGGCTGGAGGAACAGGCACCATCAGTGCTAGAACAGGTTGGTACTTACTATCAGGTTGTATTTCATCTTTGGCTGCAAACTCTCGACTCATGCAAATGAAAGGATTTTAAGTTGTTTTGCAATGCCTACTAAGAGGAAAAAAAAAAAAAAAAAACAACCCACCTGCTTTTGTCACTGTCTGTTTGCTAATTCAGTCCTAAGTACTTCCAGCTCAGGCTAACACAATGACACCTTTTTTTTTAAAAAAAAAAAAAAAAAAAGTGCATGGAGTTGTTCATATAATTGTAGTTTATTTCAGCATATTTATCCTCATGGGAACCTCAAGATTTCACAGTCTGCTAGTCTGGAACTACCTTGCTGTGAAATAAACTGCCTCATAGAGACATTCTTTATTAGGTATCTATCACTAACCTGATCTAATAATTCTTTGTGGGAGCTGCAATGAAGTGAGAAACAATGTTTCATAAACCCATCAGCACCCAGGCAGCTTTAGTGCTTTTGAAGCTGTAATAGCCTGCCCATCCAAGCCAGCCCTCTAATCAAATTAGGGGAACCTGCACAAGCCTTTAAATCTCAGCTGGAGCAGCACTACCCTCTAAAGATAGGTCTGCGATGTAGCTGTCATCTGGAACTTACTGTTTTAATGCAGCCGCACAGGGTTCTTGGGACAGAAATGCTGCTTTCCAAAAGGTCTGTGCTGCCAAAGATGTGCTGGGAAGAAGCCCTTTTTACTTTTTTTTTTTTTTTATACCTCCAGTCAGGAATCAATCAGACCATTTCCATTTTCTTTACCTTGGTGGCCAATGGAAACTCTGCCCTAGTGTCTTCCGCCAAGACTCCCACTCTCCTCAGCATTTTTCTAGGGTGGCACATATTGAACCTGCTAAAATGCTTAAACTGTCACAGCTTTTGGCACATACTCCCCCCTGGGAAATGTTCCTGTGGCCCAAGAATCACAGCACAGTCTTCCCTTAGGAGCAAGCCTTGCTGATTTTCACACATGCAGATTTTCACACATGCTATTGTTTGTCTCCCTTCCGTTTATTTGACTGTTTTTCACCCCATGGAGTTAAGTAAAAAGGAGTGTTGGGAAGAAATGAAGTGGCGACTGTAGAAAGTGCTGGGGATCCTAACGGGATAGGGCTGTGAGCAATGCCTATAAACTCACCTTGTTTTGGGCTGAAAGACTGCTCTCTCTGCCCAAAGACTAGAACACAAAATGGGCAGGGAGCTGTTAAAAACGCTTCCCTGAAAACCAAGGTGTAGGATAGATCTGCCAGCGGTTGCTCTCCAGGCAGATGTGCAGAGAAAGGGAGAGCAACAGCTTCATCCTGCCCCAAGCTGGGCAACAGTTGTGCAATGCTGAGCTCCCTCAAAATGCAGGAAAAGATAGTTCAGACAAGATGTGTGTATAGGCTTGGGTGATTTTAACATTTTGTCCAGCTCTGCAGAGAGGGACGCAAGAGTCCTAGTGGACAACAAGTTGACCATGAGCCACCAATGTGCCCTTGCGGCCAAGAAGGCCAATAGTATCCTGGGGTTCATTAAAGAGTGTATTTGATTTGGGTATTTAGAAAAAAAAAGGCACACACATTGAAGTAAAGAACTTTCCTCCTCTTTCCTTTGGCTAAATTTCATCCAAACATTTGTCCCCCCTCGTTCCTAGTTTCTCCTCCCCTTTGCCATATGCACTCTGTCCCAATTCATTCAGTGAGGTGACAGGTGGCACAGGACATCAGGGTCAAGTGTGTAACTGTCTTCACTTGTGCTGGGTTTTCTCTGCTTCTCTGTGCTTCCCAGTGTGCCCTACCAAGGGTTGTCCATGGCCACTATCCCTTGGGAGTGTTAAAGAAGGAAACTTGGCACAAGTCATCCACCATGGCCATGGTCCCTCCAGGACTGTACCCATGGGCACGAAGCACCTCCTTGCACAAACATGTCTCCCTCCCACATCTCCTCCAGCTTTGTCCACACCTCCTTAAGTTTCTCCTCATGTATCTTCTCCCCTTGTGGCTGATGCTCTTCATTAAACTTGTCTGAGCTGAAGCGCTGCAGGGCCCTCTGTGCTGGAGCTTTGGGGCATGGTGAGTTGTCCCCATTGATTTCAGAGCTGGCTGGAAGCAACGGTGAGGGGCAGATGGGAGTTCACAGCTCCTGTCCCTCAGGTATCTCTGCAGCCCCCAGCTGCCTGATCCTGCCATGTGAACCCAACACAGCGCTCAGGCGCAAGCGCTGCTTGTGCATGAACACAGCAAAACCTGCAATTTATTCCCAATACCTTCACAGGGCAGCCAGGAAGGATGTTCCCCGAAGGGAAGGAGAGGAGAAGACCAGTGCGTGATGTGTAGGAAGCCTATGCTGAGGAAACACCAGCCCAGGGTAACTAACCTTATTCTCGTAAGAAGTAGAGAGAAGGGAAATCAATCACTGGAGCAAACCAGGCAGGGACAGTCATTTCTGCATACACAGTTTCAGAAAACACATTAAAAATTTATTTTAAATATATTATAAAAGGAAGTCCATTCAACTTTAAAAACACTAGGCATTCTATCAATGATTCCCGATTTATGAAAGCTACTACATTAAAGTGCTACAAGTCCTTTACCACCCCCAGATATTAGGCTGCTGGTCCTAATACGCATGGAAATAAATATACACTGATTCAAGAGGCACCATCCAGTTTTACAGATAAAATGCATGCAGTACAAGGAACAGACAAACTTAGACCTTATCACCGAGATCCCAGAGAATGCATTTTGAAACCAATTCCCTTCTCCACCCTAGAGGCTAAAGCTATTTGTTATTGTTATCATAACAGCTAACGTTTTAATGTATTAGCTTGATCAGTTTTTATCTTGTTTTGTGGATGGAGTTCCCATTTGCTTGCTCGCTAATTGGGATTAGGACTTTTTTTTTCTAGGGTTGAACTAACAGATTTAAGACCACATAGATCCAGTGGCTTTATATAAAACTCCCCAAACCCTCACATCTGCTGGAATCATTGAAGCTTTTTGGGTCATACAGAAGCATCAAGAAAGCTCAAATGCAGCAAATAAATATAAGACCACATACATCCAGTGGCTTTATATAAAACTCCCCAAACCCTCACATCTGCTGGAATCATTGAAGCTTTTTGGGTCATACAGAAGCATCAAGAAAGCTCAAATGCAGCAAATAAATAAGCATATACTCAGCTAGGAGAGGCAGAGCCAAAAAACAGACACAGGATTTTTATTAGGATTTCCATAATCTATCATTGCCTAGTTTTATACACAGATCTTCCAAGTTAAAAGCGTGACACTACAACGCAGCAATCAGAGCAGAGCTGAGTTTATTTCAGTTCCACTTGAAATTTATGTGAATAAATCAGTCTGACTGGTTAATCAGGAATATGAAATGAATTGACAAGTGTGTGTTGAATGCTGATGGAAATTTCAGATCTCAGCCTTCCCTTTCTCAACCCATTGCATCTCTCCTCTTCACTCAAACCAGGTGAGGACTTGCAGCTAGTTTTAAAATAGAGTCATTACATCAGCAAATAAAGTGCTTAAAGCTATACCTTACACAGGCTGGGAAGTTGCAGCACACAGACTGTCCTTGCTTGAGATCAAGAAATAGGCCACAGGTGGACTGGGAGCAGGACCCAGTGATCCTGACTCCCAGTCCAGCTCCCCTTTTTGCCATGTATCCTGTAAAAGACCTTTTAATCCCACCCCCACAGACTCTGACGTTAACCTAAAGCTACTCAGCATTTTGGCAACAGTTTGCTAACTATTTAAGAAGCTTTTCATGCTTAATGACCGTTAAAATGGAAACCGAGATTGCCACTTGTCAGATAAGGACCGATTTAGGCACCAGCAGGCTCCGTTGTTGCAAGTGGTCAGAAGTCCAGTAGGTGAGTGGGACCAGGAAGGGCAGCAGCTGGGAGTGGATGTGGGATGCGCGGTGCACTTCAGTGCCCTGTGCCAGCAGAGCCAGCCTGTTTCAGATGTAACTTTGCCAGGGCTCTTTTGATAGAAACCATGAGGGGCTGACTGCTAGATCCTCTCTGTTCTCTCCAGTCAAAACCATTCCAGTGTCTGTCCGTATCTTGAAAGATAATTTAAGATAAAAGCTTCTGCCTTTTTGCCCAGCAGTTACACGACTGCCCAGTATGACTTTAAGGAGCTCTCTCTCCTCTCCCCTCAGTGATGCAAGCACAGTTACTGTAATGATCCTACAGTAGCTACTGTGTTCTTGCAATGCAGGTTGCCGTGGTGCCTGTTTGAGTTTCAGTACGCTGATGTCTCCGTGCAACAGGGAAGAAAAAAAGTTTGCTGACTGGAACTCTCCAGTAAAGGAAAGCAAAGCCCCGCGCACAGACTACTGTAAAACAAGCCAGGAAGAAAGTTAAGCTGAGAAATTGCTTTCTTGCTACTTCTGTATTAGAGATTTGAACACACCCTTTCAAACTTTCCCAGTGATGGAAGGCATCGGCTTTCTGAAAGACACTTCTGCTACAGATTTTATATCCTTTCGGGACTATTTGTGATTTGGGATTTCGATCCTTAGACAATAAAATGCAGGATCTTGCATGGCGGTGAAATGCGTGAGCCTTCACCATGAGGTGAAACAGCCAACAGCAAACCAAGACACCCTCTGGTCCAGCTTTACTTGTTACAGTGCACCAAGAGGAACCTGCCATCCTTTCCAAGTCTTTCTATTTGGAGTGATTTCCCCCCTTTCCCCCCCACCCCGAGTTATTAATGACATCAATTTAACAGAGGAAACTCAGGAGCTTCTGAATTACTGTCATTCACACAAATTTTGCACTTAAAGTCAAACATTTTAAAAACCACACACACGAACACAAACACTGCACTACATCCTTATCTCCCAACCCCTTCCCCGCTTCTCTCTTGTCCAGCAAGGCACTAGGAAATGGTTCAAGTTTAAGCATTTGCTGTACATTTACATTTTAAAAGGCACATCTTTATTTTAGTGATGCTGTATTCCTCTTTCAGTAAGGCCCACACATTCCTCTATTATGGTGTGGAAAAGAAAGTTGATTTCCCAGGCATGAAAAAAGACATCTTGCACACGTAAGAGCCCCAAACCTATTTACTCTGTTTGGAGGCCTTAGAGATTAGCACCAGTATAAATCAACAAGAGCTTCAAGAGCAAATCAAAGTACTATAACGTGACATAACACACATCCAGGGATCCCCCTGTTGTCTGGGATTCTGATACTGAAAAGCAGCAGAACTTATGCAGCCTCAGAGAGAAGGGTTGTTTGAATATTTGGGGGGAAAAAATATGAAAACATTTATTTTGCATTAGATAATCACTGGTATTTAATCTCCAGTCTTGACTTGCATGCAGATGTGAAGATTTGCTTATGTATTCATGCTTTAGCAATTTTGCTTACAAATAACCAAAAGTAATTGGAATAATTAACCAGATTGCCCAGCAAAGGCTCAATTAAAGATGTAGGTGATGAAATACAGCTTCTATTTCTCAATCAGTGGATGGTTGGCTATATTAAGACTTCTCATTAGTCAGCAAAGCCTCTAGGGTATTGAAAAGTATAATTGATGTAAATAAATTAATAGCTCAAAGCCCAGCGAGCCAGTCAGAAGTGTACAGAATTTGTGGGGCACTTATCACACTCAAATCCCAAACCTTCAGAAAACAGATCAGATCAATCATACTGAGAAGGACCCAGTAGGACCACTCGCACTAAAGCTCCAGTTTCCATGTACTGGTGGTCGGTTCAAACAGGAATTACCTCAACAATTACCTAATCTTTTGGTGCATACTGCTAAGAGCTCTCCTTTCTCTCCAAATTAAGATCATTAAGTGGTAAAAGACCTGTTCATTACTGCAGTTCTCTCTGAAGCAAGCGTTTAGCAAGCCAAGCAGCTAGGACTCCCCTCACAAGGTGAGCCCAAGCACAAAGCAAGCCATGCATTTTAGAAACAGAAGCTAATCCTCTCGCTAGAAAACTAAGACACACAAAATTGCAAGCTGCAAGCAGAATGACCTACAGTCCATTTATATAATTTGCTGATTGTGTCCCGATTATAAAAAAAAATGAGCACTGTTCATGAACAGCTTCTTGTTCCACAGGTATTAAAACATTCATAAAGACATGTAGTCAGGCCATCTAGCGATCCACAGTCAGCACTACTAGACTAACGAGAGCATTAATAACTTAAGGAAAGCAACAGTCAGACACGAAGCACTGGCAAGTGGCTCTGTCTCCCATCGAAATGAGAAAGGAATCCTCATGACAGACATATTGTAGTTACTGAGAACATAAGATGTCAACTCTGACACTGGTCTCATTTCCATAGCGGTGCTGCTGCAAAACTGCCACAAGGAAAGCCTAGAGCTTTATTTTTTTTTTTCCTTCACTCCCAAAATGTTAGACACCAAAACATTTGGGGAGCCTGGTCCCAGCTGCAATCCAGCACCCCTGTTTCCCTTGCTTTGTGACTGCACGGGCCTGGTAAGTTGGCAGAACGGGTCAGATGTGGCCTCAGCTGTGAGAATGAGAGAGGTGGAAATGATTGTGAGCCTCACAGTCAATACTCAGTCTTGAGAGCTTGGGAGGCAGCCAGTTGAGTCCTAGTCTGCTCCCAGTTCAGACACAGCACTGCAAGGCCTCAAAGACACCCGAAACGTGGGCAGTGATTCTACAGCTGGCAACATCAGAAAGGGCTTCTTACTCCTGCAGGTCTGCAGAGGGAGCCAGCCTGCTTCTTTCTTGATTCTAGGAAAAAACCTTGCCTTCACAGGAGAGAAAGATACCCCAGAGCAGAGCCTCCCTGCCCCTCCAAGGAGGGCAAGTCCATTAACCCTGCTTATCCAGAGTCCCAGAGGGGTGTCCCATTCCTACCCCGAGCGTCGCAGCCTTTCCCTCTCCGAGCTGGCTGCACACCTCCTCCTCAGCTGGGCAAACTGCAGAGCTGGGCAATTACTGGAAAAGGGCTAGTTTTATTGATTTATGCAGCATCTTTGCAAAAGGTTAACTGCACTGTCATTCACAGCTTTTACTAGAAAATGCCACTGCTGCCTTCAGTATAAGACTAAATGGGCTGAATTATATGGTTTTTTGCAACGACTTAATTTTTAACCAGTGTGGGGTTTTTTTTAAACACTCAGTTCAGATAGACTTGAAACCAACGGTCCTCCATTCATCCTTTAGAGTCAGTACTTTTTTCCAGCTCCCGGGATGAGACAATTCCCTTTCAGTGTCTGGCAGATCCTGCATCAAACCAGAAGGGTAACACCTTGCACTGCTAAGGGACTTAACAAGGGACAGGGTGTTAGTGAAATGGGCCCATCAATCCCACATCTCTGCTTAAGCAAACAGATTTCCAGTCACAGTAAAGCATACAGTGCTGTGGATGTGGGGAAGGGAGGAGAGACTAATGGCATCTTCCCACAAGGCTGGAACACCACTCACTACAGACCTCATGACTGCAACAAACTACAGACTAAAGGACAAATGGATAAAGACCAATGGCTCATCGCAGCCCTGACTTAATTATCCTGAATTAATCTGCTCACACCAACTGCGAATTAAGTTAGCTTTCAAACCTCTAAAGGAAAAATGGAAGTTGCCTTCATGTAGTAGATTTAACTCTGAGAAACCCTAGACGTATCTGTACTAAAAAGACTCTGAATGAGAGGGAAATGTGGAACATGATACCCAAAGGCTCTTAGCAAAAATCGACACCTGTAAGAACTGTGCTTACTTGAAAAACCCTCTGCTCATCTTTCACCTTGAAGATTCAACAGTGAGTGACAAACTGACTGCAAAGTGAATGGACCAGAAACCCAGATTCCTCATCATTAATAACTGCAGCAATCTTCCCAACACTTGGCTGCACTTCTACTACAGCTCATTCCTTTATCAGAGCTATGATTTGGAAAGTAATAACACTCAACCTGTTTGAAATATATTTTGGTTTAGGGCAAAAAAAATAGTAATTTCATCTTACGTTTTGATGGCCCTTTTTTTTTTTCATGTCTATGATGGTCAGAGGATTAAATCTTGTGTTCAAGATTTTGCTTAGATGGACTTTGGAAAATAAAGCACCTACATGGGAATGCTTCAGCGAGTAGTTTAGCAGCTACAAAAAGTCCTGGAGGGTCCCGGATAACAAAATCATTTAACACCAGACCCAGGTGGGAAATGTAACAAAACAAAAAAAAAGGCAAAACCGAACCAAACCAAAACAAAGCAGTTTGAATCACATTCAGACTCCTCTAAAAACAGAGTTTCTGTTCAGTCTCAGCACAGAAGTGGCTCTGGCAAAGCCTTTAAAATTCCACCATCCCCAGAAGAGAAGGATGCAGCATCTTTGCAATAAAGACTGGCCTGCTAGTTAACCTTCTCCTAAGATTCTCCCTTTTACCTTCATTAACTGTTTAAAAAAAAGTATTCTTAAAAAAATTTTTTGTAACCCTCCCCAGTAAAAACTATAATTGTAAAATATATATATATTTCTCAGTCTTTTAAAGATCAAGATTTCTGTTAAATTTTTCCAAGACGGTTGAGTTTGTATGTTCAAATATCCACTGCTGTGTTGGAGATGAAGGGTTGCAGCTATTCATAAAGATCTTTCGGTCACTCTCACTGCAGTCCATACAGCTGCTGCTTACTGGATGGTAGAGAGTCTTGTCCTGGGGAAGAGAAATTTGATGTGAGGTTGCTAAGCAGAGAGGCAAACCTGGTTTAAAACCAACAGAAGGAAGTCTTAAAACCCAAGGCAAGCTATTTCATCACTTGATGTATCTGAAGAAGTTGTTCCATGCTTAACTAGTTGGCAAATGTCAAGGTCCATTCCCACCCCTCAGCATCTGGCCCCATCCTCATGTCTGCACTGGGAAGTTCTAAAGCTGTATCTGAAGGCAGGTCCCCTCTCACCCTGCTGCAGTCACTCTGGCACGCTGCAGGGAGATGGCAAGGACTCGGATAGGGCACTGAGTCAAGAATTTACTTACCTGTTGGTCACAAAAGCATTGCTTAGCAGAAGGAACAAATAAGGACTGAATAAATCCTTATCTACTTTTGGCACAATCTTCCAGTATTCAGATCAAACCAACAAACCCAGCACACCTCTTTGCAAACAGGTTTTGCAAGGGTGTTGCGTCACCTCACTGCCAGCCGTGGACAGGACTGCAAGGAGACTCAGCAAGCCCTGGAGAAGCAGTCCTCACCATTCCTAACCAGTGGAACAGGGGAGTCACCTCTTTCTAATAGAGGGTAATTAATGGCACAATGACAACAGGCTCTCTGTGGATTCTCTTATCACAGCTACATAAAGAGAAGGAATAAAACATGAGTGGTGACATTTAAAGAAAACTAAAGTGCCTGCAGGCAATTGACACCTTAAATGAGAATATGCACTTGCACACACACATACTCACTTTCCGGTATCTCCAGAGCTGGTTCCCCTTCATTCCATGACAATCATAGAGGGTGACAGGGCTGTTGTGGGAAATGGCATCAAAACAAAACTTCTTGGTGTGCTGAGGATCCCCAGGACGGATGTCTTCTCTCCAGCTGAAGGTGAATACCTGCCGGGACAACCAGGACCCTCAGGGTGGCTGGTACCAGGTACAGCACTTTCACCAGCAGCACTACATTCCCTTCTTTGCCCACAGGGTGGGGATGGCTCCAGGGAAAAGATGAAATCTTCTAGAGAAAGACTATTTCCACCTCTGGGGACAGGGACTGCTGATGAGGGGAGTCTGTAGGAGCTACCCCCCGGCCTGCCACGCAGCATGCTAAATGTGCTGCTGCAACCAGCCATGCTCGTTAGCTTGGGTACTAATAGCAGCCTCAAATGTCTCTGCAATGCAGACATACATCATGGATTAAGTGAGCAGCTGACCAATTACAGCACTTCACAGCTAGCAGAAACGGCAGAGAGCTCGAGGAGCTCCGAATTAAAGCCGTCTGTAAACACCCGCGTCTGCACAGGCAGCCTGCAGTCACCTTGAGAAGAGTCTGTCCCACACCTTCTGTGACAAGGGACCAGGAAGCCCCCAACTCCCCACCCCACTCCACAGGAGTGTCAGAAGGGAGATCACTAGGGCAATACTTCCTTGGTGCTCTCTTCTACTGACCCTGCAATGATCTCTCAGCACTTTCAGGTGAAGTGGAAGGAGGGACACTACAGAAAAGAAGAGAAAGGCTTTTAGCTCTAGTAACTCGGCACAGTGTGGCAATGCCTGGCAGGGCTGGGGCCTCCATGAAAGTTGCTGGATGCCAGCACGTGTGGCCTAGAAATCCCTGAGCCACAGGGAGGGGACACAGGAGAACAACTGGTGAAAGTACCACCACCTGTATGCTCTGCTCCTTGCACTGCCCCTGTGGCATTTGCGTTTGGCCACAGCTTGAGCCAGTAGTGTGGTCAAACTGCATCTTCCTTCTGACAATCATGGCTTGACTTATGACATGTTTTAAGCATTGTAGGACTGAATCTCACAAAAGAGAAACTTGTTGAAATGCAGGCCCCACTGTGGAGCTTTTGCTTTCTGCTTTAACAAGGACAGCATGGAAGGACCACCATGTGTATGCCCTGCTCCTTGCACTGCCCCTGTGGCATTTGCGTTTGGCCACGGCTTGAGCCAGTAGTGTGGTCAAACTGCATCTTCCTTCTGACAATCATGGCTTGACTTATGACATGTTTTAAGCATTGTAGGACTGAATCTCACAAAAGAGAAACTTGTTGAAATGCAGGCCCCACTGTGAAGCTTTTGCTTTCTGCTTTAACAAGGACAGCACCTCTGGCAAGGGTGCAAGTGTCCTCTGTGACCAGCACTAGCCAACATGATTCTACAAGGCTACTAGGCAGCTCACCCCTGTCTCAGTGCTCAAGGGGAAGGGCCGTTCTGGGGGCTCCTTTTGGAACCAGGTGGAGGAATGGTCCTCCCTTCAGAGAGATCTCACAAGGCAGTAAGACAGACAAGTAATGAGCAGGGTGCTACTATTTGAAGCGGCATGCCCAAAAACTTTTGCACAAGGAAGCTATTTTGGTTCATTCTCTCTTTTAAATCTCTCTTGGGAGAGAAATTACCACAATCATTTGGGCTCGATGCTACACAGAAGTTCAAACCACATTCTCTCCCTAAACATAAGCCAATACTAATTGTTCAAGATTCTCCTGACACAACAGAAGCTTAGCTTTGGACTGTGCCTGATTAAATTGGTTTCGCTTCCAGTTTTCATACATCAAAATTGATATGCAACAACCCTCCAACTCCTACTACTGAAGCCATTCCCCTGAAGAGTTATGCATGGCTCTGTAATAGAGGCATTGTTTTCTTGATCTTTTCTCAGCTCAGCTGCTACAGTTTAGACAAACTAATATTTCCTTCCCTTCTGTTACAATAAAGCTGTCGTTTCTGGCACCTTATATGTTGAGAGGGTGAATCTATAGCCTGGACGGTTTCATCTCTCTCCAGCAATGGTTGGGTGTTTATAATGCATTTGCCTCCTGTCAGAAGGATGATAGTAAGCGGTTATTGAATGCTCCTGCAGGTTCATTAATATGCATGATCCTCCTCTATCACTTCTTTCAGCACAACCTTTGAAGTTAATATTCACTTTGTTACATATTACAGCTGCCTTGTTACTGGTTTCTTTTATTATTTTGTCATATTGTTTTCTTGTGCTTTCTTTTGTTCACTCTGAGAACTTCAAAGCAGAAGTAAAAGCTCTGCACAAAGTCTGCCAGGCTCCAGACCCTGCCACAAGCACAAGCCACATCCTGCTACAAGCCCATCAAAAATAATTAGTACACGAGCCTTGGGGTGCACAGCACCCTCTGTTCACCTGACAGAGTTCTGCAATGGCCTTCCTTCTCAAACATTTGTTCTTATAACCTCTCCCTCCCCAAATGTATCTAGGGGTCCATGATTTATCAGAGGGACTGTTACCTGCACGTTGTTCCATGCTGTCTCTCCTCTGTCCTTCACACAGTTTTCCAGCCTCAGTGGGGATCCCAGGGCTCCGTGCTTGGTATCCACACACAGTCCGGTTCCTACGTTGCGTATCTGAAATAGCAAATTAGTCACTGAGTCTCCTATTCTTACCAAGTGACAGGAAAGAAGGTTTAAATTGCCTCAAGTAGTGGCAGTATTTGTATGAAGACAAGCTTTGAGACTCCTCACTTAACTATGTATCTGAGCTGGCAGATAACAGCTAGAAGAAAGCACAGGAACTCCAAGTGAGCCCCATCACCAGCTGTACAATAACCTCACAGCAAGGACACAGCAAAGCCCATTAGCTACAGCACTGCAGAGCCCACTGTGGTGTTGTGTGTAACAATCCACGACTTCACTCCTGGGGTGATTCTTTTCCCAGAACACAGCTGACTTGCAAAAACAGGGGTGGTTTTCCTGGCTCTCAGATGGGAAAGCTAAGGAGCAGAGTAGCTCCACACAGTTGCCTAGTCCTTTAGAAATACAACATTTCTGCTATTGCTCAGCTGCCGCCTCTCCCTAGCCCTCCCTGCTGGCATGTTCTGCCTTCTACTAAATATACAACATGCAGAACAAGCCAAGTCCCTATTCTCTCTGTAGATGTGCACTAATAGAAACAGCTGCCTAATTGCCTTCTTTGATCAGGCCAATATAATGGTAGAGGAGTTCTGGTCTTTGAAATGTATCAAGCAGGATCTTTAAATGCTTTCTTGCCACCTTACTCACAGCAAACCGGTGCCGGAGCACGTGGCTAAGGCAGCTCTAACAAACCAAACAGCAGCCTGTTTGCCCACTGCAGGTTTCAGAGCACAAACTTGCCTCTCCCCAGGCAGCTGCCGGAGGTTCCACTGGTGGGTAGAACTTTGGCAAGTCCCACGCGACCTCGTTCATGAACCACTTGAAGCTTTTGCAGTTGAGGTTGTTGCGAAGTTCCTTCTGAGCGGCGACGTCCCCTGCAGAGAGATGCCGGTACTCCGGTCTGCGCTGGTAAATGTACTCTGCGTATTCATCCATCCACACCTCAGCCACTCGCTTCAGGTTCTGTGTGGGTAACAGCCACGTGTGAAAATGAGAGGGGAAAAAAACACCCCAGAACACTGCACAAACCACTGACATTAGCATTCAGAACAGCTCTCATGTTTTTGCTCGGAAGGGATTTTCATTCACATCCACTCTTTCTCTCCAGCTTCAGGATGAAGATTATTTTTATTATTCTCTAGTTCCAAGGGACTTTTAGAAAGATATTTTCAGTTGAGGTCAAAACAGAATCCTGGCACTTGGCCATTATATCTAGCTCTTTGTGGCTAAGAAAAACAACATTAATCAAAAGTTGGGGCTTTTTTTTCCTCTTTTTCTGTAAAGAAGCTAGTCAGAAAGTGATGCTGGTAAATACCACTGGACATTCAAAGGTCCCTGAGAAAAAGCTGCTTTCTTAAATCCTTCTTATTGCATCTTTTATATCCATCTAGGAATGGGATTTGCAGTACTCTCCTCTGGAAAGCTTAGTTCACAATGTTCGTTTTTACCACTATTTTTCCATTTTCTTGGGTAAAAAGCTGCTTAAAAGGAACTCTGAGATACTGCAGGAACACGGAACTTTCAGGTGATGACCCTTCAGAAAAGAAGCAAAAGGTTTACCTCCCGGCAGAAGTATTTTTCCCGTATCACTGTAAAGCTTAATCCACTGTGCAATTCCAAGACAGCAATGAACACCACCCTCTTGGGGTACCCGCCCTGCTGCTTGTCCCAACACACTCAAGAGACCGTTGGACCTTGGACTCTTCTCTGGCAGCACCAGGTACATTCTTGGTGCCACACAGTAACGTGCCATGTGTGGTCATGACTTCAGTGACCCAGCAGCACTGCCCACCTGGCGTGAAGGTGGTCAGGCCAGCAGAGGTCATTTACTCCCAAATAAATTAGGGTGTTAAGAACAAGCAGTGTGCTGGCCCTGCCCCAAATGCAGCCTATACACAACAAGAGCAGGTGCTCATCTCAAGGTGACTGTACGATCTTAGATGCCAAGAAACAGCCTTTCCTACACCTGTGTGCCGTCTCCTTCCAGCACTGTGGGAGCGTGCAAGAGCCAAATACTGAATCAAAAGAAATATAGCTCCTTCCTGAAGAGATGGCACAGACAGGAGAGCACTCTATCGCTCTGACAGGTCATTGCTGGGCTGAGTAATAAATCCCAATCTGTAACTAGGGTGATGCTATTAAACTGGGAAACATTTTAACACTGTGCAAGCCATAAGACTGCAGAACAGCAGGGTACCTTTTTGTGTTGTTTGATTCAGCAGCCTTCCTGCTCCTATGATTTTTTTCTCCCACCAGAGGGCAATGCGATCCCTTCACAATTTGGAAATTAACTGGAGAAAGCTGGTGCATGATAGGCATGAAACTCTTTCCTCTTTGGGTTAGACTAGATTAAGAAATAAGATGGCACAGAAGGTTCCATCGTGGAAAATTACAGCTTGCCTATTCAGTGGTCTGTGATGCTTGAAGTCGAGAGGTCTTTCAATCACCAAAACACAATCACCATGCTGAAGCCTTCTGCTCTTGGAAAGCACAGTTATAAAATGACTGAAGTATTACACAATTAAAGCCGTATCTTGTTTTTATTGGTGATCCCATAGCCAACGCCTGATTGCAAAGTCCCTTCCCAACACCAGGCAATGGCTGATGCCTGGAGCATGGCAGCTGCCCACACATGAGTCTGCAGCTCCCCTAGGCTCTCTTCCCCTTGTGCTACGCATCCACCGTTGCAAAACTGCTCAATTTGACCACTGTACAAATACAATTTATGGACCACAAAGCCTACATTTGCCTCCCATTGTGGGCTGAGAGGAGACAACAGCATGGTCACATTGCAGTCAAACATCTGTCGTGGGGAACACCACTGCCACTTACTCTTGCCAGGCTGACTCCTGTTGGAACCTTGTACGGAACATATTTTCTGTAGATATGACCAACTCTAGAGCAAGGGATGTCCTCCATGCGACCCCCACACATCCATACCTGGGGAACAGCAGAGAAACAGATTCACTCTTGGTTATACAGAGAAAGATGAAGAAGAAAAAAAAGACAGACTTTCAAGTCACGAAAAAACTTAACCCAGATTTTTTACTTTGAAGCACACTCTCTCCCAAATACCCTGCCCTCCTTGCCTTGGTCTCAAATCCTATAACTACCTGCTTAGAGCCATGCAGCGAGCCTTGATTTAGTACAAGTGCTATCAAGCCCAATGGCTCAACAGTTCAATTTTGCATTACTTAGAGAAAAGAACAGGAAAAAAAAATTAATTCCAAGCCCCCAGAGAACAGCACACTTTAAATCAATGTCCGTTCTTACAGCAACAGTAACAATAGTTAAACTGAACTGCCATGTAAGACCTGGGCGCAGGTTGGGTAAGGTTGCTGTAAAAGGGGAAGCCATCTCTGTAGTACAGGTCACGTACTCAGCAAAACACTCCAGGGAATTCATGAGCCTGTTCAAGTGCCAGAAATCAGAAGAAACTGCTACTTTTCCCTGTGGTTATCACTGCTCTCGTATGGTTTCATTGCTGATATGCACTCATTGCTTTTGCAGCCTTACAATTAAGTAGAAAACCCTGCCTGGTGAAAACATAATTAGCTCTAAAAAAAAAGCCCTCAGGAAGTCACTGGAACACACTGCTAGTTGAAGAAGACTACCTTGACGCTTGGTTAACATTTATATTAGGTCCAGAAGTTTCTTTTCCCATCTGGGAAGATTTCACTCTGTGCCAACATTCTGCAATAACTTTCTTTCATTGAGTATTTATAGCATGGATGTAATAATTTTGTCCAAGTGGAAACCAAAGGAGACGTTTTCTGAACCAGGCAATCTACCTCATTAGGCTTAAGGAATATATTCATATGTGCTTTCCAGAGATATCTAATCAATACTTAAAGAAAAAAGTATCCTTCGGTAATGCAAGACAAATGACTTTCTGAATTCTCCAAGCACGACACTGTCTTGCCCTTCATTTTGTCCCCAGATCTTATGCTAATGCCCCGAAGGCAGCAATATTTCAGAAGGTCCGCTGGTGCTGCAGGCTGGTGCAGTGCTCTTGATCTCACTGTGCCTAATTTGAGCCACCGCAGTTCACTGTACAATGAGCTTAGTCAACAGCTTCACACATAGCAGGCAATTCCATTAATATTCTACAGTGACAATATTAAATACTTAGCTTGGAAGAGAAATATTTGGCCAAGGCTGCTGCATAATTATTAGCTCTGACACTAAAGTCCTCTGAGTTTCAGCTCTGTCTACTGGCCCTAATAATTACAGTCATTTGCTGACTGAGTATAACTTAATGGAGGATGGTTGCTCTCAGTTAGAGGAATATTTTTTCACAGGCAACTTCTAAAGTTCAAGGTACTTAATTACATGTCATTATGGCGAGAGAGACAAGAAGAAAGTTGACAAACACTCTTTCTACAGAATTTCATTTCTTTTGTCCCTGCTGCGTCTTGAGAGGCTGGTACAGAAGAGATGAAGATGAAAAACGAAACCAGCACTCAGCTTCTGTGAAGTTTCTAGTGGAATTAGAAATGTTTTTTATTCTGTAGTTGCTGTACTTTTTGCTGCAGAGGGCCACAGTGTGATTTCTCTGCTAGGAAATTAACGGGTAGACTGAGAAAACAAGAATTTGGGGATGTTTTGTGTTTCTGTAAATGGTTTGTGTAATACTGTAGGAGCTGCAACAGATCTGGGAACTATAAAAACCTGCAGGAAGAGCTGAAGAAGGCTCAGTTGCACAGGTACCCACACTCACCAACCCGCATCCTTACCCTGTGCGCTGCACCCTGCATCATGAAAGCCCTATTGGCTCGCAAGCAGCTCCATTTTAGTGCAACACAAGCCTGAATGAAAACACCAGCTTGTTCTCCTTGCTGCCTGCCCACAGGATGCCTCACTTGCCCCTGATCTCTAAGGAAAGGCTTTCAATCAGGCCACTGAGAATACACACAACTCCTGAAAACACGACTTCCTGAAGTAATGTGTGAGAAATAGAGCCGGGCAGACAATAGGCAGCTGGAGAGGAGAGCGCTGTCCTTGCACTGCAGATCTTGTGCAGCAATAATAGAGACAGCACTTATCCAATGAGTGGCACAGGGAGAAGCAGGGGCTATGGGAAGGCAGACAGAGCTGACAATATGTTGGGCCAAGAGCTCCAAGCTGGTACAAGACTCCAGGCACAGAAGATGATATTACATGAACACATGTAATGATACGATAAGAAAAGCTATGTAACTGAGTTAACTGAACAAGTAAAATCTAAGATCAGTTTCACGTGCTTTTGTCCTAATCATGCTTTAAAATATTTACTCCCAAATGATGCTGAAACTACCAGTGCTGCATGGAGGTAACGGAAAGCTTCCCAATTCCTACTAGCAGAGCTCAGTGACCCTTTCAAGGTACTTTGCCAAGTCAGTGCCTTTTTAACATTGCCTCATGCTGCAAGTGACAGTATGGCACTTGCAGTACAAATCTAATTTTAAAAGCATGCTTCCCATTCATTCATTGCTGCTTTGATTTATTTTATTAGTGAGCTTCTTTGTGTGGTGACAGAACTCATTACAACCTCCATAAAGACAATTACCAGTCCTTATCTATAAAACTGGTAGAAGGGGGAGAGGGAAAGAGCGTGATGTGCATTGGTAAAACACAGCTAACAAAAGCATGAGAAAGCTGGAGCTAAAGGTCAAGGAAATCACATCCAAGGGTCTGTCAAGGAATAACTGCAAGTGAAGCAAACCCAAAATAGCTCTGTACTAGCTGAGGGAAGGCTGTCACTCAGCGATAGCTGGTTGTTTTTAAACAAGATTACAGTTCATAGCCACGACACACCAGAACTTACACTGCTAAAAATACAGCGCCTTCAAACAGCTGAAACAGCGCTGTTCCGTGGGGCAGCACCTTGTGCCTTCCCATAGCACTGACTGTCACTTACTGTGTTCTCCTTAGGCCAGAATAACCAGTTTCTTCTTCCTGTTGCTTTACGGAAGGGCGAGATGGTGCCTCATCTCCCTGGCTGACATGACAATAAACATCAGAGCCTGAACTTGACGCACTTAATTTCAATCAGCCCTTTACTAGAATGCCGTAAGAACGAGAATTAAAGCTGGTCAGGCAGGCAGTGCTTTATACAATGATCTAATCAGATCTCATTAGGAGAGAACAGGAAATTTCTCTTCCTCCTCGGGCACATTTTTACCAATCTACATTTTGAGCTAGGACTCTAGCAGCTGACAGACCTGCTAGAATTAAGAGAAAACCTGGCTATGCTGAGGTCAATGGGCACACTGCAACAGATTTTTCTAAGGCCACAATCTCACTCTAATAATAAAACCACATACAAGGGAAGTAAAATAACAACACCGGTGATATTACTTCCATCTTCTCAGTGGCCTGGAGAGCTGTAACTCCATATTCATAAAGCGACTCGAGAGCCTTTGACTCACCTAGTCTGCTATGAAAGCACAAGATAATATGCTACCTATTCTCTACATGGGAACGTTATGCTGATCCAATTCCCTTCCTGCTATTGCAGAAAACAATGTCACATCAGACAGCTGAACCTTTCTCAACCACACAGGACAATACTGCAGTTGGTGTGCGAACACAAATTATCTGGGTATACAAGGTTTATGATTTCCAAAGACTGCACCATGATGAGTCAGTGCTTCCCAAGAGAGGGGAAAAAAACCCACAAAGCAAAGAGCCAAGCCTTGAAAAGAAAGCTGCTTCTGCAAGCCATGCCAGAAATAATGACCATGGGATGGACCAGTGGAGAGAAGCTGGCTCGTTGTCTGAGCACACACTCAAAGGTGGGAAGAAAAGGACACTGTGCATAAGTCCAGGGGGTTCTCTGCATAACAAGGTAGGTGAGAAGATTAAAGCAAGGGCAACCAATAATTCAGGAAAATCATAATCCTCTGTATTGTAAACATCAGCTGCTGTTGCAGCTGGGACCTGCTGCTTTATAAAAGATTGAGGTAACTCAAAAGGCACTGGGATCTCTGTGTTTGCACAGTGCCCTCTCTCACGCAACATACACCAGCACGGCCCCTCCTTACCGTCTGGAGCATTTTAAAGTAATGATAGCACTGTCCAATATTCACATTTCAGAGAGTGGAGGGGTCCACTTTCCTGCTGCTGCTTGGTGGGAGGTTACTCTGGAGCCCAAACCAAGCACAGAGAGTGAACAGAGGCCAAAAATTCAAGTTAATCGTCTGAAACCAATCTCTGCATCACCAGATAGGAAGGGAGAAAAAGCCACCCTCTACTGCAGCTGAGAGACATAGAATTAAGCAGCATGTGATGGCTTTAAAAAAAAAAACACACAAAAAAAAGCAGCAGAATGCCCGGCCTGTTTCAGTGTGGGCAAACGTGAGCTGCTGGAAAGTGGTGTGAGTATGTGCCTGGAATAAGCAGCAGAGGCTCACAATCAGCACTGACTCCAGCGACACAACTGGAAATGCTGTCAGAAGTGATCCCTTGGCAGCTGCCCCCCAACTACGCACCTGCCAGGAGGCCAGTGGCCAAATGTGAGTCACAAATGTGCTGCTGCCATGGGGCAAAGGAGATGCATGCATTAGATATGCCAACAGAAGCTACGGAACACTTGGATTTGTTGGAAAACATGCAACACGTTTTATGCCATGGAAATCAGGAGAAGGAATCCCTCTTGATGCTTTGGGAAAAGGATGTGGAAAAACACAGTGATCTACAACCACCAGAGTAAGCACAGAGGATGTTTCCTATTGCTGAAGAGAGGAGGGAAGACCCCGAGTACTGCCCATCACTTTTGCCTCCCCCTTAATTGTTCTTTTCAGGGCAACTGTTGATATGGCTTGTTTGCACCAAGCCCACTGAATTTTATGAAGGCTTTAACATCTCTAAATTGCAAAACAAACTTTTCTGAAACTGAACCGATCTATCATGTCACAAGTGACATTCCAGATTCTCATTCTTTGCTCTTAAAGTACAACGTACAGTTAAAGGATTGAGAGCAATCAAGGTCGAAGGTACAAAGTACATCTATATTTATGCCTAGACAAGTCACTTTTTCCTCTTCTGTTTCCTCATACCCAAAAAATCAGAGACAATGTATTCACGGAGGAGAGGTGTGAAGCAGTTCAGTGAAGATAACATAAACCAAACAGAACAGAAGCCACAAAAATATTGGAAAAGAGGCAACGTGATCACAAATAAAACTGAGCATAGTTAAGTGCTGTACAAAGTCGCATTTGCAGAAAGGAAAGTTTAAATGCTCCATATGTACCATGTCGAATTAAGTACATTAATCTCAAAGAAAATGAAGTGGTTACACAGGCAGCAGAATGTAGGTATTTGTTGAGTATGCAGGAGTATTCAGAAAATCGGAGCTATTAAGCTGTGTTTAGAACAGGAAAGACACATTGTCACTTTGGGTAAAGTATTCAATTTTGTTCAAATCACTGCAGAGAGATACAAAAGACCAGGAAAACCTGTAAGTGAGGAGAGGTATGGAAGTGACTCCCAAAAAGCAAAAGAAAAGCCCCTCAATGCTGGCCACTGAGCAGAGAAACCACGGCTGTAGAGCTAGGGGCAGCAGAAAGGAAAGGTAACAAGCGCTGCACAGAAATAGCTGTGTGTGCTGGTTTCTCCATTCTCCAAAATACAGGAATGAACTCAAAGGTCAGCACCTGGTGATCCCCTGGGATGGAGGAGATGGGTTCTTACACCAGGCAGATCTGCAGAGCAGTTTGCCTGGAGCCTTCTGCACGCAGCGTTCATGAGAAAACAAGGCTCATTTGAATAAGTGTAACGCCTGCAACGAAAATTCAAGACTGCAATCTTCCTGTTGCATCTGATGATGACCTGAAATAGGGAGAGCCCTGACCTGTAGCAGTGCTGGGTTACGGCACTGAGCTACTCTGGATACACTCAGGTCAAGAGAAGGAAGAAGAGCGTATTTTCTTGAATATGGAACGGATAGACTGAGTCCTTCATTTCTCATTCAAAAATTTCTGGTTTAAGGGATTGAGAAGACCCAGGAAACTACAAACCAGCAGTTAGAAAATTTGTTCCTAACTTAAAATTCACCTAATTTATTTTTGTGTCCCCCCCAGCATGCTACATTTTCTAGTGATGTTCGGTGTACACATTTTGTACAAGGAGTAAGGCTTCTATTAGCAGAGTTTGATCCACCCCTCCAGCTAAATGTTTTTTGAGGTGCTCAGCACTGATAGTTCCTCTGTTGGCTTGCTTTCAGCCTGAAAGCTTCTTCTCAGAAGGAAGCTGAGCCAGCTGATGACAGAAATACGTATGATCTCAAAACAGAAAGAGAAGAGGCTCCTAAATAAACTTGTTTATTTCTAGTCTCTCAGCAACAGAGCTCTGGATTTTAAAATAAAGGCAAAAAAACTGTAAAGCACAGTCCATACATGGCCAAAAAAGAATATGCTTAAGGAAAAAAACAATCTACTTCTGGTGGGGCCTGGGAAGGCCAGATCTGATGCAATGGATCAAAGACCAGCAGTACTAAAGAGTACCTGCACCCATAACTCCCAGGCACAGGAATGGACTCTTTGTTAAAGCCGGGCTGTAAATTTGGCACACTTACAATCTGAATTCCCATTAGATAATAAATAATGTGAAAGCAGGTACCCCATGCCTAAACCCAGAGCTTTAAATTATTTGACAGTGCCCCTTTAACTACAAAATCTCAGTCTGCTTCTAAAGGTAAAAACATGGCTCTAAGCTCGCCAGGAAATGTCATAGCTTCATAAATTCTATGAACAAACCTTCTATTCTTGCAATTCCAGCAGAATTATTAAATCTATCAGCCACAGATGAATGTATCAATTTATCTTAATTTCTGAAAATACACTGAGCCTCTTTCAGTCAAAACTTCATTTTTCTGTTGCACAATGAAAGAAAAAAAGGGGGTCTTTGCAGAGATTAATTAAAGCAAATTTATCCCTCCATAAATTACCGTCTCTGGACTGAAATAAAACACAGTGTGTTTCAGAGAGGATAAGCAAACAGATGAATGAAGTAGTCTTATTTCCTGCAGATCAAGCAGTGTGACTCTCCGCTGTGGCATTGGAGACAAAGGGCTTCCCCAGCCACTGTCATCACTCTTGGAAACCAGCATTTTCAAAAAGGGCCAAGGAAAAGAAGCCGAATTCTGCCACCGCCCTCCCCTGCAGAGAATGACATTGTTACACAACTTCATTACATGCAACACAAAGGATAAATGGCTCGAACTGTAAAGACATCTCCAAAGTGGGTGCTCCCCAGCCCTCCCTTCCTGCTATCATCACAAAGGACAAGGGACGTCCAATGTGACTTCATTACTTAGGTTTTTTCTGCAAGCAAGCAATGGAAGAAAATACATTGTATTGAAAACAATCCATTTCTTGCCTTGTTTGCTGCACAGTAGTACACGGTAAGTATGTATGTACAGTAACATGGCTCGCTGAATCTAGCTTGGTACACCTCTTCATTGCATAGTGGCATCAGTATGTATGTATGGTAACTCAGCTCGCTGAATCTAGTTTGGTACACCTCTTCATTGCATAGTGGCATCAAGAACTAGGAACCTGCTTTGTGAGGGATCAGTCATAACTTTGTTGGGAAGACAGATGAGGAATTTTAGCTGTCAAAGCATCGCTACTATCTTCTAGCCTCGTGGTGAAGCCAATGAGCTTAGTTCAGTGGCATCCAGACACCTATGAGATTATTATATTCAACCTCTGGAAGAGAAACCACATGGTGACTCAGTGTTTAACACAGAAATCTTTACTCGATTCGCTCCAGGCTATGGAAAGGACTTCCACCACTGAAGAGAAGAATAGCCACCTCCCCTTCAGTGGTCTGGGACATTCCAGTGGGTTTCCAAGAATGGATTTCAGTGCCATAATCCAAGGCAACACAGGTACCAGTGGTCTTCGTGGGTCACAGTTACTTGTTGCTATTAATAGGAATTTTGGTCAGCCAGCTAACTCATTTTAAAGGCCTCAACAGAACAGCTTGGTCAATCAGTAAGTAACAACTGTCCCCAAGCCCGGCAGATAATGACCTGAACTTACTGCCAGCAACAATGTGATTATTCCAATTGCTGAGGATTTTTTACAGGGTAATTAAAAGTCTCTGTTCCTTGCAGCCAGGTGTCAGATGGACTGAGTACAGACAGAAAGTCACTCCTGTCTCTGGAAACTCAAGTTGAGCACTGAGGTACTCAACTGAGGTACTCAACTGGGCAAACACTGAGGTGCCTGAATCCTCCTTCCCTCAAGGAGGAGAGTATTTCATCTTCTTGCCAGGGTGAGCACTAAGCAGCCTAATGGTGAGAGTGAGCTCTACTCAAGCAGGCTTACCCTTGCTGGGAAGAGCACATGCATCTGAAGCTGTGACCACAGAACAGGGGACAACCCAGCTAATCGTGATCCAAAATTGACCCTCACAAATGCAACCAGTTTGCATCATCGCTGCTTCTGTGTACTGCCTTACTACTCCCAGCTCTTTCACCTTCAGTCACACGCAAAAGCAAGGACAAGATAGATCATTCACATTCTGCGCCTCAGAACAATTCTTACTTTTCAAAACAAAAGGAATTTCCAGAGAACATTAGCTCACCTTAAAGGATATTTCATACTGCTCTCCTCCCCATATCTCCAGACCTGCATCATACCCTCCCAGCTCCCAGAACCACTTTCTATCGACTGCAAACAGTCCTCCAGCCATTACAGGAGACCTTAAGGAAAAACCAGACTCCATATTACAAACACATTCAAAGATACAGTTCTCTAGCTAAACATTTAAAAAACAAAGCAAGAGTTGACAAATATTCTTTCCACCACCCAGTGTTCCCAGTGCCTTTGCAGCCCTATGGGAGCATCAAACAGTTGCTTTTGCATTATCTACTAATTTCCCACTTGCAAATGAGGAGGACCAGACTGGGCTCCCTTCAGAACCAGTCAATGCCTCTTCTCCAAAAAGGCAAAAGGAGAGTTCACGTTAAATGACAGGATCTCTCCCAGAGGGACCCATATGCTGCACAAGCGGTGCTCTTTGACTCAGGAGAATGATCAAGTCATTGAGCATGACCTCAAAAGGTGTTTTGTTGGGTTGGTTTTTTTTGAACACTGCAGGAGTGTAAAGGACAGCAGAGGTGTCTCAGTGTTGGCAAGCACAGCAGCAGCAGAACATAACTTGATCACAGATTTACTTCTGCAATGCACTGCAATCATCAAAATTGCTGTAATTATTCTGCTAGGTTTTCTTCTCCCCACACCTGGGAATGACATAAGCTGCCATTGGTCTGTTGTTTTTGGCAGAGCATTAGGGATACTAAGTTATGTTTGAAAGATCTCAGTAATAAATGACCACATTAAATGTTACACATTACAGTTTCAAATGAAATGTTAACTTCTGCGGGAATTAAGGTGGCAAAAAATAGCAATGAAAAGGAGAACGTTCACAGCTACCACACAATGCATTTCTTTTAAACCAACAAAACAAACAGCTGCCAAAAAGCAAGTAGCTTAACACCAGCTTCTGACTTTTACTACACTGAGGTTTAAACCAACCCTGTAACAGGGTGTTATTTTATTAGCCAGCTCTTAGCACAAGGCGTTTCAGTAACTTACTCAAAAGGATCACTGGGATCAAGTTTCTGTAACTCAGGAGGAATAGGGATCCTCTTGTAATACATCTCCCAGTCAAATGCACCTCGCATTGCGTCTCCAGCCTGAGTCTCATATCCAAAGTGGTCATGATCAATAACATCGATCATAGGGCAAACGATAGTCTTGCGGTTTCGGGCAATGCGATCTGAAGATTGGAGAAACATGTTAGAAAACCTGCACCAGTTGGTTCCTTTAACCATGAAATTACAGAAAAGAGCATCAAAATATGAAGTTGTCCAAGAAACGACAACAATTCCTTCTCGTTTGTTCTCTTTCAGGCAAACGCTCCAATTTATATCAATTTATCTGGTATTTCTGCAATAATTGAGATATTCAAGCTAGAACTATTGAGATAAAACCACCAGGCACTCATGATACAGTGACCATCACCCAGAAGCAGAACAGAAAGACACAGCCACGCTACCACAGATACCTAAACCGGAGGCGGAACACAGACAATCTTGTACTTCTCGTTTTAACAAGTGACCGAGATGTGAACCCTTCCTGCAGTGATTCACAGCCAGGGCAATAACCCATCGTACCACCTACCTTTAATTGCTACGCCAGAATCTGGCAGGAAGCGATTCAGACTAATGGCATAACTACTCTCAGCAGGCTCAAGAAATGCAAGTGTACCTCCTCCCCTCAACCTTTTTTTTTTTCCCAACCAAATAATACAAGACAGGATTAATTCCTGCATAAACATCTGGAACTTCTTAAATACTTTATTACTGAGACGGTCTCTTGTTGGAAGTTAACTTTCAGAGCAGAGCGACAAATGATGTTTCAGCTTCCAATGCACGTCAAACAGAAATCCTTTCTATGCTTTAAAATTAAAGCATACTCTACGTGTTCTCATTTAAATGGCATTTGAGCTAATTCCGTCCTCCCTCCCTGGGGCTCATGAAGCTGCAAATGTTTTACACTATCGCCAGATAGAAACTGTAGTGAAAGCAACAGCAGCACCATCCAACAGTCCTGCTGACAAATCTGACTAGTTTTTCTGAAACCTCCACTTGACTATTGTTGCCATGGTTTACTTGACAAAGTCACACCTCAGAGAGAGCTTTGACAGGTCACTTGCAATAGGGTTGGAAAGCAGCTTGGTAGTGGCCAGAGGCATGCAGGTACCAGCAACAGAAGGCACTGTCCTTTCGATTAGTCATCCTTGAGAAGAACTGACATTGTAAAACTGACGCCTCCTTGAAGATGAAGAACTGTCTTAGAAAGGACTGCACATGTTCTGTAAATACGTACCAGCAGCTGTCATTCACAAGAAGTATTTTCCCCAGGCTTGCAGACTATGAAGTTAAATATAGTTATGTATGACAAAAAACCCCTAAAAGCTACTTACAACCTGGATGCAAAGATCTTTTTTGTATCATAAAGCCGGTCCTCTCTGCAAGCTGCTGAATGGCCATGCAATAGTTTGCTCATCTAGCAAGCTGTAAATTATTTAAGGTTTCTTTTAGTGAGGAAACAGAAGAATATGATCTCTGCTCTTTAATTAAGCAAAGCCTACAATAGGGTTATTGTACAGTGCAGGACAGAAAAAAAATTCTGGTACTAAAGACTACAAGTTGCCAACAATTCACCTAAATCTTGTGGTTGGGTGGGTTTTTTTTGTTTGGGGGTTTTTGTTTGTTTGTTCTCTCTTTTAAGACATTTCATCTTCCTTGTGGCCACTTAGAGCATTAGGGGAAAGCAGAAGGGGGGGAAATAAAACAAATTCAACACCAACACCTCCTGTCAGCTCTTTAGCAGTTCAGCCTTCACCCACGTCCAGCCCCACACCTTACCCAGCAGAGGAGGCAGCCAGTTCACGTTGGCCTCGCAGTGGGAATCCAAGAAGGTGATGACATCCCCAATGGCCACCGAGGCTCCCAGCATCCGAGTTCTTATCAGCCCTTCTCTCTTTTTGGTTCGGAGGATTCTTACATTTGGGAACTGGGCCATATAATCTTCCAGGCGTTTCTTCAAGTGTTCTGTATGAAAATGAGAAATTTAAACACTGTAACAACTAATTTCTTTAAAATGTGGTTCCTGTCTTTGGAAGTAGGTCCTGAACAGCTAACAAATGCAGCAGCAGGAAAAAGGAAGTAAGAATAATTTCATTTAAATGCAATGTTTAAATGTAATTTCTTAACCAAGATATCTGAGAATGTCCCAAAACCTTAGCAGCAATTAAAAAAAAAAAGAAACAAAAAACTAGGAGGAGATGGGAGAAGTGCAGGATGAGAAAGAAAACATCAGAGGCAGGTGGAAAGGGATAAAAAGCCAGCTGGCAGACCTCTGGCAGAACTTTAGCCGAGCAGACTGCAGGGGTTTTCAGACACTTTTGCAGAAAAACCAGGACAATTTACTTTCAGAAGTAAACCATACCCAAAGCATTTGTGTTTGGTTTCTTCAAAACACAAAATGTGACCAGCCATGGCAAGGTACGTGACTCACACATAAATAAAAAGCAGCAAAAAGCCTAGTGAAACATTTTCCAAGCCAGCAAGGCAAGGCATAGCCACTGCATATACTTGGATGGCTACATAAAATGCTTATCAGACGAGACATTTGCATTCAAATTTGAAAATATTTAAGCTACTGAATACGGACTGGAGCCACATCTGAATTAGCACATTCACTTGTGGTCACTACGATTAACAAGAATTGAAACAGGAAAGCTGCAGAGAAAGATTACTGAGTGATCAAAACAACGGATAGCTTGTTTAGGTCCTGAAATAAAAAGCTTGGTCTGCATAAAGAGTGAGGGGCACACAGCTGTCTTTACATCAAAGAGTGAAGCACCAAAGAAAAACCTAAAAATAGGCCAAGAGCCGACGCTGGCCTAATCACTAATGGGTTGATCTTTAGGCATCTGAAGTTTTGACTTGCTTGACAGCAAACCCCATTCACAGCGTGCCAGGGACTGTTCATTAATGCCCCATACTATCTGCTGCCATCAGCAACCAGCCAAGGAAATGAGCCTCTCTAGGCAAAAGCTAGTTTGTCAAACCTAAGCAATTAACTAAGCTTCAAATCTCACGCACCAAAACTTAAATAGATGCAAGCATTCAAATACAAATAACCTCCCAGGTTTATCTGCCTTGACTATAGGGAACACATCCGCTCCATTCTCTCTAGCAGAGTCCTCCTTGGCTGCCAAAGCTCACATGAAAGGCAGGGGCTGAAAAGGCAGACAGTGTGAAAGTGCCCCTGAACAGGGCACCAGGGAAGCTGGGTATTGGAACAGCTCTCTATAAAGAGCAAAGGGGGCAAATAAACTTAACTAAGTGATGAGGTCTCCCCCATGGTGCTGACCCAGCAATTGTGCTTCAGGGTTTCAGCTACTGGAGGAAAAAAATGGGCAAAATCCCTATGACTAACACACGTTCTGCACCTTCTCTTTGAAACAGCCATCACCTCCCTTCCTTCAAAGATCACCCAAATCAACTTCTTTGCTTTTGAGGTATTCCCAGCAAACTCTTTGCCCTTTTCAAAGCTTTGTTTAACGTTCCCCAGGACTTTTTGCTCACAAATGCATTTTTGTGTTTTGCCTGACAAGTCTAATTGTCCCATAATATCTACATAGGTTTCCCTGCTCAATAGAGCCCTCAGTACTCCTTGCTGTCTAGCACGCTTTTCCCTCATCCTTTTTAAGTGTCTTCTGAATAGATCCTCTCAAGCAACCAAAAATTTTGTCCACTCAATTATAGATTTTTCAAATCAGAGCCTTCCATGGAGACTAGATATATTATTAGTGCAGCTGCCTTCCTCCTGAGGCAGTGGGTAGACTTAAAAAGCCAAGGAGAAAAAAAAAAAAAAAAGAAAAAAGAAAAAAAAAGAAAAGAAAAGAAAAGCTACCACCACTGTTTAACATCACAGCTCATCTCTTGCCATTGTTAGTTTATCACAAAAGATTAGTTCATTAGAGAAGAGAACAAACAATCCTCACTTCAAGCATAAATCTGTCAAGCAGGAGCCAGGAGGTACACCTGAGCTAATCTACCCAAGACAAGATAAACGTGAGAGTGGCTGCCGGTGCTCATTTAGCAAAGGAGGTAACCATCACACAGAACCTCTGGGTCCAATTCCCCTAATAGTAGCCACAGATACTGTAGCACTTGCAAGATCAAACTGCACAATAGGTACATTTTCTAGACCAGACCCGCAAAGCGCTGGAAAGCCACCACCACTGTTTAACATCACAGCTCATCTCCTACCACCACTGTTTAACATCACAGCTCATCTCTTGCCATTGTTAGTTTATCACAAAAGATTAGTTCATTAGAGAAGAGAACAAACAATCCTCACTTCAAGCATAAATCTGTCAAGCAGGAGCCAGGAGGTACACCTGAGCTAATCTACCCAAGACAAGATAAACGTGAGAGTGGCTGCCGGTGCTCATTTAGCAAAGGAGGTAACCATCACACAGAACCTCTGGGTCCAATTCCCCTAATAGTAGCCACAGATACTGTAGCACTTGCAAGATCAAACTGCACAATAGGTACATTTTCTAGACCAGACCCGCAAAGCGCTGGAAAGTCTTGAAACATTCAAAGCTCCAGAATAACGGAAAATCTATACGGATTTTCTGCAACTCTTTATTTTGATAGAAACAAGAAAATGAGACTGTGAAAGATCCCAGGGGTTTGTCTTCCATCTCTGTGCTGGTCATTTTACGTTTTGGCATCATATACCTTTCTGAACCACCCTGGTTTGTTGTGCAATTTCATCTAATGAAGCTTCTTATGTCTCTGCATGGAAAAGCTACATCAGCACCGTGTGCTCTCGGTGAAGCAGGGGACACACGGACCAAAGGGATGATGCTCAGACAAGCTGTTCCCAACTCCTGCAGAAAAATCCAGGCTTTAGCATTGCGTTTTATAAGGTTAAGATGGCTGGGAGAAGCACGGAAAAGCTACATCAGCACCGTGTGCTCTCACATGGAAAAGCTACATCAGCACCGTGTGCTCTCGGTGAAGCAGGGGACACACGGACCAAAGGGATGATGCTCAGACAAGCTGTTCCCAACTGCTGCAGAAAAATCCAGGCTTTAGCATTGCGTTTTATAATGTTAAGACTTATGTATCACGAACTGCGATGTGAGCAGACATTATTGTACCTATTTTCCCTTACGAAACGATCAGACTTCCAAGCAATCTCACAAACAACATACAAAACACAGTGAAACGTACCTTTCAAAGACAAATTTTTCTTATTTCCTTATCCCTGTACTACTCCTGCCCCTCAGCCCAGCCTCCACATACCCAGACAGAAAAATATTTATTTCACTCTATTACAAATATTGTCATAATTAAGTCAATTTTTGCTTTTAAAAGAAAATGTCAAAAAAACAAACAAGTGGCATTAACTGCTACAAAATTTTACGAGGCTTTAAAAAATATATTATGGAATCTTGTCACACTGAGTAATTTTTATTACAAGGGCAATTTTCTTTAATGAAAGTTGTTAGGTGAACTGGAAGGATTCCAATGGCTGTGCCTACTCCGGGCAAAGTAATACAGCCCAAACATATCAATGAGTGTAAGATTATCTGCAGATTAAAAACTAGGCCGGTAGCTTGCTAACAGACTTCGCAATAAACTTGATATACAGTGTATACATTAATGGTACCAGTCAAGAACTACTGTTTTTTTTTTATTTTGAGCTGTAAATAAAACTGTATGAAGATAGCGGAGAAGCTTCAACAGCAGGTCTGCTTAACATAAGGAGTCCCAATGCTTTCCAAAATAAGGCTTTTTCCTCCCTAGGTCAAACTCCTGTGGTGGTCTTACTGCAATTCTTCCTTCTGGCCTCACCATCCCAGCAGAGCTGCTCTCGGATGCCATTAGCCTGGTGACCACTTGTAGCATGGCCAGGACTTTCATCCTGCCTCCTGCCGAGGTGCTTTGCTTCACTTTACACACAGAAGGTTGAAGATATTCTGAAGATGGGAGAGCCACTGCACGCTGAAAATTCAGGGAACTTTCCCCCCTCCTGCTGAAGGGCACAGGGGGAGACGACTGGGGGACCTGCTGAATTCCCTTTCAAGCAGACAGGGCTGGTTTCCCTTCCCTGCAGGTTATTTTGGCCAGTTTAGAACCTCTAAAACCTGAAGTGCAACTGCTCCTCTGGCATTTGTTTACAGGCCATCCCAGCCTCCAGTCCCTACCCTCCCACACGCAGACATGCTTGTTCAAGATTACAAATGAATCCATTCATATTTACTTAGATACTTGGCCCTAACATTCTGTTTAACAATTTAAGAATGAATTATACACTTCTCCTGAATCTCTCACAATGTGCAAGCCAAGCCTCCCTGAAATAGAAAGCTCTACATCATTAAAATTAACTTCTCTCCCTGTTTTGGTGCAGATGAGTAATCTTTTAAATAGCAAAATGTGCTGTTATCCAAACAGGCAGCACTTACACTAGTTTTAATTTTCTTTCCATGTTTTCACCCTCTGATCACTGAAGTTTGCTGGGAGGATAATAAACTCATTTAATAAATTGTACTATGAACAGCAGTCCAAATAATAGCAAACTGATTAAGCTGATCACAACCTTCCAAGCTGAATCTTCTTAACAGCATAGAAGAAAAGGCCTGGGAAGGGAGAAAATACTATCTGTTGCTTCACTGATTACTGTTCTGTGGTAGACTCTTTAAAGGGAAGGGGGCTCAGTTTCCACTGCCCATTCTGCATCAGTGCTGGGTCTCAGCACACCTTTACAAATGAAAACTGGGCAGGGAAAAAGGGTTTCTGTGGATGGGACAACAGCTGAGAGTGTTCTACCTCACTTGGAGCAGTCATCGCTGTTTGGATCGTAACAAAGATTAAAAGAATTAGGTTTCTGGAAATCTTTTCGACTTTGATGTCTAAATGTTTTAAAACTAAGCTTCCATTTTAGGTACAAAAAAGTGCACAGAAGTGGAAGCGTGGGACCTAAGAAATAAGCCAGACGGCAAGATGCCGGGGCAAAGACCACTTGCATGAGGCTGTGCTGTGTGCTTTGATAGACTCAAGTGTATAAACCTCTGCTGCCTTCCCTGTACCATCAATTATTTCCTGAATTTGCAAAGGGAACATTTTCATACCTTCCTCCACCCTACAGCAGACATCCGAACCCTGCTCGGTTATGGCTTCAGGAGATACTAGTACTGAACGCAGAGACAAAGGTGTAATCTTAAAATGAGAAAATTCACATTCACTGGCATTAGCATATAAATACACCCAGACCCTAGGGAAAGTTTAGTCGGCTGTATTTCCGAGCAGGGAAATACAGACAGAATAATCACCTTTACTACAGCATAGCCTCTTAATGTCTCAGGAAAGTTTCATTTGTAAAGGAAGTCTATTCCAACTGTTTCTTCCTGAGGGAATCCAGAAAAATCCATTTACTCATCCTTCCTTCATGCTGTAAGGTTTAAGCACCTTTTGTTCGTTGGAAGCAGTGAAGCCAACCTGTGGTGTGTGCATCAGTTCTTAAGCCCTGCACACCGACTCCCTGGTCAACCCACAACATCAATTTCTCCTCCTGTGCCATAACTCATCTTTCCCAGGAGGAACAGCCATTCTCATTAGTTTACTCTTCTCCTTTCCCATTTCATTAAATATGTATCAAGATTAAAGCATCCACTTAGGCTTTTTCCTCTTCTGTTGACAACATTTGATCTAAAGAGGTGATTTTGTGACTCTCAGTCATTTCCTTGTTGATTGCTTTTAACATCAGAGAGAACGTTTTGCTGACGTACAGAGTAGATAGCTGCAGTTTTTGGCCTTTGTAGCCCTTGTAGCAGCTGAAACAGGAGTGAACTCCTTGTGGCGCGCTTAACATTCAGCTCAAGTTTGACGTAGCCATGGTGACTAGCAGGAAGGGTATTACTGTCCCAAATACTGCCTTCAATCCAGGGAATCTGTGCCCTCATCTTAAGGCCAAATAAGTGGGTTTGATTATCCAGTGATTTAACCAAGTGAATGCCTGCACTCCTGCTCGATGCCAACACACTTCTACTAAACTGACGAACACTGTATGGCCAGGTGAAAACGCTGAAAAACACCAAGACAAACCACCATACCAGTGGCATCACCACCTCCAGCGGTCCGAGGCTAATATACGCACCCCACACTGGGTCAGGATCCTGCAAATTTATTCTATTCCACTTTTCACACAAGAATTAAAAATCATCAGAGACTAGAATAGTCCTTAATTGCCTTTAAGCTACATCATTGACTGTTTTCCGAGCACTGGAAAGACAAGCAGGGGTGCAAAAGTGTTTCAGGAGTTTGCTCGTAGGATGGAACAAACCCAACTGAAGATGACACCTCTGCAATCTGCAGGCTTTAGAACAGAGCAGGTGCATGGGGACGGAGTGGGAACAAGTGCTGTGCTAGATGGGTTATCTGTGTCTGCTTCTGGTGAGCACATCAGTACATCCACTGCCGATAGTGATGTCCTGGACAGCACATCATGACATGAACCTAAAGCCTATGACTGACAGCAAGACAAAACTCGCCATCATTCGGGGAGATGAAGTGTTAAGACATTTCACGCTGAACCATTTTGGAACAGATCAAAGTTGCGAGATTAAAGCCTTAAAAGTCACTGAGTTTTGCTGGGGAAAAAAGCAAAAAAAGAAACTAAAAAAAACCCCCAACCCCAAACAAACCAGTCCTCAGAGATTCAGCTTTGCCTTTATCAGCAGGATTCATGTACAAAGAACTTCTTGGCCTGAAAGTATTTGCTCTGTGCAAACCAACAAAAAGGGAAAGGCTCCAGAAGGAACACAAGAATTAACAGAAAATTCTAGTCTGGACTTTTGTCTTGTTACAGAATAGAGGTTCAAGATGTAACCCACTTGAAAGTTTGCTTTGATTTGTTAGGAATGCATCCCTTTGGAGTCCTAAGGCTTTGATCTCAAATGTCTAAGTGAGGAAGAACAACTATGAAGACTAAAATTAATAGCACAAACCTACAAAATGTTTTGCTTTGGGATTGCAGCCACATGGAATATTGGAAAACTGATAATCCTTCATCCCTACAATAATGCTCATACCGTAATAACCATGAATGACAAAGGAAAAACATGTTTGTCTTGCAGTCTGTATGTCAGAGAACAGAAAACGAAGTATTTGGCAAAGAAAAAAAAATTACCAATACAGTTGCAGGAAAAATACAGATATGTTTGACTTGTAGTAACAAACTGTGGCATGTCAGAAGTATATTTTACAAACTTCTTCTTTATACGTTTGACTTGTAGTAACAAACTGTGGCACGTCAGAAGTATATTTTACAAACTTCTTCTTTACTCCTCTTCTAGACTTCTTTGCTGTCGGTTCCAAATGCTCTTGTTTACTTTATTGGCAAGAAATGCAACTATCACAGTAAGTCAGTGACATCTGCCAGAAAGGTCAATAAAATCTATTAAATCCTGAAGCACAAATCCCGGACTGAAACCAAAACTAAACCATCTCACGGACAATATTGTTCTCAACTGACAGTCATTTTGGCTGGGTGACAGAGGGGAGAGGGTAGTACCAATAGCTGAAGGAACCCTGCTTTTAAATCTTGGCTTCCACTGTCCAGCTTGGGAAATGACTGGGTTCCACTGGAGACATCAGTGGCTGCTTAACTTGTGGGTAACAGGCACCAGTGGTCCTCCTTTTATGAATAGATGCCATAGTGAGAGAATGAGTGTGGTATTTCTTTACTAAGAAAGTATCACTGCAATTAAAACTACATAGAAAAGGCTTGTGTTTTAGATTATCCACTTTTATTTTTAAATTGCAGCAGCGTTAACTTCCAATTTTCTCAAAGTGAAGAAGTTTCCACCTTTATCAAAGTCTTTATGTAGGAACAGCTGCTTTGTCAATACCACCCAAAACACACGCTTAAATAGCAGAAACTATGATTACCAATAATAGACATCATATATGAGTCCTGGCAGAGGGTGTTTGAATCACATTTCTAATTAACTTCTATACAGAAGCAGCTGTAAAACATTAAAATGCTGATTTGTGCTGCAGCTGGCAGAGATCTAGGATTTTTGACTCCCAGCAGATGAGGACACGTACTTCAAGGTGAGGAGAATAGAATTAAAGCTGTTTTCCTGCAAACTTCCACTAATAGAGCCTTGGCTTCCACTGTCCAGTGTGGGAAATGATTGGGTTCCACTGGAGACATCGGTGCCTGCTTAACTTGTGGGTAACAGGCACCAGTGTGGCTTCCACTGTCCAGCTTGGGAAATGACTGGGTTCCACTGGAGACATCAGTGGCTGCTTAACTTGTGGGTAACAGGCACCAGTGGTCCTCAGGACTTTTATGAATAGATGCCATAGTGAGAGAATGAGTGTGGTATTTCTTTACTAAGAAAGCATCACTGCAATTAAAACTACACAGAAAAGGATTGTGTTTTAGATTATCCACTTTTATTTTTAAATTGCAGCAGCATTAACTTCCAATTTTCTCAAAGTGAAGAAGTTTCCACCTTTATCAAAGTCTTTATGTAGGAACAGCTGCTTTGTCAATACCACCCAAAACACACGCTTAAATAGCAGAAACTATGATTACCAATAATAGACATCATATATGAGTCCTGGCAGAGGGTGTTTGAATCACATTTCTAATTAACTTCTATACAGAAGCAGCTGTAAAACATTAAAATGCTGATTTGTGCTGCAGCTGGCAGAGATCTAGGATTTTTGACTCCCAGCAGATGAGGACACGTACTTCAAGGTGAGGAGAATAGAATTAAAGCTGTTTTCCTGCAAACTTCCACTAATAGAAGCTACATGCGGTTGGATTTATTTAATGAGCTGTAATGGAAACTCTGCTCCTCAATTATTTATTTTTTTTTAAACTTTAGTTTGCCAGACATCCTTCACTACACAATAATTAGCTGAGAAAGATCACAGTAAACTGGACCATTTAAAGCCACCTCATCTCCTTTCTAGAAGAATCCTTCAGCTGTAGCAACCGATGTGAAAGTAATAAATACGAGATGATGAAGAGTAAACTGGTTAGTTAAATTTAGGCTGTCACAAAAAAAGCTGAAGTAAACAACTGCAACGGGGCTCTGGGTCCCTTAAAACACAAGGGAACATATTTTTAATCCTCTCCAGCCACTGCCTCATGAACAATGCAGGTTTTAAATATCCCTTTATGAAGGGTATACAGAACTACAGAAATGGTGTTTAAAGGCACGTTAAAAATGAATACCATAAAAGAAACCATAAAATTGAATCTCATCCGCATTTCACTCCAGATTCAAAGCAAGCTCTGTCACCAGCACTTGTTTAAAGTATCCCACACCCACAAGACACTGCCATCAAAAAAGAAACCATAAAATTGAATCCCATCCGCATTTCACTCCAGAGTCAAAGCAAGCTCTGTCACCAGCAGTTGTCTAAAGTATCCCACACCCACAAGACACTGCCAGAAATGGAGATTAACATGTCATTCTCTTTTCTTAAACCAAAATCTGACATCTGCATCAGTTTTTATTTTATTGCCCCACCATTTGGTGCTCACTACAGAACAGAGTATTGGTGAGTTCACAAATTCACTCCTACACCAGCATAAACGCTCTCCTCTGCTACCTGGAAATCACCCCGGAGTTTGGATAACGAACATCGCATCCAGACTGTGGGTCACAACCACCTAAATGACTGTGAAGCCTATTTCACTTTGTAGTATTTGTGTCACTACCAGAATCAGTGACGTTCACCAAAGCCACGTCACTTTCTGTGTGGAAAAATGCCATTGGTATCGGCTTCCATCAGAAGCATTTTAATAACGGAAGTCTTAGAACTTGACCGAGAGCTGCTCGCTGTGACTTTATGCACCTGGTAGTGTTCAACCACATGACAAATGACCAGGCCCACAAATTAAGCATCATCAAGAGCCTGAGATTAATGAGATACAGATATCAAAATGAGTACATTTCATGACGGAGAATTTCATTCTAATGAAAGTAAAGCGTACATTTGCTGCCTCAGACTTCCAAGTCTCTCCACCCAGAGGAACCAACCTTCTCCCATTACGCAAGGGGAGATCTCGCTGGCAGTTACTTTAAAGCTGTTATTTGTAACAGTCTACACAGACCCGAGATGGTCTGCAATGAATTCTAACAGCAAGGAAGAAACCTCTATTCTGTGACTTAATTTACCAAAATCATCTTTTTATCAGTCGCTTGAGACAATCGCTACCACAACTTCTGCAAGAGATCTCGAAAGCAACATTTTAAAAAAGGTTGTGGAAAAGCCTAGTTGCCTAAGAAAAGCTTGGCGTTTTCTTTTTTTAAATACATTAAGGTAAAAAGCTTTAAAAGAATCACATTGAGAATTCAGTCGCCACTTTGTCCTGAGCACAGTCACTCCACGTTCAGAGATGTACCAACCAGGTTCACTTCAGCGCATTTAAGAGGAGGGGAAAAAAAAACAAAATACTTTTACAATGCGTGTGCCTAAAGATGAGAAGATAATCTCTTTAGCTGCATAAATCCTAAGACAGACTGTCACCACTTTGTCCTGAGCACAGTCACTCCACGTTCAGAGATGTACCAACCAGGTTCACTTCAGCGCATTTAAGAGGAGGGGAAAAAAAAACAAAATACTTTTACAATGCGTGTGCCTAAAGATGAGAAGATAATCTCTTTAGCTGCATAAATCCTTTACTGTTCCATTTAAAGATCAAAAAGAATTCAAGCATTAAACCCTTTCCTATTTCAGATACTAAGAACATGATTTCTTTCAATTAAGGCTTGGCAGATGTGGTTAATGGAACAGAGTTGTATTTGCTACGTACCTGATGCTGCACCAAATGAGGCATTAATCACCCCTCGCCGTCTCCCCTCAGTCACTCCTTGGTGACTTCTGCCCTTCACACCAAATTATGCCGCGCGGTTCAGCCAAGCGGCCTTACCCACATTTGCTTCTCCGTTCAGATTATCCCATATGGCTTCCTCCAGAATTACTTGTACTGCAATATGTAGAGAGAGATTTAAAAAGTCACGGGGATTTATCTTTAAAGGGGACAAAAAGAGGGATTTGGCCGTGGCTCCCTCTGACACCCGGTGGACGGATGGGCTCTGGGAGTCCCCTGCCAGGAAAGGTTCAAGCAAGATACAGGAGACGGTGCAAAGCAAAGGAGGTGGCCATTCATAGGGGGAGAGGGCAAATGAAGGGGAAAATGTTGGTCAAAACCATCACATTGCTTGTGAAAAACACTCCTTGGACCCCTTTACTAAAAGGCCTAAAAGTCTCTTGCTGCCTTTCAAAGATGAGCAGTGGCCACGTGCCAGAGTCTGGGCTCATGATGCTTCGCTGTCTCCCAAACGTCAAAGAGCAGCCCTAATTCTTACTGCACAAAGTCCTGCTGAAAACGCACAACTAAGGAAAAAAAGCGAGTAAAAGCAGGGAAAGAATAAGACAAATTTTAAGATGGCTGAACAAATATTTTCAGGACTCCTAAACAGATATAATTTTCACGAATTAAAATAAGGCTCAAGGAAACAGGGTAGTCTTGGAAGAAAGACAAAGCTGAAATCCAGAACCTCCCTAATCACTTCCCAAGGGAAAATGAGATCCCATACACCTTGCTCGTAACAAAATTTCCTCCTCCAAATCAAATACAGCCAAGTATTCATGCCTCTTGGATAATCACATCCTAAAATATACCGTGTTTAATCTAAAAGCCAGAAGGTTGACTTTGCAAATGTCATTGTCACATGGGCTTAAATATATCCCAGTGCTACAGCTGAGAGCGTTACTGCCTCCCAGTCACAGGTAGGGAGTTTGACTGGTTACTGTAAGAATCACAGAATCTTAGTGGTTGGAAGGGACCTCTGAGATCATCGAGTCCAACCACAAAAAAAACCCACAAAAAAACCCACCAAACAAATACAAAACACACCACACCAAACGCCCACCAAAAACACCGCACCAACCAACTAAACCCCACACTCAACACCTCACCATAAACCAATAACCCTGGGCACTAGAGCATGCCCTGAAGAGCCATGTCTATACGTTTCTTAAATACCTCCAGGGATGGTGACTCCACCACCTCCCTGGGCAGGCTGTTCCAGTGCCTGACCACCCTCTCAGTAAAGTAGTTCTTTCTAATATCTAATCTAAATCTCCCCTGCCCCAACTTCAGACCATTTCCTCTGGTCTTGTCGTTCGTCCTTTGGGAGAAGAGGCCAACACCTGCCTCTCTACACCCTCCTTTCAGGTAGTTGTAGAGGGCAATGAGGTCTCCCCTCAGCCTCCTCTTCTCCAAACTAAACATGCCCAGTTCCCTCAGCCTCTCCTCATAGGACTTGTTCTCCAGGCCCCTCCCCAGCTTGGTGGCTCTCCTCTGGACACGCTCCAGCACTTCAATGTCCTTCCTGTAGTGAGGGGCCCAGAAGTGAACACAGCACTCGAGGTGAGGCCTCACCAGTGCTGAGTACAGAGGCACAATGACTTCCCTACTCCTGCTGGCCACACTATTCTTGATACGAGCCAGGATGCCATTGGCCTTCTTGGCCACCTGGGCACACTGCTGGCTCATGTTAAGCCTGCTGTCCACCAACACCCCCAGGTCCTTTTCTTCCGGGCAGCTTTCCAGCCACTCTTCCCCAAGTCTGTAGCGCTGCCTGGGGTTGTTGTGACCAAAATGCAGGACCCGGCACTTGGCCTTATCAAACCTCATTCCATTGGCCTTGGCCCAAGAAGGATGTGAAGTTTCCGTGCGGTGCCACCCCGCAGGCAGACAGCACCCGCAGGCAGACAGCCCGGCTGGCTCAATGCTTCCAGAACAATCCTGATGTTTGGAGACTGCGGTATTTCCAGGGCTGCCACATTCAGCTTCGTTCCCCAATCAGCCCAGCGCTTTGCCGGTAACGCCGGCTCCAGAGATGACTGATGCTGCCGTTCTCCCCCTTCAACAGGGGACAAGGCTTGTTCTGAAACACTGTCATTTATGCAAAAGTAGTAGTAAAAACGAGGAAGAACAGGCTGTCAGTCAATATGCAAATAACCGAACGCTGAAACGTGAGTTTTATATGAAATTTAAGAACATAGCCACAATCACTGATTTCTGTCATGCTAAGCCATAAAACAAGATAGACCCCAAGTGCTTCTGAACCACCCGTGTGCTGAGTACGTTCTTCTCCCTGGGCAGAGCAAGCCCCAAGTATGCAGCGAGATGTTTCTTTTAAATGACATTCAGCAATTAAGTGGGAGCCTTCTAGCACACAGGAAGTGTACAATGGCTTCAATAATTTAAAATTTTTCATCGCTGCAAAGGGTGAAGAGGTAAAAACCCTACCCTGTTTTACACTAAAGGAAGGGCTGAAAAATACATGATAACAGTTTGTTCCAGATAAACTTACAAATGAAAACAATTAGTTCAACTTTAAGAGGTATTGCTGTTTAGAGGGTTATACCTTTTGGTGACTTGGCAAGGGAACTGGGCAGACATGATGCTTGTGCAACACACTTTATTAGGTCTACTCTTCTGATACATTTCTGTATTCCCTCATTTCTGAAGTTTTGCTTACTTATAAAAGGCATCTTGACTTTCAACACTGCCCCCAATAACACCCTCATGCACAAACGGATGAAATCTGGGCTAGATAAGCAGACTGTGAGGTGGACAGAGAACCAGCTGAGCTCTAAAGGCTGTAATCAGCAGCACAAAGCTGAGGTGGAGGCCCACACTGACACTGGCTGTGCATTCCCGGGGCCGATGTCAGGGACATCTTCATTCAAGACCTGGATGAGGGGACTGAGTGCACTGAGCGCACCTTCAGAAGGTTTGCAGACCTTACAAGCCTGGGAGGCATGGCTCATGGCTGACATGCCACTCAGAGGGACTTTGACAGGTGAGAGAAATGGACCAACGGGAACCTCATGAAGTTCAACAAAGGGAAATGCAAATTCCTGCACCTGGGGAGGAATAACCCCGTACACCTGTACCCACCCCGCAGCTGCAAAGGAGCTTTGCAGAAAAGGACCTGGGAATCCTTGGGCACAACTTGAAGTAAAAGAAATACTGCTTAAACATAAGATTTTTTAAGTTTTTATTTTTTTCTTTTGAACGAAGTCACTGTAAGGGTGACTGAACAGCAGAACAGGTTCCCCAGAGACATTATGGAGTCTCTATCCTTGGAGATTTTAAAAACTTGAGTGAATAAGATCCGGAGAAACCTGCTATAGTTGAGCAGAGGGGTTGGGTTAAATGATCTCCAGATGTCCTCTCCAACCTCAACTGTATGTTATTCTGTACATGTTCCAGTCCAGCCTCCACCTGGAAGAGATCTCTTCTCCAAAACAGACAGAAGAGAGTAGAGTTTGACTCCTGCCTTTCATTCAGTAGTAGTATCTACTTGCTGTTCCATTGCTGTACAGAGCTACAAAATACGTATCAGGGGAAAAGCAAAGAACATTTAGACAAGCATCCTGCAAAGAGAAAACGTGCCATCCTCTGCCCTCTGCTGCTTCAGCTTAAGGCTGTTCATTTATCTAGTGAGAGACAGACGACAGCTTTACCTTTGTTCATGCAAACAGAGATAGCTTATACAGCAGAGGTGTCCACGAGCTACAAGAATTAGATGGAGACCAACAATCCATTTTGTAGAAGGCAGACACTAGAGATGAACAGCTTATTTCTTACAACCACAGCCGGATTCACATTGTAGGGCTGGGGACTGAAGCAGACCCTGAAGAACCACTACCTGCCCGTCTGTTACTCATTGCCTGCTATCAATAATAACACCCCATCACAGCCAATACAAAAACCTGCAGTGTTACAAACTGACCTGCATTTCAACTTCTGTTCCCTTCCTCCCATTTCTATGATATAATAGAAGCCACTTACCACTCAGCAGCATTGTAATTAAATAATCAAAGAGCAAACAAATTTCACAGCTGACAGTCCCCAGGAGAAAACTGATATACACGAAAAAAGCATTTTAGTTTACTTAGGGCCATTCTCATAACAAGAAGCTCAGAGGGATATAATTAGTACCCTGCAAGCCAGCATATGAAAAGGCTTAATTTAACTGAGATCAGAACTAAAGAATAGCTATAGAAATTAAAAGTGAAGCCACAAATCCACACAGGACTGCCACAGCTAAGCGTTTTTATGATCAGGAATCCTAAGGTCGTAATTCCCATGTATCGCATTCTGATTTCTGCTTATCCAGAAGGGTGGGCGTTATTTGAGACCACCCTGAAACAGCCGAGGTTAATCCCAGGAGGTCAGTCCATGGGTCTTTAGCAGCTCCCAGCAGGAAGAGGCAGACAACGCCAGGCAGGCTGGTTTTTATTCTCCAACAACTGTCTGCTGAATTGGTGCCCCCCTCCTCAATAACACCTATATCCTTCTGCACATTAAATCCCTACAACTGTTTTGAAATGCTTATGGGCAGGAGAAGAAAGTCCTTATATCACAGGGATCCAAGCTTGTGGGGAAAAAAGACCAAGCTTTCATAGTCTCACTGGGAACGCTATGTTGATACTAGAAACTACTATTAGAGGAAGTAGGAAACAGGCCAACAATATTTACCCTGTTGTGACCATGCTGGAAAGCAGCTTCTTTTAAGCTACCCCAACCTAAGAAGGGAATTCCTACAAAGATGCTACCACTGTACTGTGGTACAGTACTGTACTGTGGTACCACTGTACTTAGACTCATCCCACTGACAAGTAGCCTTTCCCAGAGCACTGTGGCTGATGTGGAATCCAGCACTAAATTTGTCTGAATACTAGATTTCCATCATTTACATTATACTATAGGAATGCACAAAAAAATACCAGACGGCAAGTTGTTCCAGCACATTTTGATTTTTCAAATACAAAGCCTAGGAAACATTTCAAAAACACAACTCGTAAAGCTTTTGCTGCTCGCTGTTAAGATTTGCTGTCATCAGGACAGCCTTTTTTGCTTGAAAAATGTTTATTGCTAAAGGTCACAGAATTGTCTCTCTCAAACAAATTAAGAAATAAATGGCTGTTGACACTTCCAGATGATGATTCATCTGCCCGAGAGCTCCAATAATGCAAAGCAGCACAGCTGCCTCTCAGGTATGCTGCAGACCACAGCAGCCACCAGCCAGCCCAGAAATCTGTCTTCACTCTCCTGTCACTCTGTCAGCCAACTTCTCAATTCCTTCGTAGTCACACCAAAAATTCCTTGCTCTCAAAGCTGAACAACAGATGAAAAACATAGGAAAGTAACATCTGTCAGAAAAAAACCCACCGATGTGTGCAGCAGCCAGGTTTCCATACTTACTATTTCTATTATTAGCAAAATCCTCCTTACTTCATGTGAAGCAAAGATTCTCTGTGTATGAGACTGAAGGCTGAAAGAGGCTGCTGGATTAGCACTACCATCACCACCTACAGAAGATGGCACAGTAGCAGGAGGAGAAAGCAACACAAACAGAACCTCAGGAGCAGCTGGACAAAGCCCAGTACGTTTTACCCCAACACAGGTCGGTACACAGGAAATGCCAGCCATGGGGAGAGAGTCTTCTTGCCAGGGAAAGCCAAGTTCTTGAAGGTTCATCTTTTTAAAGAGTTATTGAAGTGCTAGAGGTGTGTTTAGACAACCCTCGAGTGAAATGCCATCATGAGGTACAGCAGAGTGTATCTGATATTTTATCTTGTCAGGGTAAGCTCTCGATAAAAAAAAATTAATAATAGATTTTTATTGAGCGATTATCCTTTTCATCTTTTGCTTTTCACTTGAGTTTATGATGACTATTTACTGATCTCTTTGGGGAAGAAGCTGACATTTACTGTTCATACTTATGCCTCTCTGATCTCAAATGTGGCCTCTACTATCACTAAGTCCAACAGTGATTCTCTAATTTCAGAAAAAAGATGCAGTTACACATTTGTGGGACTAGCATTTGAAAAGAAAGCACAGCATTCCACCTTCCAGACTATGAAGAAGATTAATCATTCATGATTTTCAAAGAAAGTCAAGAAATCAGAAATCTCTCCTCATTCTTTTTACTGCTCACTGGTTCTGTGGCACAACAGTGATGATCATCAGCTTAGACACAGGGTTTGTATCACCTGCCCAATTTAATCACGAGAAACAGATAACCAGAGCAGTGGCCCGACAGTCCAAGTCCAAGAATGTGCACTTTTCAAGCATACAACATGTGAGGCAACACTTTCTTGGACCTCCCACTCCTTCCTGCAGTTCATTTTGACATGTTAAATTATTAATTCTCAGGTATTGGATTGAAGTGTGTGTTTATGGTTTTTGGGGTTTTCTTTTGGGTTTTTGTTTTTTTTTAAATACATACAATGGATAAATTGAAACCAGAAATTTGTAACTAGCAGCCGTGCAAGTCAAGATCATGTGTTCAGGACTTAACAGCCTCCTGAAGACTACAGATCTATTTAAACCCAGGATGGGATGTGGAAACCAACCCCAGTGTGGTCAGGGAAGAACTGTGCCTGCTGGAGAAGGAGCAGTAGCCAGCAGGAAACGCTACAGTGCGGAGCCAGAACTGACAGTAGTGAAGCAAAAATGTTTCATCCTAACCAGTAATTGTCCCAAAGTGCATAGATCAACAGAGCTAGCAGGAAAACACCGGTTTCCAAAAAAAAAGAAACCAAAAAGGTTTTATTGGCGCTTTCTTTGCTTGTGTGTTGACTGTCCAACACCAGCAGTCTTTTATAGCCATCTATAAATAGATGCTGCACACAAATTAATCTCAGCTACTTTTTGCAACTCCTGTATGAAAGATGGATGACTGACGGAGAAGAGCTTGCATCTTCTCAGAGGCAGGTGGAACAGAGCAGGAGAGAGCTGGACAAACAGCACGTGTCCAGACTGGCGAGGAGCAGGGGTGGGAGAGCCAGGAGTACTTTTGCCTGGTTAGAAGGGCACATCTAGAGAACAAGAAAAATAGATCCACAGGAAACCCGCTCTCATTACTTCCACTTCTCTCAAAAGAAACTTGTTTGTACAATTCAGCTGTGGTTACAGCATGAGTTTGTCTAATTTGCTTCTAGAGTGAGTAGCAATAAAGAGACCTTGTTGGGAGGGTGTGATTTTGGTTTGGTTTTTTATTTTTTCCCTCTCTCCAGCTTAGTCTGAAACTCCTCTAAAGAAATACTTATTTCATGTAACATTGATTTGTTCAAACCAACGTGCCTTGCTTGCAAACTCATTAGAGATGTACTTTAGAGCAAATACTATAGCTTTTGGATAGTGCTTATTTGAAAGTCAGTATAGGTCAGAACACTAAATACTCACGAGATTATTTCCAAGCTCATTTTAGGAGCTTCCTACACGTCAGATTTTTGGAGGTGTATCCATGTAGAGAGCTCTTTTCCCCCAGTTGTGTAATTTCAGTGGCAGGACTCGAACTCTGCAGCTCTTAAAGCTAAGTAGTCCTAGTCATTTTAAAGGAGAAAATAGACTTGGTAGATCTGATCATAACCTCTTAAAGTCACTGTACCCTCTTCAACACAGAACAACACCAGCTGCTTCAGAGGATTTTCCATGTGTGCTTTCTAGCTGTGCAATGTCCACATGATAGAGGCAATCATTCCTCCTTCACTTGATTGCCTTTTCCACCATAGCAAGGGTGCAAACCACAGGACAAAGCCTAGCTTAATTTATATCACATCCCATTTAAATGATTCAGAGAAAAAGATCCCTTGCCTTTCTGCTACAGAACAAGAAATTCAGCAAATACATCTCCCCATTACTGCTGCAATTACAAGTGGCTGTTCCATTTGTGGTGATGTGTTATATCAGCGACCACACATTTTTGCATGCAGCACTTAAACCCAATCCCAAATGACTATTACTGGCAATGCAGTACGAAATAAAGAATGCACTTGCGAGTCAGCAAGTGAGAGCAGGCAAAGTTTTGGATGTTGCAGATTTACTTTTCAGAAGCACGAAATTCAGGAGAAAAGCCAAATCACAGGCAGTCCGAGGTGGAAACCTTTTATCAAGGCTTCTTTTACGTTCTCTGTGTCTAGGAAAAAAATGCAGACCGTGAGGAGTAAGCTGTTCCCCCATCTGTTTATTTTTTTTTTTAATTTGGGAATTCCAAGGATAAAACATTTAACCCTGGGGTTAATATTTAGGGCTACACAGGCCCTTAGCAGAACATTCGAACCAGCTTCCCTGTTTATTGACGTTGTCCAAAACGCAGGACAGCCCATGCCATCAGCAGCTAAATCAGCACAAATCGAATATGGAACATGAATTTCTTGCTAGGCTTTTGGTCTTTCAAATGCACTGGAGCAAGGTTCACCTGGGCTGTGCTGTTGGCAACTAAAACAACCTCAAGTCATTAAACACATATTTGCAACTTCATTGATCCCTTTAGGTAGTTAAGCACCGGCAGGTAAACATAGGTGGAGATGTTATATAGAGGTTACCATACCTCTGTCACTGAAGTCATCCACCAGCACGATCTCCGCGATCAGCTCAGGAGGGGAGCGGTTCAGGACACTGTGCACCGTCCGGAGGAGAGAGGACCATCCCTCGTTGTGGAAAGGTATTATCACACTGGTGTTTGGCAGCTTCTCCAGGTACAGCTTATTCTTGCAGCTGGACATAGACACAGTAAGGGTAAAAGGTGGTGCCAAAAAACACCAGCACTTCCATTTAATTACCATTAAGTAACTTTGTTCATCCGTTACACCTCAAATGGATGCAAAGTGCCTGAAAAAAGCACCCCAACTTTCAGGCCTTATCAAGCCAGAGTTGACCTGACCTAGTCCACCTGGCCAAAAAAAAATTCCATATGAAGTGAGGATGTTGATGTCCAGTGACACTTGGCAACAGAATTCAGAGGGATCTATTAGGTGCTGAAGTTGCTAACACTTGGAAACAAAATCAGAGGGATCTATTAGGTGCTGAAGTTGCTTTGAAAGGAGACTCCAGTTATAGCTTGAGATACCAAAGTCTTTAAAATACTTGTTTTTCCTGCCCTTAAACCTCAAAGACCACTAGGAAGAGGAATTTCTACAAAGCTGTCTCAGAGGTGAATGTATCTCTTCTAGGCACTCTCAGTGTATTGGTTTGGCTCACTTATTCCCAGTTTTCAGAGAAGCAAAGCACTCTAATCACATGTATAATGGTCATCCAAATTTTGTAAACAAAATGTGGAGAAGTAAGGGTTTTGTGTGACAGCATCTTCCCCAAACAGTCCCACAAGTTCGAGACATTACAAACACTAGACAGAAGAGACAGGATAATTGCATGGCAAAAACTGCTCAATAAACAAACCCACTAATAGGTCAAGCTCCAACCTCTACCAAAAGCTTCCTTTGTCATGCTGGACAGACTATTTAAATCTTACTTTTCCTAACCAATCAATCTTGTGTTCTCCATTTTTCAGCAGTTCTAGTTTGGCACCTGGGACCAGTTCTGCAGACAGACGTGAAGGAAATTGAGCTTTGAACACCAAGCACTGGAGAACTTGGGTAAGGCTGGAGAGTCAGCTCTGCAGAGTCCCTGTATGGATCCCTTGAATCTGGGGCTATTTCCCCACAGCATTAGTCGTCTTAATTTTGAAAGAGGGGTAACACTCCCTTGCCTCACAGGAGTGTTTTCAAGGTAGCTTCATGAAGAAAATTCCAACTGCAGCAAATAGTGCAGTGTTTATTTTCCTGCAGGTGTGGCCCTCACAGTGGAGTTTGAACGTTGTTAAACAGGTGATATCTAAAGCCATACAACAAACAATTGCAGTAAAGAATACTCAGCAGCTGTTCACTAGGGGACAAAAATCTACTACACTCCCAGAACCCCACATATCCGGGGCAAAACAGACTGAAGTGGCTACGTGAATAGAGATTTTTAGAATATGTTAATGGCATTGCCAGCAGGACGGGTTGCCCTCTTCCCAGTAGCAGGGGATGGACGTGGTCTTCTGGTCCTCTGCTCCCTGCCCTGCCCCACCACCAGACCCTGCACCAGAGCCCACTCCCTCCTACCAGGTGCTTGGCTGGGCTTTTATGACCCGCACACCGCAGAGCACACACACGGGTAATTAATTCCCTCCCTGTTCCCTGCCGGGCAGATGGGAACAAAAGCAGCTCTGGCAGTGGCAGCTTTTTCCTGGTACCTTTCCCAGGAAAGGGAGAAGGCTGCACCTATGTTATACAAGCTCAATAAATCTGTGATTACAGGAAGTGCCTGCGTGAAAGGACAGTAGCTTATTCTGGGTCTAATGAATTGTCCTGGGGTGCTGCCAAGAGCTCGCAGGAGGTGGCTGCAACGCACAGATGCAAAATGCAAAATGAAGCTGCATGGCCAGCTTTCAACCAGACCCTGCACCAGAGCCCACTCCCTCCTACCAGGTGCTTGGCTGGGCTTTTATGACCCGCACACCGCAGAGCACACACACGGGTAATTAATTCCCTCCCTGTTCCCTGCCGGGCAGATGGGAACAAAAGCAGCTCTGGCAGTGGCAGCTTTTTCCTGGTACCTTTCCCAGGAAAGGGAGAAGGCTGCACCTATGTTATACAAGCTCAATAAATCTGTGATTACAGGAAGTGCCTGCGTGAAAGGACAGTAGCTTATTCTGGGTCTAATGAATTGTCTTGGGGTGCTGCCAAGAGCTTGCAGGAGGTAGCTGCAATGCACAGATGCAAGATGCAAAATGAAGCTGCATGGCCAGCTTTCATCCAGCCCTTGGCATTGCAACCTTAACCTTCTGCCGAGACAGCTACTACCTATAATTCTGTTCCAGTATGAAACAAGAGCCCCCAACTAACTTTTCTTAAACTGAATTCTCATTTTCTGAGTAACTTTAACAAGCAGCAAACTTTAGCTATTAAGTTTAACCATTAAGCACGGAGAGAAATTGTTTCCCTCCAGCAATCACACCTACAATAAAATTAGTATTTAATATTAAAAAACCCAGAAGCACTTAAAGGAAATGTTAACAGGGAAGGACACAACTGTTGAAACAAACAGCTGTACGTGTGCACCAGGCAGATCCTGTATGCACCTTCCAGCCCCTTGCTTCCCATGATTAACAGAAAGCAGAGGTGACACACTTCTGGGTGTATAAACGTCCACACAAACCATTTGGGAAGTGAGCAAACACATTGGCTGCTTCTTTGTCCTTCCCCACCCAGGCCAGCTGGTGGGGAGAATCCCAACTGTGTCCCCAAAACTTACCTAAAGGACAGAACAGATGCTGCATTTTTATCTACAATTGCTTTACAAGACCTGCAAAATTAGTATTTAATATTAAAAAACCCAGAAGCACTTAAAGGAAATGTTAACAGGGAAGGACACAACTGTTGAAACAAACAGCTGTATGTGTGCACCAGGCAGATCCCGTATGCACCTTCCAGCCCCTTGCTTCCCATGATTAACAGAAAGCAGAGGTGACACACTTCTGGGTGTATAAACGTCCACACAAACCATTTGGGAAGTGAGCAAACACATTGGCTGCTTCTTTGTCCTTCCCCACCCAGGCCAGCTGGTGGGGAGAATCCCAACTGTGTCCCCAAAACTTACCTAAAGGACAGAACAGATGCTGCATTTTCCCCCAGTTCACCTTCTCCTTACCCTCTCTGCTGTCTGTGGTCACATCTCCAAACAACAGTCTCTACTATCTCTTCCGATATATAAAAGGCTTTAGTTTAAATGCTCTAACACACAGCTTGTTTCTTTCTAGAATGCTCTTTATGGACTTCATCTCAGCTGAACTTCATTATACCAGATGATTTCAAGTATATCTTTTTTAACGTGCACTCCCCAGCTCACCTTCTCCTTGCCCTCCCCGCTGTCTGTGGTCACATCTCCAAACAACAGTCTCTACTATCTCTTCCGATATATAAAAGGCTTAGTAAAGTAAATGCTCTAACACACAGCTTGTTTCTTTCCCCCCAGTTCACCTTCTCCTTACCCTCTCTGCTGTCTGTGGTCACATCTCCAAACAACAGTCTCTACTATCTCTTCCGATATATAAAAGGCTTTAGTTTAAATGCTCTAACACACAGCTTGTTTCTTTCTAGAATGCTCTTTATGGACTTCATCTCAGCTGAACTTCATTATACCAGATGATTTCAAGTATATCTTTTTTAACGTGCACAGGGAATGTACAACAGACCTTTTTAGTCATGAATTCCTTTACTGCAAGTCTCCATTAGATATAACCCCACTCCCTGCCCAGCTTATCCTGGCATCCATTATATACACCCTGTTTATCCCCTCCTTGAGACCTCCACAATTATAACTGGCTACATCAGGGTAAAGATGTGTCAAACAACAAGCAAACCAGCTGCAGTGGCATCATTAATCACAGCTTAAGTTGTTGGTGACACGGACACTTCACTTATTAATTGTAACCGGGGCTTGGAGTTAGAAGTTTCACATTTTAAAAAGTTTAAATAGCAGAATTAGCAATGAGGAGTCAACAACTTTGGGAAACAATGGGAATGTCAGGTAATATATTAAATCCTCAGATGAGGAAATACTGGCATTGCCTGATGTTTAAATTCTCAGAGTCCATGGCAGCCTCTTAAACGGAGGCCAAGTATAATTTAGGTTAGTATTTCCTAGAACATGAGTATGGGGTGATCAACAAGCATCTTCAATTACCTGATTTATCTCTACATTTAAACATTTCAGCTCATGCCTAAAATATTTATGGAGCTATAATCACTACTCTGGTTTATGAGTATATATTGAGAAAGGGTGTCAAGTCGGCGTATTTGATTAGTTTGCTGTGACAGCTGAAGAGGCAATCGCTCAAATGTGCAGCTAACAAATTATAAAACCTGACTTCTGGAAATTATCTCTCATGAACAAAGTAGATGTTGAATTCAGATTCACTAAACTGTGATAAGAATGACTTTACACAAAACAAGCCTCCGGTTCAAATGTCTAACAAGCTTTCAGATTAAGAAACCACACAAACAGTATTTAAAAACCTCTCAGCTTTGTATAAACAAGGGTTAAGTCCGAACTGAGCACTTTTGATAATGAAAAATTCCTTCTGGCTTTGGTTTGACACCATCCTAATGGATAATATCCAAAAATAGATGAACTCAAAAGCCAGAATTCAATTGGAACAAGTTTCTACTCATAAACCCTGATGAGGCTTTTATGAGGAAGATGTCTAAGAAACTAATTCATAAATCAGAAGAATTTCTGATGAAACTCTTCATACATAGTTGAGTGGAACTACTCCAATCTTGTTCTGTTCCTGAGCATTTCATGGTCATTTCCAGCCAGTGGCCAACGTAAGAACTGGGCAGTGCTATGTGACAACATCATCCCCCGATGACACTGAGGGTGTTTGCCAGCTGAGTCAAGACATTTACATCAGTCTCCACTACAGAAAGAAATAGCTCCACCTTATCAGTTGCTCAAAGTTGTTGGCTATTTCCTGAGTTGTGGGCTCAGGAACTGAACTGTCACATTACAAGAGCTGAAGGAAGTAGCCATCTCTGGGTTAAGTTCAAGATCTCTTCTGCAGACGGCTGCAAGGGTTTGGTAATTTAAAGTCTTCTGGAATCAAAAGGGGAATTTTTTCCCCAGATTTGGTCTCCTCTATTTCCCATTGCAATTACTATACACTGTCCTTTATGAAGGAGACAACAGGACCCAGATGTAAAAGGACTGTATTTGATAAACAAAGGACAAGAGTCCATAATTAGAGTACACTCCTGCAGATGTGATAATTTAGGCTTGTAAACTTTCACTTGTAGAAATGCAAACTCTATACTCACTTTGGATGCCTGATGTCTGGAAGGGAACGATTCAGAGAAATTTTATCACTCACAAAGATATTAAAGCCATTTTCCCTATACGCCTGGTCCACTCGCTCTGCATCCGTCATAGGGTAAGGTTTTCCCTGTTCTCCATTTCCTATAGAGACAAAGTAAACATGCATCATTACTACTAACTGGCCAGAAACTGATCCATATATCAAAAGAAGAGCAGTCATCTTATAGTTCTTTGAAAATTCCTTCATTAGTTTTGTGCTCTGTGTCATATTTAGCACTGGGTCAACCATGTCAACCAAACAACTTTATTTGATACACAGTTTTGCTACAAACCACTCGGCTGTGCAAATCCTAGAAGTTAAAAGTCTTCCTTCTAACACCAGAAAGAGATGATGGGGCTGTGGCAACGCTGGGGAGGAGCCACAGAATGGGTTTTGTTTCACTGCAGGAAGAATACATATGGTTTGAATAGCTCATTGCTGTTGCTTTTTTCAGCACAGATGGGTATGTATATTTAACAGAGGAGGTAGAGCCCTTACAGACACACCAGCGTAAAGCTGTGACGTTCAAAATGGGCCCTTTTTATGTGATGCAGGACAAAACCCACAACTATGAAATAAAACTTGCGTGAATGCTATAGTCTAGAACATTTCTCTTATCCCCCTTCTTCCTTTCTGCGTCCCCCATTTTTGGGAGAGGTACAAGCACACGTGTTTTTGGTAAGCTATTAAAAAAATCAACACTGCACCTATCCTAAAAATACCAAGAAGTTATCAACATATTTTCACCTTAAAATGGTTATTGTGGAGTTGGGGGAAAAGGCTTTAACTGGGATTAACACACAGTATCTGTTGCATCATGTCAAGAACATCATCTTAAGCCTGAAGTTGAACATGCTCTTCAGCACTCAGCACACAAAATAAAGTCAAACTAAATTACAATCTGTATTAAAACATTTTCATAGTAATCTTACATACCTACACGCTCAGAGTCCCTCCTGATAGCTTCTTTGTTATGCCAGTCCTTTTTCCTCTGTCCATCACCAAAGTAGGTGTCTTTCTTTTGCCTCACGTGTGATGCCTTTTAAACAAAAGACAGGATACGTTAAATACACAACATGTGAAACCTTTCTTTAACAGCCTCCCCTTCCTGTAAGAGGATATTAAACATCTTCCTTCAGGTAAGACCATCACAAGCAAGTAGTTTTCACTCCAAAAGGGGTGAGAGAGGAAGCAAGTTTTGCTTGTCTCAGAACAGTACTTCATCTATAGCTGTTAAGTGATATTTTTTCAGAGCACCATCATGTATGCAGACCAGTATTCTTAATCAGGGAATCTATTAAAAACTCCCATTTTCATTTTGAAAACATCCAATACATCTTACATCCTATTTAATTAACAATAAAGCTGTAATGGGAGACCTATTGCAGGATCATTATTAATGAGCACACTACTATACCTGAATAAAATCAAAATAAGATTTAAAAGGTCATTTATTAAGGCTCTTGCTGCTCAACTTAAAAGCAAATTTTACACAAGGCATGAGCCTGCGCTGAACCCAATTAGAGCTCCTCTTTTCATGATGTTGTTCCCGAAATTCAAAAGCAATGGGTGCTTTGGGAACAAGTTAGCAAATGAAAGATGAGGTGAATTCAGGATCAAAGAGACTACCGTGTGTGGAAAGAAAACCATGATACATCTCAAACACTGACATCTCCCAAATCCAAGTGAAATATATATACATAAGTAGGTTTTAAGGTTAAGAAGAGAACATCTTCTCTGAGAATGAGTTTTCAATTATGTTGTAATATGCTGGTAGAGTATAAATGCAAGCCATTTGTAGCATCATTACTGCAGAAGTAGTTACACAAAGAACTTAGAGGTTTTTCCCTTTTAATTCCTCATGACCTGCAGAGAGAACTCCACAGGCTAGAACTTCCTAGAAAGAAAAAAAAAAAGAGGGCAAGAGGTTTGAAGTCTCACTAATGGGTCAATCAAACCAAACAACCACCAAAGTGCAATGGTTGGCATAGTAACCTTGCAGGGTTATCAGGCATCTTTGGCATCTGGGACACAGATGTCATTTGCCTGACTAGTTAAATTACAAACTCTTCATTTTCATGCCCAGATTTATCCCGGGAAAATAGTACATTTGGACATTTTACTTGTTATTCCAAGGCACTAGACTTCAGCCTGATGCAGTTCCCCTCACTGCAGTTGACAGATGAGCTCTGGTGAACCTTTCTGTGGAGGTTTTGCAGGTCATCCCCATCGGGGGAAGAGGGGTCTCTTCTACACCAGTCAGTGGGAAGGGAGCCCCGTGGATCAGCTCACAAAACTATCAGTGAAGACAGATTTCAGCCACGATGTCAAAGTGAACCAGAGAGGCTGGAGGCAGGTACACGCTCTGCTCTGCCTGCTCTGTTTACGGGTGGTAAACCTCAGCAAAAGAACTGCATGAAAACCTTGAGTTGTGCTGGTGTATTACCATGGCAAAGGGTAATAAACCAGTGGTCTAAAAGTAATAGAGCTCAATGTAATTAAAAGCTGGCCTGTGAAATATTAGAGCTTTTTTCTCCCGCTCACATAAGAGATTTTTAAATCAATCTAGATCCTTTCAATCACGGATCATAAACTGATTTACACTCAGCTTCTTGACATTTTGCAGATGGTAACACACCTGGCAGAAGTCAAGTTTCATCCATGAAACCAGACACTCAGTTACACATTTCAATTAACTAATGCCATCCCTTCCTGCTGCCTGCAATTTCATTTTATTTTCACTGAAGGAGAACTGATGGGCACTCAGGACGGACAAGAAGCCAGTCACACAGTTAGTTCATGATGTGAACATTAAGGAACTTCCACTTGTGCCACCTGGAGCTAACAAGGATACTCTCTGAAAGGTACTTATGATACAGAAAGATGGAGGGAAAGGAACTCTCAGGGCAGCAGGGGAAGAGCAGGACCACACTACAGGGTGCCATTAACAGTGGTGAAAACCAGACAACTGCCAGCAGAGGTTGGTCGGCAGGAAAGGACAGTTACACTCACAAGAAAAGCAACCACGTTTAGAAAAACCCCAGCAGAGTTATATTTAGATGGTATACTTGATTTTCTTTCATTTACCCCACGATGCCTCAATTTATTTCATCTTTGTTATTTGTTCTTTTATTTTCCACTCTGAGGAAGTTATATGAATCAAAAGCAGTATCTCATTTTTCTGTTGTTAATTACTGTCCCTTTAGCACATGAACTCTACTCTTCTAAATCCTTAATTCTGTTCAAATACAGAAATGGGTCATGTATCTTCCTGAATTTCACTCTGCACCTATTAGGACATAAAATGAAGATGACCACCAGCAATCCATCTTAAGTTCCCCTCTGACTGCACGTGTTGAAGATTTGCATTTGCTGAGAGAAAAAGGTTTCATGAGAGGCACTGCCAAGCACCTCACCAATTCCTGTCATCCAGGAGAAGGTAAGTGTAGGTCCAGAGCAGCAGATCTGTGGTGAAGAACCGCGCTCTCCCTTGCTGGAAGGGCTCACTTGAACTCACCAGGTATAAAACATCAAACTAAATTGCTTAACTGGCCTTGTGGTTTTGTAGTCATCCCATTAAACACCACTGTTCTTATGTGAATTTCTACCTGCTGATAATGAAAAAGTGCCTTTAAGTGTCAAGATGGATGTGTGAGCTGGGAACCAAATGTGCAAGAAAGCACTGGGAGGGCACACTGAACACAGTGGACAACAGCACTTCTGAGGAAAAACTAAGCAAGCAGCTAGTCCTTAGCTCAATCTGAAGCTGGAGTCAGCAACGTGATCAGAAAGCACCTTGAAAAACATACAGGGTATATGCCAACACCAGCTGGAAGCCTAATGTTTGCTCCAACACAGGAGGTTGCTGCTGCTTTTGCATAGTGGGTGCGAGCAGAGGGGGTGTGAGATGCCTCCTCGGGGTGCAGTGAGCCAGAGCAGGGCAAACCCAACTCCAGCACCTGCCCGTGGCTCCATCTGACATCATTTAGCATGAATAATTTACATAAACTCTACCTGATTTTGCTGGCTCGTGCCAGCTTGTGTGAGCAGGTCCAGATGACAGCTGTGTGACAGACAGACAGTAGAAGCAGCAGCTTCATTATTTTTGGTGTAAAACAGATCAAATTTTCAAGCACCATGAAGCAGCCACCCTGTGCTACTGCAACAGTCCAGCATTTCTATTTGTCTGGCCACCACAGTGGTTTTTAATTTTTCAGAAAACATATCACCCTCCTGATCATCCCTATGAAATAACCGGCAGAACACACGACTGTTCTGTGAGATGTGAGCTTTGCCAGGCCTGCTCACCAGCCAGTTTCCTCTCCAGGATGCTTCCCTGCCAGGAAAAGTCCTGGAAAGCTCTCACAAACCAGAGGACCTCCTCGCCAGGAGAGTTTTGCCAACTTTCTGAGCACTAGGCTTGTGCACAAGTGTAATACTGGGCACAGGAACAACTGGCAAGTCTGAAACCTCAATATTTTTAGTCTCTTTTGTCTCTTGTTTATGGAGCTCTGGACTGAATGAGCACACCAGGAGAATCGTTTACAACGCCACTATCCCTTCTGCCATTTGCTGTGATTCAACACATGTAAACCCCTCATGAGCAGTTACTGTAGAAATCCCACCCACCACCGAAGAGGAGAGGGTTGTAAGAATGTCTGTAGAGTAGATCTAAAGAGTGACTCAGCCTCACAACACCCACGGTACACGTGGGGACCCAGCACCCTATGCCAAGCCATTATGAAGTCACCTAGGGAAGTCAGGCACCCTGGAGAAAGAGAGGAAAAAGAAAGACCCACCAGCAAAAAGGCAGCCAAGCTGCCTAACATGGCACTGGTAAGAGCCTTCTAAATCCCACCTCTTCTTGGCACTCGGGCAACTTAAACTAGAATTGCAGAGACACCCCCTTCCCTCTGAACTCCAGTATGAAAACTGCCTTAGAAGACACCCATCCACTGCTGCAGGTACCACTGTGGATAGCTCTCCTTTCAAAATTCAATGGATCCTGAGCTGCCCTCTGCAACAGCTCTCAGATGGGAGACAAGTTCAAAGTATATCCCAAAGGATTCACACCAACATCTCCAGCATCCTCTGGGGGGAAGCCACATCCCCGGGCCATCGGCTGTTTCAGGAGGAGCATCTCACACCACTACAAAGCTGTCCCACCAAAGCAGCCAACGCTCACCAAGCCAGGCAGCAACCAAAAAGCCGTTAAAAAGCTGTTCCAGCCATCCCTGCCCAGGGTCAGCACGCCCAGGCTCTGGGCTGGAGTCACCCTTGTGTCTGTGTGCTCAATATAGAATATCCTGAACAGGGACGTAAATTTCCTGCACAGCTTCAAGCCATTCTTCAGAGAGGTCAGCAATGTGCATTTAAATACCCTCAGAGCAGGCAAGCAATTTAAACACTGCGATACCGAGTGAAAACAGGCAGTAGCACACCATCCTCCAGTGCAGTTAAAAAAAAAAAAAAAAGAAATTGCAGAGATTGCCACTGAATTACGTACAGAGCCCAAGTCAGACAGGTGGACAGCAGAAAGGCTAATAGACAGATGTATTACTTCCCTCAGAGCCAAATAAATTTATGCACGAAAACATCTTTGAGCTGGGTTAAGCTAAACCCTGTCAAGGCCACGCGTATCAAGGGAAAAACTTTAAGTAATTTGTAAACTTTAAATTAAGCAAGAGAGGAAACTACGGAATACACGCATCGGTTACTCAGACCTTTCCGAACTGTAGTATTGGACTTTGGAGACACATGGAATAAGAGTTATAGATCCTTAAGTCCTGAGGAGCAGGCTCTGTGCAGCTCTCAGTCTTGGAGACTTACAAGGGCCAACTTTTATTCATGTTGGCACCAGCAAAGTAAAGTGAGGACCGTGTGGGGTGACTCTTTATCTGTTCTTCTGCCTGCAGTGCTCATGATGTTACTGCCCTGTACAACTAGAGCCGAACGAGATTCACACCAGATAAACACAACATTAATCTCTGTTGGATTGACATCCCTCTCTTTAAGTGGCTTTTAAAATCTTGAAGAGTAGACATAGCTGCAGATGGTCATGGCAGACATGCTGCATTGTGGAGCTTTTTTTGGGCTCAGGCAAAGAAGTTAGGTTAGTCAATCCAATTCAGAAATGCTCCATTAAATTTAATTCAGCTCGGGTAAGTGTTGAGAGGTTAGAGTATTTCTAATTCATCCCTTGCAAGCAAACATACAACGCTTACACCGGTTTTGTAGGTCGCTCTTAAAACACCTTATCTGAAAAGTCTGCTGTGAGTCACCGACAAGTTCTGTCAACAACGTCTGAACATTAATTTTGAAGTGACTTTCAGTGCTAGAAACTTGAGTATCAGTGTCTTTGCTTCAGTGACCTTGCCAGCACCCGCCACCCGCGTAGCCCCAAAGGGAAGGTGTAGCTGCAGCAGGATAATTAGCATCGTATTTCTTGGTAAGAATCACACTTCCCAGACCAACTGAATTTCAGCAGACTAGCAAAAAAAAAAAAAAAAGTCAGTGTGAACGATAAAACGTTGCCTTCCCCACCTCGACTGCAATTTTTATGCTCATGTCATCACTACTAGCAGAGCAGTGTGTAAAGTTGCGGGCAACGCGCCATCGTGGGCAGAGGGAAGATATGCATATAGACGCTCCAAGTCTCTCTCACTGGGAAAACGGGCAGGTTGCTGACAGTGATGGTATTTTGGAAGCTCTTTTTTTTTTTTTTTTTTTTTTTTTCTTTTTTTAAATGCGGAGTATGCCACAGCAGAACAAAAAAAGAAGGGGAGGGGAAGGGGGGGGGGAGAAGAGAAGGTCTCCTAACCCATCCACGGATTAAACACACACCCAGCACATCCCCGCACAGACACACACAGGCGGCACAAACACACACACACACACACACACGCATTTGCCGGATGCAAAAGCCCACATTTAAGTCCCCGGGTAAGTTGGATGAGCACTCGGTCCTGCATTGGCCAGAAAAAATAAAAAAAAAAAAGTGTTTAAAAACAAGCTGAGCCGGTAGCGGTTAAAGGCAAGGCTTTTTTTTTTTTTTTTTTCTTCTCCTTTTCTCTTTGTAAAAGATGTCTGAGCTAGAAATCCAGACACAGCACACAGGGACCAGAATGCTGCCTTTTTTTAGTGGTTTCCTTCAGGGATGCTGCATGGGATTTGAGTCAATTATGCAAATGACATAACTTGATGATACCCCTTCAACAGATGCTCTAGACTGTGATATCTAAGCAGTCTGCAAAACACAGCAAGTTTCCCAGGACTGACTTTTGCTTTCACTATTAAACAAGCATCTCATTTGCAGGGAGCTATGTCTTACCCAGAACGCCATATTTCATGTCAATTTTGACTTTTATCCTCATTTCTTATTAATTCTAAACACATAGCAGGAGATAGAACATTTTTGTCCAAACCCCACCAGCACATCCCCCCCTTATCCACGTTTTAACTGTGGAATACAGTGACCATCATCTGAACACCGCAGTTACCAGCGCTGCATGGTGAGGGCAAATTGGCATTACGGATTCTGGATTTCTGTCCCTATAAAAAAGGTCTTTGCAATTTTCTGTTTTCCTCTACCTTAGCTCCTCATTTTGCAAGAACTTCTTCATTCTTGAAACAGTCAGTTGTAAACAACAATGCAAAAAGATTTCAAAGCATGAAGGGTTCATTATGATCATCTAAGTGAAGCTCTGTAAGTGCACAAGCCATTGAATTTTATCCATTAACTCCTACTGCAAGCCCATAAGTTCTATTTCAGCTCAAGCACATTTTCTTTTCCTTAAGAACTGGAAGTTATTTACCACTAAGGAGTGATTACTTCTCCAGCAATATCTTAAACTAATCTCCTGCCTGTTTCCATCCTTCATTTTTTAAAAAACAGAAAATGAATTAAAGTAGAAAGGCATATAAAGCAATACATTGAAAATGGATTTAGACAGATTGCTGTAAATAAGCCCCTTCTGTTGTCTACCATGCTGTTACTTAACACGCCGCCAAAGCAATTGATCAGCATTCAAACGCCAAATGCACAAAAATGGAATTTTAATCTTTTGTTTAATCACTATTTAGTGTGCCTGGCTCCAGCCAGAATAAAAGCAGGGTGGATGGAGACATAAGCCAAGAGTTTTCTGTACATGAGGAAAAAAAGATTTGCTGAAGTGCATACGCTAATCACAGTGCTGTACAGACCTCAAACCCTGTTGAAACATCTTTTTTTGTTGTTGTTAGTTTATTTATTTTTTAAACCAAGGAGCTGTGATCAGACCCAAGATGCTATGACCTTTGGAGACAGTGATAAAAGGGGTATCTGTTCCATCCTAGGTCTCTTCATTTATCCCAGCACCTCAGCAATATATCTTGCATTTATCTCCTACTACAAGATGCCAAAGATGACAAAACAACCCAGAAAAACAACAAGAAAAGACAGAGCAAATAGAAACCACTCTTCTATATGGAAGACTCAAGAGCTTGCACTTTGGGTGCAACCTACTTGTCATGATCTGTGCCACAGCAAAGCAGAAATAAGAAACATCTACAGCCAGCTTCTCTTCAGTCTTCCAAAGCCTAGAGTACCCAAGGGGTTTCAGAAGGCAGGAAAGATGGGAGAAGCCAGGTCTGGCAGAAAACAAAGAGGAATCCTCTCTCTCCCTGCTGCAAGAAGCCCAGGTTTTAATGACCATGGGACCATCCATGCTAAATGTAGGCAACCCTTTCATAAACAAATAGATATCAAGTCTTATTTGCACCATGAAGAAGTAAAAATCTCTTTTGGTTTGTCAGAGACCTATTAGCATGTGTTGAACAACAAATTGGTACAACACCCGCGCAGCGCCAACAGCCTCCATCCTTCATACTGGCATGAGAACAGCTGAGACTTTCAGATGATCTAATGAAAAATAAAAATATCTCCAACATCAGCTGCAGGCATTTGTCCTACAACACGAAGTTGAGCATAGCCTTGGTCAGTCAAAGCCCCTCATTTACTGGAAGGGAAATAGCATGCTACTAGAAAAAGCAAGCTGCTAAAAGCCTTGTCATGCGATCTACCCAAGTGTTTTTCAAAAGGTTAATTTTTGAAGCTATTTCAGTCCATAAAAAATTTAAAAGCTACATTAACATAATCCATACCTTCAACATTTCAGGAACTATTAAAAGGCAACACAGGACTAAATGGCAGCACATCATGTGGAACGATTAAGTGCTTTCAAAGACAAAAAAGCCAAGTATATCCTCCCAGCTGTGTTGCAACTCAGATCCAAGCAGTAGGTTTGAAAGAGACCTAAAAGTTTCCTACCCAATGCCATGATGCTACCATTTTGTCATTGTCCTCTTCTCTCCCACCCAAAACACCAGTAACATTGAAATCCATGTGTTCAGATTTGTGCTTTTCTATGAGAAACTCACACTTTTGGGGTATGGAAATAACCTGTCTGTTTCTTTCAGAAAGCAAAGCCACAAACACTGTGGACACTCCTGGATCAGTCCTTACCCCAGTGCAGGTAATTAAACCCCACAGCTGGACCAGAACCAGCTGAATGGGTTGTGCATAGAGACACAAGGCAGGGCCTTTTCTGCTAAACAGCCGGGGAGACTCGGTAGCTGCTTGTAAAGATATTAAAAGAAATATGTTCCTCGCAGAACACCAGGCATGCAGCTTCTTGGTGGACAGGACAATCTACTGCTTAAGCATTACCCAAATTTATCTGGCTCTGGACTTTTTAATGCAGAAAGTTTTTTGTACCAAGTGTTAGAACAGTACTTGCTTGAACTGAAACTTCCCTCCCCCCTTTAAATTCCTTCAGTTAACAAGTTTCATTCAACTGCAATTGCTGAAAAAATCCCTGAGCACAAACAAAATTTCCTCTTGCAAAAAGTCCTGGTTCATCAGCCAATTAAAGTCTAAAGACTAAAGCTGAGGACAGCGATATGACATCTAGCTTAGTCATCGATCTCCAGCAAACACCTTATGCTTTGTTCTTCACTTTCCCTTAGAAATAATATTACGGTCTTGCAGTGTTTGCTGTTCTAAACTAACTGTTTGACTAATTCAATCCAGGCCTCCAAACGCACAGCGCCTTTCCGAAGCCAGCACAGAGAACCAAGCAGTGAGCATCTCCCCGGGTTTCAGCACACCTTGTGATAGCGCAGCACTTTCAGCCTCTTTCAGTTGTTAAAAACCCAGCTGGCCTAGTTTTAGGCTTCAGAACAGGACTCGTTGCTTTAATTTGCTCACAACAGCTTTCTCATCTTTTCTGTTCACTAAAATGCTTCCCATCTACAGAAGCGCTCCGTTTCCCACATAGCAGCGTGTCTCAGGGATCTGCTCAGAGCTGTGGAATAAGCTCCTGCAGGCATTTCGTTGCATCAGAAACCTCCTCGTATTCCCCCTCAAGCACATTTCTTTGACCTTGCTTTAACACCCGGCAACGCACTATCAAATTCCCAAACAAGATGTCACTCCCTGGGCTACCCCCCAGCCGAGATGGGAGCCACAAGCCGTTGCTCACCCTGCCTGGGGTACAACAGCCAGCAGGGGCTTCGACAGCAAACGCGTGAGGTATGAAGATGGAGACAAAAGTCATCTCTGAACCGCCATTCCGAATGCAATTAAAGGTTCCCCATCCCTCCCTCCTTCCCTTTCTGCTTGACGTGCTTTCTGGGAATTTAAACCGAGGTGAGCTCTCCCAAGGAACCAACATACCTGTAGCATTTTATCAGGTGTCAAAGGGCTGGGTTTTGACCGCAGCTCCGGGGAGAATCTATGAGGATGAAATCCGTAGAGATGTACATTGCTTTCCCCAGCATTTAGTACTAGCTAAAGCTGTCTGAAATACTACAAGCCTTTTACTCACAGAAAGAAGAGCGAGCAAGCTGGTTTGGAGATCAATTTGATGCATAAATACTACAAACTCACAGAAAGAAGAGCAAGCAAGCTGGTTTGGAGATCAATTTGATGCACGGACATTTGAAGCAGCACCCTCCAGATGTCTGCGTGTACCCACGCTCCATTGAGCAGCAGCAAATGACACACAAACTGTAGCCATTTCCTATAAGAACATACTTTGTTGCACTGTTTCTGAACTCTGACTTACCAGTTAAACTTACAGATTATGCTGCATATGCAGAAATGCTTAAATAATGTGCATTAAGATTTAATAAAAATGCAGGATACAAAACTTATAAATTCCATCATTTCCACAAATTCAAGCTGTACTCGAGCTATAAACTCCTGATGAGATTATAGGAACGTTAAGCCAAACAAGAACTGCTCAGACGAACACAACTTCCAAATATTTGGAATACTAGCAGAGAATCAAACCATGTATCACACCAGAAGAAATCTCATTAAAGATGCACCACAACAAACATCCCAGTGTATTCTCAACACAGAAATACTACGCAGAAGTGAAATTCACAGCACTCAGACACCCAATACAAGATTACAACTGGGCTTGGTGCTGTTCCGAGATAGACCTGGCAAACCTGTGACCGCAAATTTGACTTAGTTACAAATGCTGTACTTTTTTTTGTGAACAATCTGGATAGATAGTTAGATAGATAGAACTATGACAATTTGTACCTTTTATAAAATGGTATCTATCTGGATGGGCACTGGGTCCTTGGGAAACCTGGCTATAACTCCTGGTAGAACAGTTCAAGGCCAGTTTGGATGGGGCTTTGAGCAACCTGCTCTGGTGGGAGGTGTCCCTGCCCAGGGCAGGGGGTTGGAACTCCATGATCTTTGAGGTCCCTTCCAACCCAAACCATTCTATGATTCTATAAACTGGCATATTTAAAAAAAAATAATAATAAAATATGGGTAATGCTCCAACAATCTTTGAAGTGAGGACAGGACAAAACATACCTGCTACACACCCAAAGGAAGATATAAATATTTTCCACAGAGACAGACAAATCAATAGAAAAATCACTCAATTTTGGGACTTACCAGGATGCCTTGCACTTTGTGATAGAGAAAGGCAGAAGAGAGACAAGAGACTGCACTATAACATATTTTGGGAGGTAGGATGAGCAGCGCAGGCTGAAAGCTTGCCAACAGTTATAGCTGATAATAGTAAAGAGAAACGATCTGGGTTTTGCATGGAAAGGCAGGCAGAGCACCGTAAGGTATCCGTGAGCAGAGCTGCAGCAGTCTTTGGAACAGCTGACAGCGTAGATCAGATATTTACCTTTCTTCATGGAAATTGGGCTGATGCCAGCCTTGTTCAAGTGAAATTCAAGGGCACATTATACAAGTTTGATGCCCTGGGAAAGGGCAAAGATTTATCAGCACATGGGGTACACTGGCTTCAGGAAGGTTAATACCGCTGTTCCGAAATGCTCCAAAAACGTAAAAAAATCCCAACATTTACTGCTATTGAAAACTCTATTAAATCCATACAAAAATCTATGTGACAGACATGACTCAAAAACTGGAATAAGAACCATAATTCCCATTTAGTTTTGTGCCAGGTACTGAGATTTTGTGGTTTATGTCAGCAGACAGAGTGGTTCTCATATAAAGCTGCATTTCAAGCTTAGAAATTGCTTTTTCTCTAATGAATTTTGAAAGATACTGGGAAAAAAGTCTATATTTTAGCTTTCTTCTTGAGGCCTTATCCACCATTAGGAGTTACACGTGAAATTACAGAGATGCCTCCTATCAGAAATTCAAAAGGAGGTACAACCTGACTGAGAATGACTACGTCATCTACTGAAAAGTCACACCCAACACCAGAGGATGTCAAATCATCTACCAGTGGAACTCACAGGAAATGTTCTCCAGATACTCTGCAACAGCTCGTCTCACTGACGACTACGTCATCTACTGAAAAGTCAGACCCAACACCAGAGGATGTCAGTGGAATTCACTGGAAATAACCCCCAGATACTCTGCAACAGCTCGTCTCACTGAGCAGATCGTAGTTGCTGTTTAACAATAAGCTGTCCCTGGAAACGTGGCCTGGTGACACACGAGCCCCCCGCACCTCCCCTGCTGGAGAGACCCAAACCAAAGGTTTCTAGGGAGAACTTAAGACACCAAGAGTTGCATGGGTATTTTCAGTGACCACTCTTCCCCCAGTTAGTTCCTGCTGCCAGGAACAATCCAGTGCTCACGTAATACTTAAACATCACTTGAACAAAACAGTTCCCACTAACTCCAATAAAGCAAAGAGAACCTCCAGCATTTTCCTATTCTATTTTCCACCCTCTTCACTCTGTCCCTTCAGTGCTGACACTGCTCACTTGCCTTCCAGTCACTGGGCAAACAACAGTACCCTTAACAATCAACATGACAGCTTTGGTTTTGGAAAAAAAATAATCAACAAATCACTGTTTTAAATTAGACATTTACTATTACTTCAGGTGGTGCTCTGAAGGAGCCCACCTTTTGCTTTGCTTCCCGCTTCACACTGTTAGGATCGGTCTCAGCACAGCTTGTTGTTAGCAGCAATGCAGAAAAACCTCATTTTTCTGGTTTTCAGCAACAGAAGACCGCTATTTTCCTTTTAGGTATTTTAAGGATTTTAAAGAAAATTCTCTACCAGCTTCCTGGCAGACTTGATGCTTCTTGACAGTGTTATGTTAAACTGAAAACATCAGCACTAAAAAGCAACATTTAACACGCCTCTTCTTCCCAAGAAGTTATTTAACTGCCGCTCAGACATCCAGTACATTGCACCCAGCAATAGCAAACGCACACATCTACGCCAGGATTAATCACACTCCTCTCACAATCAGACTCACTGATATTACCCCAGTTACTGAAAAAAAAAAAAAATTAGAGCCACGCTACCACCAATTTCCCTCTGTTTAGGTTGTCAGTTCATTTGATGTATTTGTGCTTTGTTTGCATCTCCAGATTCCACTTGTACAGAAGGCAGCACACACAATTACTGCCCTTGATGGTGAGGAGTCCTGCTGTACATCGCGGTGCAGAGCAGTTGGGCAATAGCTGTAGGAGTCTCTTGTACCCCTACAGTCTTCCTGTAAACAGTTCTTGTCATCAGGAAACATGAGCCACACAAGCTGCATTATCCCACTGGGAGGAAAAAGCTGAGCACAAAAATCCCAACTTCAGTCTTCAACCTCTTCTAGGAATCCAAGCCACCACTGATGGGTTCCAAAGAGGACTTGCAGAACATGCACATCACACCTTAAGGACTAAAACCCCACCATGAACCATATGGGGAATGTCATCCCATGGAAAGTTCTGGGTACCTTAAAGTTACACTTACAGTCATGGATAGAGACTTCTCACCAGTTAAAAGCTGATGTGCCAAGTACAAGTACCCATCAAGAAAACGTCTGCCACCCTTTTGCCACTCCCCCCTCCACAAGGAAAGCACTGGCAGAACTCCCTGCAGTACTCGTGTGTACCGTATGCACCATCTGATCCAAATTCCCAGATTTAATACTTCTCTCCTAAGCAAGCTACTCAAGAGATCTGCCTCTAGCCCTTTCAAATATAGCATGAAATTGTGATCATCATCTCTATGCCATCCCAAGGCTTTTAATTGTCCATGCCTCCACCCTGGGCTGAGATGAGGCTGACCCAAGGCCAGAAAAGGATAAAGTAATCTACACTGAAACGCTGAATCTAGAGGTTAGATCCTGCCCAGATACATCAGTCCCTCCCAGAGATTCCCCCTAGTAGAGATCACTGCTTGACAGGGGCAGCTGCGGGTTTTAATATGGCCAGAAACTACCCGATTGCTCATAGTGCCAGCATAGGGAGAGGGCACACTAAACCTGGTTAGGGGACAATAAGGAGTAACAGAAACTGGTAAGATAAATTGGTTGGGTCAGGGAAGAAGCTGGTTGACAGTTGCAGGGCCATTATCTGCAAGTGCCTGTGGAAGATGGATGAGGTTTCCAATAACTGAAAGATGACAAACACGTCTGGGGAACTGAGGAAAAGCAGGGCTGGGGATGCAGATACCAAAACATTGTACATGCCTAAAAGGTGACAAGTCACTTTTAGGTGTCACCTTAAGCGTGACAAACTGCTAGTAACTACAGCAGTGTCAAGATTAAAAAATGAGAAACAAGCAGCTTCTTTCTGGGACAGGTAACATCTGGGCAGACACGAGAGAGAAGAGATGCATCACTCAGTGATGCAAACCTGAGTATACAGAGACTTGATATTGTTAATATCCAAATTGGAAATGACTCAAATCTTATAAAAACGTAAACATTTTGATGCAAACATTCAGGTCACGTGTCAAAACGATCTTTGCCAGAATCCTCCTGGACCCTGTAAAATTATCTATCGATTTCAATACTGGAATGCTTGTTAAATTTGCTGATGTTGCCAGCTAAGTGCAGAACAGGATTAAAATTCAAAAGTGGTCCTGATACCAGAACAATGCATCAAAAAATTTGGGATACAATTCAAAGGGTGAGTAAAGAAGCCCTCAACCGTACAAACGCAAGACTTGAATGACTTTGCATGCAGCTGTTCAGCAGCCGTTTTATCATCATTTCTGTTTGATGACAGATCACAGACTGTAGGAATCTGTGTCCTACTGTTTTAAAAAAAGCAACTTTCATCCTGAGATATTTACAGAAACAGCAGACACAGAAAAATGCAAAATAATGGGTGCTGACTAGGGCAGAAAGGGAGAGGAAGTACTACCACACTTTTCCACACTGCTGCAAAGTAGAAAATGGGAAGACATGAAATTAGAAGCACAACACATGAAATTAGGGAAGAGGCTTTTCAACTACATGAGAAACTAACACATTCCATCTTGGCCCAGGAGGCAATTAGAGGCAATTAGACTCTGTACAGGAGGCAATTAGACTCTGGAAAGTCTCATTCTATCACAAGGGTGTTAATGGAGGTCTCACTCTTGAGAGTATACACTGAAAACACTGAATTCCAGAAATCTTCACTGTTCACTTTCTGGACAGGGCTGTGGCAGCCAAACATTCTCACAAGTGTCCAGCAGGAATCACATTAAGATATACCACAATATTTTCTATTTTCCTAGATCTACTCTAGCTCCTATAGCACAGTAGAACTATATTCCAAATAAACTAAAGTATTTGGAGCATTTACTGTCCTTCAGGGTCATTACAAGAGCACAGCAGTTAGCCCTATGATAAAATATAAATTCTCTTCTCTATGGCACATAGTCTGACCTCGCTATAATGAAGCTCTATGGGACTGAGAAAAATTGCTGTATAGCAGGACATTCTCTGAAATAGAGATTTTGAAGCTTGCTGTACCAGAATAAAAAAGTAACCCATTTGACTCAAGCATGTTATATCTAGTATTTTTATGAGTCTCACTTCATATTGAAAAAATACTGTTCAAGCATCGACAAAAAAAGAAAAATCAATAAAGAAATAAAATGCATGGTTGTACATAAGATTCAGCAGAGAATGACCAATACAAAAGCCTCACATTTGGTTAGGTGTTCATTCTAGCAAGTCCTATTAAACAGGTGGAAAAAAAAAGGTTCACACTGCTAGGACTCTCTCAAAGAGGGCAGGCTATCAGCAGGTCTCGTTACAGAGCATCTGAGCAGTCCCCTGTGTGCATGATCTCTCTCGTGTCCTCTGAAAATTTATGGTGTAACACCTCATGGCAAAACCAGAGCTGGTAAAGCAGTGCTATTGCACAGAAACACTCAGCTGCATTTCACCTGTTCGGAGGAATTTTGAAGGTGAATCTCTGTTCAAGTCTTGTATAGAAGCTTAAACTACTTTATAGCATTCTTTTAATGGGAGCAGGGAGTGAGACCTATCCTGTATCTTAGATTTTGGGTGTTCCCAGAACATGAGGACAGTTGCTTTGGGAAATAGGCAATGCCTGGATGTTCCTTTTAAGAGCCACATGCACTGGCTTTCAGTACAGACAAGGATAACTGCTGGAAGGTGTTACAGTTAGGGCTGTTCAGCACAATGCAGACAAAGAAAGAAGTCCCACTGCCTCTGAAGAATGCTGTCCTACAGAAAAGCAATGGGAAGACCATGGGTATAACATGCAGCATTTTAAAAAGCTTTTCAGAACAGCCTTTGTGATGTTGGTTACTCTTTTTTCCCTCTCCCTGAAGAAGCATGGATGCTTTAAAAATGGAGCACTGCAAGCCTTAAGCACCATTCACAGCTGTGGTGTGAAGAGAGGAAAAGCTGTCTCCTCTTTGAAGTTTGACTGGACACTTACATTTAATATTAGTCAGACTTACTCCGTTCTGTGACATGGTTAATTGCAATGGAACAGAATTTCTTTTACAAAAGGTTCATCTATTTCAAGCTCTGTGGTTTTTAAATGTTCTGTCACACACGCACATCTGTTGATTGGGGAAGTCACCTTGAAGGAGTAAGCGGGCTGAGGAAACCGGGAGTGAAGGGATGCAATTAGTGATGATGAACAGGTCTTATTATCATAGAAGACTGAAGTTCAAGACTTGATCTGTGTTGTAAGTGAAGAATCAATCTGATTAATTTTGCCGATATCCATTCTTTGGAAACAGTTTTTCATCAGTGCTCAAGAAAAAGCCCTGACCTGACCAGCGAGAGCATTCACCAGAGCAGCTCAAGACAGCCAACGCTATCCCAGCCCTACTGGTCTACCTACCCTTTAGACCCATCTCCTGACCACAGAAAGCTTTCAGAGAGAGCCCTTTTGTTCGTGACAATGGCCTGGTTCAGAGACACTTCCTTAAAAAACCTGCCATTGCTAGAATGCTATTAGATAATAATTCAAGACTAAAATGATGGGAATGGAGGTTAACTCCTCTTTCTGCAAATTAAAAAAAAAAGTTTTCCATGACTTCCATGATTTTGAAGGAACCATACCACAAATACAGATACAGCGACACAACTTATTACAAGTTCTTACCAAAAGTGACAAGCTCAAGGCATGCATTACAATAGCTTGAGCCCTTCCAGCATAAATGAGCAGCTAAAAAGTTCTGAATGACTTTGCTCAGGAGGTGGACACCACTATGTGCTCCATCTGACCTTACTAATAATCATTCAAGCTTCAAATCTGCTACTAAAGTCTCCGTTGTAAGCAATTATTTGCCTCTGTGCAAAAATGTTAATTTCATGCTCTGTAAACACCTCTCCTTGTGAAAGACCAGCCTGCCCATAAAGATTGCTTTTGACAGCCTGGTGACCATGTCCTGCAGCAAGTGCCTGAAGCACCTTCCAGCAGGTAAACATCTGCTCTCCCCTCTGTAAAGCAGAGGACATAGGGGGATGGCATGTTTACAGGTGAGCCACATATAATGACTTCTATAAAAGGGACCTGCAGAGTTTTGGCACTTAGTTAAGACAGAATAACTTGACACTGTAAAATTAAAGACTTAAGAGCAACTGCTTTCAAGTAGCTGCAATAATTTGTCATAGCATTTAATCAACTAACCTCTCGTGGAAAACATCATCTCTGCAGTGCTGCTCTTAGGGAAAGGATGCGTGGAAGATAAAGGTTGTGGTAAGAAAGATGGCTTTTTAAGTAAAAGTGGAACCGCAAGAGAAAGGCTGGTTGTCAAGCTTCAGGAAAAAAAGCCCCCCACAAAACTAATAGTAATAAGCAGGCAGATTATTTAGCCCAAACCAAAGTCGGCCACACCTAAGTTTGTGAGCAATCTCTCCCTATGAGATCATAAAACACGATGCCACATGGCAAGCTTTTTTTTTTGCCCAAGAATGTTAGCCTGAATCTCAACCTAAATCCATTAAATATATACAGTTCTAGTTTTGGATGTCGGCACACGCAAGACCACTGGGAGACAAGCTACATATTTTAAGGTAATATAAAAAAAGCAACTGCCTTCTGAAAACGCTACATGTGAAAGTTGCCACCTTTGCTAGAAAGGCAAGAGAATCATAAATATGCCAGGCATTTAATGCTAGGAAACAACTCAACTTTGAATAATCTTATGCCATTAAGAGATGAACACTGAATATGGACTCAGATCACTTCATAATTCATATCTAACACATACTAAAAGTCAGCCTCGCTATTGCAGAACAAGTTGCCAACCAGAGTGGTCTTTCGGATGCATCTAAATTCACTTCAAGATGCAGACAGAGCAATGAAATACTTTCACCCTTCCTCGAGATTTTACTTCTCTCTCAGTATCACTTCACAGATGCCTTCAACTAGACCTATTTTCCCATGTCTCACGTCATAAAAAAAACTCCAGGGGTCACACATTAAGTGAACTAGTCCTTTTTACTTCTAAGAACATTTCCTGAAACTTGAAGTAATACGCAAAGAGACTTCAAGATTTAAGTGTCCATATGATGCTCCCAGATTAGGAAATATTTATGTATTTCCATAAATTTATCACTGTGCAAAGAGGTAAGACAAGTTCACCATCCCCAAAAGCATAAGCCAAAGCAGTTGGCTATTATGAATTATAAAAGTAAAAAGCTTAGATAAATGTCAATGTTTCAGTAATCCCATTTAGGACAGCTGCTCAGAAGCAGCCTATGTAGGACTGGATTTTCACAAATTACATTAGGAGGAGGAAGGACCATAACACTTACTGTAATGAGATGTCAGTCTCGCCAAAAGTAAAAAATAAGATTCTTAATACATGCAATTTAGTGGAATTACTTTCCAATTCACATAGCTGCCTTGATTTTGTTTGTTTTGTTATGTATTTTCAAGTAAAATTAATCTTAGATTGATAACTCCTGACACTTTTGTCCATAGTCTGAAGTAAATCCTTGCAGATTCTTTGAACAGGTGAGATCAACAGTTTTTTTTCCTCTACACAGCTCACCAAAAACAGTTTGCTCAATTACACTGCTATTCCTCTACGCAGCTCAGCAAAAACAGTTTGCTCAATTACACTGCTATTCTACAGTCATCATGTTTGGGAGCAAAGCTTGATTAAAAGGCTTTTTTCTTATTTTGAATCCAGCTTGTCTCATCAATCTAGTTTACAGAAGGTCCCCACCCAGCCGTACCAGTACAACGGAGGGGGAAGTAAGCTGCAAAACGGGGGCAAGATCATCAAATCACTTCTGTTACTCAGACAACTTGTGCCAAAGCCCTCCTTAGCATTCACTGCTTGGTTACT
>NW_015090893.1:11426487-11451356 GCF_001431845.1 Calidris pugnax
AATATAAAAAAAGCAACTGCCTTCTGAAAAAGCTACATGTGAAAGTTGCCACCTTTGCTAGAAAGGCAAGAGAATCATAAATATGCCAGGCATTTAATGCTAGGAAACAACTCAACTTTGAATAATCTTATGCCATTAAGAGATGAACACTGAATATGGACTCAGATCACTTCATAATTCATATCTAACACATACTAAAAGTCAGCCTCGCTATTGCAGAACAAGTTGCCAACCAGAGTGGTCTTTCGGATGCATCTAAATTCACTTCAAGATGCAGACAGAGCAATGAAATACTTTCACCCTTCCTCGAGATTTTACTTCTCTCTCAGTATCACTTCACAGATGCCTTCAACTAGACCTATTTTCCCATGTCTCACGTCATAAAAAAAACTCCAGGGGTCACACATTAAGTGAACTAGTCCTTTTTACTTCTAAGAACATTTCCTGAAACTTGAAGTAATACGCAAAGAGACTTCAAGATTTAAGTGTCCATATGATGCTCCCAGATTAGGAAATATTTATGTATTTCCATAAATTTATCACTGTGCAAAGAGGTAAGACAAGTTCACCATCCCCAAAAGCATAAGCCAAAGCAGTTGGCTATTATGAATTATAAAAGTAAAAAGCTTAGATAAATGTCAATGTTTCAGTAATCCCATTTAGGACAGCTGCTCAGAAGCAGCCTATGTAGGACTGGATTTTCACAAATTACATTAGGAGGAGGAAGGACCATAACACTTACTGTAATGAGATGTCAGTCTCGCCAAAAGTAAAAAATAAGATTCTTAATACATGCAATTTAGTGGAATTACTTTCCAATTCACATAGCTGCCTTGATTTTGTTTGTTTTGTTATGTATTTTCAAGTAAAATTAATCTTAGATTGATAACTCCTGACACTTTTGTCCATAGTCTGAAGTAAATCCTTGCAGATTCTTTGAACAGGTGAGATCAACAGTTTTTTCCTCTACGCAGCTCAGCAAAAACAGTTTGCTCAATTACACTGCTATTCTACAGTCATCATGTTTGGGAGCAAAGCTTGATTAAAAGGCTTTTTTCTTATTTTGAATCCAGCTTGTCTCATCAATCTAGTTTACAGAAGGTCCCCACCCAGCCGTACCAGTACAACGGAGGGGGAAATAAGCTGCAAAACGGGGGCAAGATCATCAAATCACTTCTGTTACTCAGACAACTTGTGCCAAAGCCCTCCTTAGCATTCACTGCTTGGTTACTGGATCATTATTAGTCAGGTAGGAGGGCATATTCAGGCAATTAATTTACTATTCTTCCTGCTATCTCTACCACTAGCAAACTCAAACTCACACTTTCCTACTCCCTCATAGAGGAACATGAATCAGTCTCTACTTTTTCCCAACTTTCAGGCTTATTGAACCAAAGAGGTTAAAAACCTTCTAAAGCAGAAAGTTGCTTCTGTAAAAAGAGAAGGGAAACCTCAGTGGCAGCCTTAAAGGAATCAATAAATGCTTACTAGTAGGTGGGAAATTCAACACATTTCTGGCTGCTTAGTACACCTATTTTTATCAGCTCCAAACAGCCAAATCTAATTGGTTGCTGCAATTTAAACCACCTTCCCTACATAAAACTTTAAACGGGCACTTCCTTTAGTTCTCAGAACCACATCAAGCCCGTGCTAACATTTTAATCTCAGTGACAGCCAAAGAAGATCCTGATTAAACAATAATGACTCCACAGCAACACCGGTCTATTTAAGTAATCTTCTTTGCAAGCTTCAGAAAGATCACTGCATGCAAAAAACCCCAATGCTCATGTAGTGAAAAGCCTTCATCGTTTAATCCTCCATCCTTAGTAAGAACTATTCTGATTGTCTGGAACAACTTATGTAGCAGCTCTCACTACAGTAAGCTAAACATTTCATCCAAGAAAGGAAAGTATGAAGAAACTATAGTACGTGGTGGTTATGTGGGAAAATCAAATACTTTAACCTCCAGAATTCCTTTAAATGCATTTTCAAAAAGCAGCAGCGTTTTGGACAAGCCAAAATATTCCACTTAGACCACAGGGATGAGAAACCATCCCAAATTCCTTCAAGTCAAATAGAAGCCAACTTTCTGCTAGTTTCTATTAAAGGTAGGATCATTTTCTTTTCCTTACAAGATGCAAGCCAAAGTTCATAGCTACTATGGATTTCAAAGTATTCACATCGATCTTCCAAGTGCTGCACAAAAATACTTCATGCTTTTGAGTGATGTTTCACAAAATGAACCATGGCTTGTCTTTTAGTCAGAGATGCGAGGATTTTGGGCTCTATACACAGTACAGAGAAGAGACCTCTGAGCATAAGCACGTTAAGATACCTGCAGCTGAGGGGCACATATTGCCTTTGAGATTTTTTTCTGATGAGGTCATGGCAAGAAACCAGAGCAAGTTCCAGAGATAGGGCAACGTCCTGTGTGACTGGGGAAAAAAACTTTTGTGGCTTCAGTGAGCAACCACTAAGAAAAGATTGATATTATGAACAGCAACTTGCAATGGAAGCTTTCTTAACAATAATTTGTAAGACAAGAAAACATGTCCAGCTAAAGACATGCAAGCAGTAGCTCTGCAGCCACTTTGCAGAATCCCCCCTCTGCCCCCAAGTATTTGATACATAGATTTTCCAGAGTCACTACACAACTGGCAAGTATGAAAACCAAACCTTTGGCTGAATGTTTCATTTGTTATAGCACATCAATACAAAGAACCATTTTATGCTCCTGTACAAACAGCATCAAACATGAAAACTTCTCTTTGCCAGGCATCAGTGAGAGCCTTTGTTCAGCTGCACAAGAATTCAGTATAACCAGTTCGTACTTAAAAATCAGTGTGCAGCAGTGAATGTTCGCCATCTCAAAGCATGGAGAGATTTGCTGGGAGGATTATATCTAAGCAGTTTTAAACACTAATGTGAAGTAGCAAAATCCAAATCATTAGACTTGCATTTGCTCGATTGGGCTCCCCGCTGCAGGGCAGTGTGCCACGGCCCTTCAAGCAAAGCCTGCGGGTCCCTGCTCAAGCAGTTCCCCACTGACGCTTGCCATCTCTAATCTGCTCCTGGAATGGCTCCCCAGTGCCAGGCAGACTCTGGGGATTTCAATGAGCACAAGCTGGCTTATATTTAGACTGGTCCAAAGCTGGAGGAAGGCTCTTTAGGGGTAACACAGAGAGGCAAGGAGATGCCCTTCGCCTGCCCTGTGTGGTACAAATTGGATGCAATGTTAACTTTTATACATAAAAGTACACACCTTCTGCTGAAGTAACTTTTTACCAAAAAAGTCCTTGCACAAAAAGCTACCAATAAAACTTAAGCAATCCCCATTTCTCTTTGAAACTCTCTACAGATTTTTGGCAAAACCCCCAACAATTTCAAACACGTAGGACCACCACTACCTGATGAATTGCTAACATATAAACCATCCTTATCAGGTCTATTGCCTGTTTGGTGCATCCCTACCTAAGAGAGTATTTCCACTACCCAGTTTTGAGCATTGAGCCTTTAGACACCCAGCCTGTCCTCTCAGCATGTCTCCTTTCTCTCCTCCTGATGTGACCAGACCCAGATCTCCAGGAGCTGCATACTGAATCACATTTTAATGACTTGTCTACAGCGAAGCCCAGATATTTTCCCAAACTCTCTCAGGGTATGGATAAATGAGTGAACAGTTTATGTAGTGATGAATCAAGCTGTCTGAATTTTGGAAGTCAAGGACACCTGATGCAATTCCCACATCAGTAATCATATAGTCCCTCTCCACCCCAAAGCTATGCATTTGAACATGCAACTGACATTTTGTCATACATTTATATACACACACATACATATAATGAAGATGCCCTTCTGGGCAAGTGTTCAATTCAAAGCTACGCAGGAAAGACAAAAAGCACACAAAGATCTTCATTTAAAGTTCTTTAATCTTGAACAGAGTAACTGAAATATCACACAAGTTTCTGCAGCGGAGGGCCATGCTGTTGTCACTGATGCACAAAACACAAAGCTTCCATATATTCATACTCCGGGGTTTTTTGCCTTAATGTGGAAAAGTTGCATACCTGTTATAAATCTCAGTTCAGCATTTAGAGATATGTTGAAGTACCCTTTGAAGTAGATGCCCACCCTCCAGTATTAGCAATAGAGGGCCAGTAAATAACATACCATGCAAGACCATTCATGGCAATATTTGTTCCATTTCTGGCCCGACTAACATCTGTGCATGTCTTGCAAAAAACTGCTTTCAGCTGGCAAATCCCCTGACAAGGGCAGAAAGTAAATTTTCCTGATTCAGACACTGAACGTTTAATTCTTAAGACTTTATTTTCTACATTTCCTCAGAATACACTTCATGGAATATTTAGAGCAGCTGGCTTCCAGGAGACATTTGTCAAAGCCCATTTAGAAGTGATAATGCCTAAAACATCTGCAGCTGGTTATAATACATCAGGAAAATAAAGTTGTCTGGCCTCAGTACCGTGCCAGTGTTGGAAGGAAAAAAATAAAATAAAATCGAGACCATATGCTTGCTCTTAGTTTAGTCTCAAGTGATCTATATTTTATAAGGTAACTTACAATTAATTTTTAAACTTCTATGAGTTGAATTCTACTAATTGGACTTCTTGGGCTTTTTAAAAAATGCTTTTAAAAGAACCCTTCAAATTCTCATAATCCAGATGGTTTTGATTGTACCAGTCAGACATCCAAAAATCTTTCTAGTAAGAGATGTAAGCTCCAGAAGTTATCACAGAAGTGCCATAGCCAGAATACCTCCCTTCACTTCTCCCCCAGAAATAAGTTTCCTGTGATTGTTTTATCCAGGTTATCACCACTACGGGTGCAAAAAACAACATCCCTTCCTGAGTAATTTATCTTGTGGCTTTTAAATTCAAACTTCATCTCAAATAAATAGTTGCTTACTACTTCAAATAAAGTGAATGACAGAAGGGATTTTAATCCAGTCAGAAGTTAAATTTTAACCCAGGTCTTCCATTCTCTTTGAGAGAAAGCCATTCAAACAAGGGGATAGTGTTTTCCTGCTCCAAAGGTTCTTGAGCTATATAAAAGGGCACAGATACAAGGTACACCAGCACCGAGGCAATACAAGAGGGGCAAAGTTTCAGTGCTGTGTGTGCAGGCAGCCGCGGACAGGGCACTCTGGAAAGTCTCTACCTCCCTTTATGGACTGTTTCTATAGAAGACTTCAACTGTCACCATCTCAACCTGCTTTGCCTAACTTTGCATTTACTCATGCCAAATTACTGTGTTAAAAAGCCTTCCATGGCTTTGGCTTTAGAGACGACCTAGCAAAGCATTCTGGAAAACCAGCTATTTCAGCATTTACTCATGCCAAATTACTGTGTTAAAAAGCCTTCCATGGCTTTGGCTTTAGAGATAACTCCAGCAAAGCATTCTGGAAAACCAGCTATTTCAGCTGTTCCTATGGCCCAAACAGGCATTCCTGTATGGAAAGGTTGAAGCCAACTGGAACAACTTGCCCAAGAGGCAGGCAAGCGTGTCCAACTCAAAACAAACAGCAAATGTTCAGCACAATCTTGTGGTCTGCGAGCAAAGAGCCCCACACCCCTGCAGACAGTCCACCATCCAGATCCAAATTGAGAGAGCTGGGAGAATGATGTATTGCAAGTGGAAATCCCCTGAATAAACACATAACTTGTGCTTCAGATCGTAGTGAACCAGTCCAAAAACTATGTAAACCTTCCCCAACCACACCTTCCCAATATATGTTGTTTTGCAGGTTATTGCCCTGCCTTTTCAATGCAACCAGCTCTAAACCTCTTTTTACCGGTGCTGCTCTCACAAACAAGGCAAATCTGCAAAGTGCTTTAAAGAACAGAGCAGGAACAGAGGAGCAAGGTTTGTGCTAGAAAACTGACCTCTCTGGATAAGATGTTTTACAAAGAAATTATCTAGTACAGTGACAGAAGAGACCGAGTGCAATATATTTTGGGTTCACATCTCCTGGGAAACTTAAGGGAGATAAATAGCCCTGTCATATTTGTTCTCTTAAGAAAGAAATGTCTTCCTCAGCCCCATAGATTAACGGGCTCACTTTTTGCCTTCACTGCTTAGTCTCTGATCTCAGTGCAAAGTTCATAAGAACTGCCTCCCATCCTTCTTTCAGAACACAAACCACACTTCAAAATTTGTCTTCAGCTTTTAAGTGCTCAATAGCCGCGTAGTTTCCCAGTAATGCTTTTGCTGACTGACCATTTAGCAGGCTTTCCTGTTACTTAACAGTAATTGCACAGCAAATGGGGACACAGTCATCCATTCCCCCTGCAGAACCTTCAGTAAGGATAATTATATGGCTTTTGATACATCAGAAGATCGCAAAGCAAATAGAAAAGAATTAAGATTTACCTTATTGTAAAAATTTTGGGGGTGATGTACATGACAATAGAGTTCCCTATAACCACAAATTTATTTTCAGCAGGAGTTCTAGACTGACATGATCTTGCAATTTCCAGTCAGAATCTGAACATCAATTTGATGAGCAGTTTCACAGCTGCTCCTGGCTCCCAGCAGAAGCAACATAAACTGACACGGTTCCGATTTTATTTTTTAAAACCTTTTGCAACTTTATAGAACTGAGATGCGAAATGTCAAAGGCCAACTCCAAGCTCAGAAAGACGCCTCTGCACTGACTTCATCTTCAAAGCAGCAGCCAAGTTTTACTAACGCTGGTTGAGCAAGAGAAGACTGAATACCACCTTCTGCAGAAGTTTAACTGCACTGACCAGGAAAAGTGACAACTCTACTGAAGCCACTCGCTCCTCCCAACTACCTATAAAATACAAGGAAGAAGGATTTGGAAAGAGAGCAGACTGAGCTCTCTTACAAACACATCTTTTAAGCTAAGAACTCTTCTTTACTGTTACAGAAATTCACTTCCCTCCAACACACAGCCTTTTCCGTTAGGTATGCACAATACAGCTAGCTGGACTGTGCCTTTGAAATCCTAAAACCATAATTAAAAACCCAAACCAGAAGCACAGTCCAATAAAACAAGTCAGGTCATGTTGGTACACGTATCTAAAAAGGTCATGATGTGGTTTAGGTTTGAGGCACTAATCACTATTTTAATGGCAGAGAATCACCGCTTCTCACAGACCTTGGTAGGGACAGACCCAGGACAGGGCAACTGGTCTTTAAAGGTATATCTCTTAAGCACTTATCTTCAAATCACATAAACAATGTATTCAATAGTTAGAGCACCATAGCTGTGTGAGCTGCCAACAACTCCACACAACGCAATTTTTCTGTAAAGTAACAAACTTATCATATCACGTATGATTACCCAGTGGTTTAGAAGCAGCCACAGGTTCTGCAAAACAAAACAAAAGCATTTCAGATGGCTGTTAGTCAGTCTGACATACCCAGGGATTTTGGAAATGCCCTCCCAGGAACACTACACATTCTCTTCCATTACTGCTAAAGGATCACAACTAAGAAATTGCAAAATCCTTAAGAGTGACTCAATGGCAGTGTCAGTTCACAAAAAGGCAAACTGCCACAAGAAAAAAAATAACTGTACACTTGAACTTATCTCTAACCCGCAAGCAGCACAATATTACTTTGTGACCCATAACAGGCAGTAGATCAACTTTGAAAGGAATGTACAGTCAGCTTTCAAAGACTTCTAGAAAATGCCTGGAACATTTTAATAACTTAATTCTGACTTAAAGAAATCTTTAATTAAGACAGCATTTAGAAAGTATTTTCAGAACAATCTGGAATCCTGTGGAATGTGTTAAGGCCTCCAAGGAAGCTTGCTCTGGCTAAGAGCTGAGATCAGTCATGACGTAGAGAAGGAAAGCAGCAGTCAGAAGTAGCCAGCACTATCCAAGTCTTAACATGCAATTTGCCTGCCACGTCAGTATTTGGCACCAGGAGCAGCCCTGTCTATCCTTTATCACCTTCACTCGAGGAGTTTACCCCGTTTTTTTTCAAAAAGATGGCATTACCCAAGTTACAGTCACACAGGACTTGACTTACAAGAATTAACTGCTGCTTACTTTTACACTAGCAAGCCACTGCTAATCTGTGCTCCAGTAAAAAAGCAAGCGAATTAGGTCAAGGGAGCTTAAGCGCTACTAAAATATGTTGCATAGTACCTTATATCCACAGCTCAGACAGCACTGCTCACCCACGAGCAAGGAGCAGACACCACCAAAGTCAAGTCCAGATGGCCAAAGGGTCTTTGTCTGGATACCAGTGAACTTTCCTTTATTCTTTAGAGAAGGATTATGCCTTGAAATGTCTATCAAGTACGTGCAGTTCCCAAGAGATTATTTTGAGATTATACCCTGCTAGGGTGCTGTTTTGTAACTTCTTTCAACTATAACCTTTCCAAAGTACAGCGGGTCTCCTCCTAGCAACAGGAACTGAAAGATAAAGCAGCAAAAGCTACAGCAGAGATGCCTTTCTCTTTCTGAAAGCTGCCCATCCAACTGACACCACCGTTTCTGTATGGTTCTTTACGCTGAAAGATACCAAAACACCTTAACATTTTGTTTCTGTTATATATACACAAAAGAAAACTGTTTACATGATAGACATTTTCTTTCCATTTCAAGCTGTAGACCACTAGAGAAACCAGAGCTATCATGACATGTGAAAACAAGAGAGGACACATAACCCATCACCTCCAAGACTGTAGCTTCAGTGCAAGCACTTCCTGCATCAGCCAAGCAATAACCAGCTGCACCAGAACACAGCTCCCACCTTAGAGCTGGGTGGGTGCCTTGGGGAGTGCATATTGTCCCACAGACTCGAAGCATCCACCTTGCTGAGTCCACAATGAAAAACTAAGGCCACTCAAGCAATCCCATTAACATAGATTAATAGTCATGTCAAGCACTGTGTCAGGTCCATGGGATGCCAGCTGTCCTGTGCTATAAAACTGCCAGCCTTACTAGAGCTACTGCCCAGTGTTTTGCTCACTTTGCCAGCTGGGTTTGGGACAGGATGTTGTCTCAGGACAAGATGAAGAAATAGATGTTTACTTCCTCTGCTCCTTGAAGTTCACTGCTCCAGAGAAGCACATTCAGTTTCAGTGCCACTTCAGTCTACGCAGCTGGAAAGAGGCACAGTCAGTGACTCTTCTGCGGTCAGGGAATATGTGACTGCCAAGAACTACATCAGTTCTCTTACTCTCATACGTTGTTGAATGTAAACCACCACGAAAAGCAAGAATCTCTGAAGTAGCATCCTATTTCAGATTAGGCACACGGTTGGACTTGATGACCTTAAAGGTCTTTTCCAACCCAGCGATTCTGTGAGTCTACTCTATACACCAAAGGGGTAAGAGAAAAACTCTAACAGTTTGACTATCCAAGGAATAACATGACCTTCCCTGCCTACCCTTTCAACCCCAAACAAGAATTACAAAGATCTCGTGTGCAGCAGTCAGAGGATAAATGTCTCAGCAGCGTTCCTTGTGTTCTTATACTGTCACCTCGCACAGGTAGAGTTGGAAAGCAGAAGCCAACAGCAAAGAAGCAAAAACTTGTAATATTGCAGGACTGACTGAAGTGATGGTACGTAGCATTATGTGGCAGGGATATATCTAACCTAACTCTTGACTTAGCGCCCGCTGCAAACTGTACCATTTCTCAAACATTCAGCGTTCCAGGGACACAAGCCAGCATTTGTGGCTACTGGTTGAGGTACAGTAAATCCCTTTGGAAAGCTGTTCTGCAGTTCTTTTGCTGAAGAGCGTTGTTTAAAGCTTCCATTACTTTGGCTGCAGATCACAGTAATCTCTAACATACTCACTGTAGGTTGTCCAAGCCATTCTGCAGACAAGTAAGGAGGAAATTTTCATAACGAAAGCTAAAGCTAAGATTGCTTTGAACAACAAAAGACACTTAAAACTTCAGGAGCTTTAAGAAACCAGGTGATATCTTTGCAACTGCTGCCTCTCCCTCCCTGCTTTTTCAAGTATTAGTATTTCTCAAGATTAACATCTTTTGGAGGAGATTCATTGTTACACAAAGAGTTTAGCCCCATTAGGTACTAAGCAGAATTGCTGAAGTCAACATTAAATTCATAAGCCCAGACATGCAATTAAAATGTTGGATTATATTTTATTAAATTTTAAGAGTACTCTTAACCAAGCAGCTTTCAGGGTCTTCTCTGCCAACCAGCTTCCTCTTTGAGGAGCCGCTGAGAGTTTTGAGAGGCTTTAGAAGCTTTGTACCCTGTGATTTCAAATAAGATCCAGGTGCATGAACTGATCTCCTTTTTATTTAATTTCTGGCCCTTCTTGCTGACTGCACACAGCACAGAACCAAGAACAGATTACACACACACACTGAATAGCGATGCGTTACACACTGTTCTCATTTAGGAGGCCAGAACAGAATCCTAACTGCATAATCCAGCAGCACTGAACACATGCCCAAACTCATTTGTGTTAAGCTGACAAAGTTTATAAATAGGATGGAAAAAAATTGTCTTTGTTATTCTTTTCCACCTCCTGAAGGAGGAGATCCCTGGAGTCGATAGACAAGTCTACCTTAACAGTGCATCACAACACTTCACGAGCAAGGGACAGAGCTAGTTTTCAATAGCCGGCCATCGGAAGAAGAGGGATGGACACCGTGCTTCAACTGCTGATCTTCCAGTCAGAGCCACTGCCTTGCCTTTGCCACCCAGAAGCAGCAGCCTTCCAAAGAGCCATTTGTACAAACGTTTCTGCTAAAAAATCCCCTACAGTGTATCTACAGATACAGCCAGAAACCCACGTGAACCCATTACTAATGGATCCAACTTCAGTGAGCTTGAAAACATTTTGCTGAAGACATCCTGTTATTGTGCAGGTGTGACTCACAAATGAGGTAAGCCGGTGCTCCTCTTACATGTTTAGACCTTTAACAGTTGTAAGGAATTAAAAAGAGATTAAAAATAATCAAGGTTTCAAAGTCAGATCCTTTCACAGCTCTGACAAGCTAAGGAAGAAGAAACTGGATCCTGAAATGTCATGCCTGAGCCAGCAGATTCAAGTATGAACCAATTACAAAAGGTAGAGAAACACCACACATTAGAAGACTGAAAATGCCCAAGATCTTTAAATAATGGATTCAGTCGCCAGTGAAAACCCAGCTGTCCCTTTCAGAAAGCTGTGCAATATTTGTGACACGGTATAAAATCAAATTATTACACTGCTGAGAAGCTGCTTTTTTTGGTATAAGTACCAGCAAACAATCTAATTTTTAAGGCATTTTCTATAAAGCAGCTTTAGGGAAGGAAAATAAATATACTTTCAGTTGATGTTACTTTATGGGAAGCAGTCTTTCTTTGGTTGTTTTACTTTCTTGCAGATTTCTGACTGAGCCTTCTGCATACTATAGAAATAAAAATCAATCCTCATGAAGCCATCATTTTTTCCTAAAGGGCCCAAAGAATTTAATTCTGTTTTTCTAATTACCTCAAGAGTTACTCAAAAGCTAGAACTTTACAGGCTAGCAAAAACCAGACCTAAAATAGCTTTAAAGACACTTCACTGTGAGGAAAAATCTTACACAAAAAAAGCATAAGACTGGCAAGTCGCAGCTGTAGTGAGCTCAAGACAATTATTTCATAACTTGGATTTAATTGGAAATAACTTGGCTTCTTGCGTTATTTCTTTAAATATTAATAGCCAAATGTCTACTCTACAAAATGTAGCAGTCTAATTTTGATACTAGCAGGGTAATGCTACACAGTAGTCTAATAAATTCTTTTTCTAGTTTTCAGGGATTCTCTAGCCTCTAGCGACTTCCCTTAATCCAGGCTGTATTGAGCTGCTCTGACAAAGAGATTTCAGAGGGGAAAACAAGCAGTTTTCATAAACAAATACTGGCAAAGCTCAAATACAGACATCAACTATGATAAAGGGAGCAGGGCATTTTCATTTTGCTCCATTTATATTGAATAGAAATTTTTTGGTGTACTCCAACGTAACTGACAAGATATGAAGAATGGGGTAAGGCGGGGGAACATCTTTTACAGCACTTGAGTGATGACTACGTCTAGGATGTCAAGGGCTAAATCTACAAGAAACGTTGCTACTGCAGTGCTGTGCATCTCGCAGCTCAACTTCCAGCTTTGTGATTCCCACAGTGGGGTCTATGTCCTTGAATAAGGTCTGTAGGCATCTTCAGGATCAAATTTAAAACAACTGGTAAGACAGGCTTTTGACCTTTGATTTGCCAGGTCTTCAGTGCATAGCCCTTATGTTCAAGATGGGACTCCGTATCACGTAAGAATCACTCATACCTGTTTGCATGCTTTGATGCCTGAGCTGTTCCTCTCAAACAGAGCAGGGGTTATTTGCTATTTTGCACAATCAAAGCAGGAAGGCAAAGTATGTGCTGTAGCTACTGCACTGCAACTCGAGTAAAAGCCATCAATGATCCTTGTGGAAGGGTGACAGGGCACTGTCACCCTCTCCCTTCAACCCCAGGGCTTCGTATGGAAGTACCCAGAGTCCCACATGGCTTGTACAGAACTTGGGTCTGAGAGCTGTGCTCAGAACTCAGCATCCTTGACAAGAGGTGGCCAATGATAGGGATGGCAGCTGGGCTTCAGGGAGGAGAAAGCGGCAGCAAGAGCTACTCAGAAGCAAAAGGTGAGCATGAACTCCAGGGACTTGACTGGCAAGAACTCTGGATCCAGGATATCAGGTCTGGAGAGGATTGGCTGGCTCCTGAGGATCACACTCTTAAATCTCTTAGGTCTAAATCCACAAAAAGAGTTGGGTACCAAAGTCTCTCGCTTGCTAGGGCTTTCAGTTCACTCTGGGATAAACAAAGCATGCAAATACCTGCATTACATAAACAGCAATAGATTCAAACAAACAAACAAACAGGGCAACAGTTTTCTAAATGAAGAAGAAATTCATGGAAACATACAGAGAAAGGCACTAGTAGTCCTCTCAGTTAAACCTCAACTGATTTGGAAGACTGTCAGTTACATACAGAAAACCCTAAAAATAACTATTTTCCATTTCTACTGTAAAACCAATCCATAAACCGCTACATTTCTCATGTTCTGTCCATTCAGCTTTTTCTACACACAACCATATTTCTTCCCCTTCATCCTGCAGCACTGGTCCCACTAATCACTGACATATGCTCCAGCACAGAGCATTTCCTCTGGCACACTTTAAAAAGAAGCACTGTCACCAGAGCAGTATAAGTGCTGGCAAATATGGTCTGTCAGGTTTTGTTTTCAAGGACTATAAAAATAGACTTCACTGCATTAGGCTTGAAAACTCATACCCTCTAGAAATAATTTGAAAAAAACAAGTTTTCAGATGACTTGTTATTGTTTTCAAATATCCAGAGAGAAAAATCTGTAGCTTTATATTTCATTTAACATTTTCAGGTTAAGCCAATATTTGAGTTCTTTTACACGACTGACAATTCCTGCCTAATTTATCAGCAGTGCTGGTGTTCTCTGCTCAGGTGCATCAATTCACAGCTTCTCAGATGTATTTCTGCTGTAAGCACCCTCTTAGAAAAATATCAGCACTCTGAAAGCCACAAGACATCTCTTGCTTCCAGAGCTTAGGCCTTTCACCCATGATAACCAGTATTAGTTCATGCTGATTAACGGCTTTGGCCAAAATGCAGGGAAAAGGGTCTTGGCACAGATTAAGATTCGAGACGCTTTCTCGTTAGTTTGCAATTGCTTTGCCAAGGACTCTTTTTCTGTAATCAGCTGGCCCAAGTTCCTATTTGCAAAATGGCAAAAGAAAACCTATTATCTGTTACACACAGACACTCTACAGCAATCAAAATCAAGGACAACACAAGTAGGACCTTCACGCATTGTGGATAAACTTTTCCAATCTTCCACATCCCCATCTGCAGAGCACACAACCCACATCTGAAGGTCAGAAACAGTCTGGGGCAGAACGGGGAAAGAACCACATTTCCAAAGAACCAGCAACAGCAGCAGGAAAATGGCAACAATGACAACTTGGATAGTCCTCTGGTCTCCCTAGGTACATCCAAATACACTACTGCTACTCTCTATATCAAAACCCCAGGTCTTCCAATACTTTGCAGATGTTTTTGCAGGTTACCTTCATACCCACAGAATGAGGCAAGCAAAATAATTTTGAGAAGTCTCATTCCAAACACTTTAATTGCACCAATATAACTTCTTTGCTGCTGCGAGTGAGACCTCTCTTCAGAAACCCAGCATCTGTTCACAGACTTTTTTTCCCCACAGGCTAAATTAGTACCTTGAATCAGGTTCCAAAACAGCCACACACACACACAAAAATAATAATGAGGCAGCATGCAACAGCAAAACATCAGTAGGGGTTTTAGATATTTCCAACACAGTAAGTTGCAGCCTGCGAACCAAAGAGAAGCAGTGGTCCAGAGCGTATTTGGTGGATCAGCAAAACGAACATAGGCAAGAGTGGAAAAAGAGGGTTATTCCTTATTACTTGGCTATCACACACTAAACCCTGGCAACAGGCCACCTGGAAGATAAATGAGAAGACAGACGATAATCACAGGGTTCACTTATTTTTGAGACCCAGAATAATCCTGTTACGTAGCGGCTAACATGAACTGACAGTCGGGCTAAATTTAAGTGACCTTCTGTAATATTACAGAAAATAACTTACTTTTCTAACTGAAGCCTTTTACAACATAGTTATGCCTGCATTTATATAGCTTTTGGGGTTCTGATTTTCTTTAGTGAGGGAATATATTTTGCTTTTACTTATCTGAGCTGAAAGTACAGTCTCTAAAGAGAGCCACTTCCAAGGAAGCAGAGTTAAGATTAAAGTCAGTCTGAGCAGAAGTGAAAGAGCTGCTCACTCTTAAAAAGAATAATATAAAAAAGAAAAAAAATATCTTATGGAACGCCAGACCTGGTTATAGGGTTATTTTTGTATCATACCCTAGATCAAAGTCACTAAGACTCTTATTTTTCAAAGGAACATCACATTCTAAGACATCTTTGAAAACTTCGGTCTAAACATTAAGAACACTCAAACTCTGTTTCACCTGTTTTATTTATTAAGCAACAGCTCATGCTTACTAGTTCCTGTGAAAATTTCTTCTTTGGACTTCATCTGAAGGCTGAGAAACATTAGGCAGGCTCAAGGAAGAAAAAAACCTACCTCTTTTCCATCATGGAGAAAATTGTTTTCTTGCTAGTATCATGAACTATGTAAAAGTAACTTCCCAAATGAATTTGAACAGAAGTAAAGGTAATTTATACAAAAACAAGCCTATGTGATCTTCCACTGAGAAAAAACAAGACTGACTACTAGAGGTTTTAAATGTTAGATCTTCTGAATAATCATAAGCAAAGATGGAGAGAGAAGAGGATGACTTTTCAAAGGAAAGTCACCTTTAGCTTGCACACTTAACTGCAAGCAAAGGATTTTAGGCTTTAGAGATCAAGCAGATCAGAACTTTTCGTAACAACTTAATCTTGTAAAAACACTTGTTCAAGAGGGTAGAAGCAAAGCAGCTCTGCGTGTAGAAGGGACAGCTGACAGTGTTGCCAGATAAGATCTGATAAAGCCCTAAAACCTCACAAGACTTTGACTAACAAAGGCAAGATGTCATTCTAATCAGATTTTTGGAAAGGGAGAGTAGTCAAACAAGAATTAAGATTGCCCACATCCAGAAAGCTCTTGCAGGAGACAGACTGATTTACTGTTTTCCTACCAATCTTTTATATTTATTACAAAATAGCTCTATAGCAGGAAGACAGAGGTCATTTACAGACATCCAAGTTTAAGACACAAGTTCAACTATTTGTACCTGGAAACCCTCCCTTCAACATTTGTTTGAAATGCAACCCTTTGGTTGGTCATTATTTCAGTAAACAACTGCTCTTTCTGTGCATTTAAAAACAAAATACTCTGAAATGCCTTTGGGAAGTTTGGCATTAGCAGTCAACCTCTGAACCACAACCACAGAGTATGGCCAAGTTCTCTATTCGAAAGCTACATCAGGGAAACATGTCTGGTCACTGCTACATCAGCTACACATGATGTACATCCAATAAATACATATTAGTGCTGAGGGGAGACACTTTAAACAGAACTCAGTTACCTCGCTGCAGAGGTAACTCACGGCTCAGCTGAACAGGAATGGATGCCAGCATTCACTTTTTGAAAGATGCTTTTTTAGCAGTTGCTTTCTGCTACTTGTGCTAATTAGGAAGAAAACAATATTACAGCTGAAAAATTAATAAGGAGTTGAGACTGGAAGACACAGTCACCAAATAAACATTAAGAGTGAACTTCTCCACCAGGCTGGACAATGCTATAGAGTCAAGTCTTCACTGACTCCATCCTCCTCCCTTTCCTTTGCTTTCTATTTCTGGCCAAGGAAAGAATCATAATGCCCACAGGAGTTACACCAGCTCACTTAAAATAGGGTTTCCATTTTAAACTCATAATATGTTTAAACTGTTTATCGTTTCAGTTTGACTCAGTACTACAGAAAAGCAAAAGATACAGTAATATAAACCAAGTTTTGTAGGGTGCAAATTTTAAGCCATCAGCTGCTGTTTAGTAATTGCCTCTAAGCGTGCTCTTGTCCACTGTAGTTGTAAGACCTCCAAGAGCACCTAGACTAAGTGAGCAATCTCATCCCTGACTCATGCTGGTGGCAACACATTCATGTGTTTATATCATGACCTCCAAAAGAGGAAAATCTGCTGAACACCACCAACCATCAATACAGTTGGTACAGTTAATGAAAGCTGCATTTTAATTCAGAGACCTGGACAGAGTTGCAGTAAGACCTAAAGAAGACAGACTTTAGAAACGAGCTGGATGACATTTCCTTAAGCTTTCTGAATATACTCAGGAGGGACACTACTCACAATAGCTGACAGCCTGTGTTTCCAAGAAAATGGCTGGCAGAATAAATAGCATATTTTATTCTTGTGAGCTACAGAAGATATGCCATTCATGGTCACAAACCTTAGAAGGAAAACTTACCGAAATGGGAAGGGAACTCCATGACTGGGATAACAGGGTTCAGTTATAATAAAATCAACAGCTTTTCTACTGAAGCAAGTTTCTTCCCTGGGTATTGGCAACACCAGAGCATTGCTTATACTCCACTGTAACTGTGGTTAAAAAGCCTTAATTATAGATATATGCTCTAGAGAGCTCTTTTTTTAACCCTGGAGCTAAGATTAGAGAAAATGGAGGAACTGCAAAAGGGCAGAGAAAAGAGCTAATTATTTAGAAAGAAAAACAAACTTAAAGACCAAGAAGCGGTAGACCTCCCTTCTTTGAAGCTGTGACTTAAAGCTTTATCAAGTTTATGAACAATAAGAAGACATGTCAAGTGACATATTTTTTATATTTTAGGGGCTGCACAGGACTGGATGCAGAGCTGCCAGCAGATCTCAGACACAGTAGAAGTTACTCCAGGCGTTTGAAAAGGAGGGCTGCCTGGCAACTTACTGTGCTACATATTGATTTACTTATCTGTAGCTTTCTCCAATCATTTGCCAGACCCTTTAAATCTAACAAAAGAGGCACAGTCTGACAAGTCAGCCATAATTTGATATCCAGTACTACTTACATTCTTAACAAAGCTGTGTAGATAAACACTCTTTTCCTTGTTACCTATCCATCATCTGGCCAGAGTAACACAAAATGCAGGATATAACACCACAAGTGTTGGTTACACTGATAGAAAAGATAACATTACCACTGAGAGGTTAAGCTTCATGTTGAATAAAGCAGGACCAGCAACCCTTCCTAGCTCCCTGGGTTGTAAGAAGTCATGAGCAACAAGCCAGATCTGAAGGTAAATCACAAGTAAATTCTTAGAGAGATAACAGAGAATTTGAAAGTTTATTCATCACAAATAAAATGAAAGCCAGTCCAAAAGTAGAACATAAAAAATTAGAATTAGAAAGGGGGGTGTGTGTGGAAGGTGGGGGGCTATTTTCCCTGGATTTGGAAATAAACCATCATGCTGTCAAACTCCTGAAAGTGACTCAAGCACCAGGATTTGCTCAGGAGCCTGTGAAATCTGATAAACAGATTCACACTTTCTGTTAACTGCTAAAAATTCCCACCCCAGCTATCGGTTTTGCAAACGATCTGGGACCTGAAGTCAATGCAGAATGTCTTTTATATTTCTCCCTAGATAGAAGCAGAGGAATCCCAGTCCAAGCTGCATCTAGAAGGAATATGTGGGTGGCCAAACTGAACTAGGACAGACCAAAACCATTCTGTCTAGGGACATTACCTCAGGTTAAGACAACGAGCAAGTGTAGGGCAGAAAGCCTATTCCCAAAATGATTGCAGAATAGGAACAGACAGATACACAATTAACAAAAAGTAACTATTCAGCTTTAACCCAATCTACTTCAGTCTGACCCAAGTAATATTTAAATAATATTCAAGCGAACGATAATTTAAATAATCATTAATGTCTGCCTGCCATCACAGTACGCCCCCTCAGAATAGCCAATTTTTAATCCATTCAGCTATGGGAAATTTCCTTTCCTGTTTTCTAGTAAAGGTGATCCAGAAGAAAATCTGAACATACACTTATGTCATTTAACCTGAGAGTACCTATTAGTATTAAAATTTTTCATATGCACAGAGTCACTGAAGCCCCATCTCTCTCTGTGTCTACACAGTACCATGCATTACCCGTGCTACTATCAAACAATTTAAGTGGTGTAACTTCGATGTTACTCTACAGAGTTAACAGGATGGAACATACGAAGAACAGACGATGGACACTAGATAGGGCCAGAGTCTCTGATGGTAAATATCGCAGCAGCTTTGTTTACATAAGCATTTACAGCATCCTGAAGTAGCACCAAACTCAGCACAGTGCACTCTGGTTAAGGTGCGCTCCATAAAAGAGTACCAATGGCAACTCTGCTAAAGTCAACAGGATCCCAAGGTAGCAGGTTGAAACGCTTGCTTTCATAGTGGATCAAAACAAATTCCTGCAGCACAATATTCTTTTTCTAGTGATATTTCAAGCATTCAGTGGAATACCTCCTACAAACTCCTAACGCACCCCGTCAGCTCTTTACTTCCCATAAGGAAGCTGAAGGCTACCTGCCCATGTCTCCTGGTGTAGGAAAAGACTGCAAAGAAACAGGGGCAGTGTGCAGATTCGCTTTTACACCTGGATAACAACGTCCTCAAAGTTTAAGTTAAACAGGATGTGTTCTTATGTAATGTAAGCAAGGTTACAGTTGGCTCCACAGGGAAGCAGATACAAGCGACAGGAAGGTTAACTGCAGTTCTTTATCTTTTTATAGCGATGCCTGTAACTGTATTTAAACAGGGAGTGGAATATGATACTATATAACTGTAAGTCTGATTGATAGCATTTTTCTGCCTACACTCCTCGCTGGTGGTAAGAAACTTTCCATTGGTTTATGCGTCCACTTAGTCAATGCATGGCAGCTATCTGCCAGGAAATTTGTAACTATAGCTGCTCTTAAGTCTTGCTGTCTCTGGCGATTTGATCCATATTCATACAGGACAAACACGCAGCTCTGGAGATCACTGTATGATTATGGTTTTCACCAGCGACCTAAAAAGTAGTCCAGATGCCAGGAGGCAAGAAGTTTTCCTGCTGAAATCTTCCTTCCATGAAGAAAGGTAACCATTGCAGCTATTAAGAACAGCATAGGGAGCACATTTGAACAGCGAAACACAGAACCACTTGTCTGATAACAGGAGCACCTGCTCCACGATAGAGATAACCCCCCCTAAAAAGGACCAAGTATAATAAACCTTTTATTTTCACACAGCATAGGAGACCTAGAATACAGCCCATTTGTTCATTCAGTTCTGTGTTGCTATTACAGTGAAGACCATCTGAAGGAATAATGAGACCCTGAATGAAGACCACTGAAGGTTCCTTAATAAACATATTTTCCAAATTTTACTTTGCACTTCACAGCTGTGAGATGGTTTAGCCACTTCACGTTCACTACAGCTCACTCTGCTAATCAGAAGCAAGTTCCACACTTATTTAGTCAAGGAAAACCTGCTCATTTCACAAGGGCACTGATCAACTTTAGAGTAGCCCATACTGGAAATCAGTCACTCTTAATTTAAAACAGGCTTGTTCAGTTCTAGCATTTGCACTTTAGTCCTTAGACACCTGTTGTTTTACACTTTGCTTACAAAAATAAACTTTGCAAAGTTTGCTTTTATATCAGCAGATGGGTAACTAGCAAATCCAACTGCCAACATGGCAATTTCCAAGAGGTCTACAAGGACCCAGGCCCTGGAGTTCACCAGCAGTAGCAAGGTCTAGGAAACAACCAGTCTCACTGCTGAAGCAATCTGCCCAGCAAGTACTATAAGCCAGTTGTTCTATTTATCTCTGGCTGGCAGAGAGCAGAAAGGTTTTCCTCTCACTTTTCCCAAGCCCTTCTCGTTCCTCCTCAGCCTTGGCAGCAGAGAGTCTGCTAAACCACCCTCTTCCTGATTAGCTTTCGCCAGCTGCAACGTGAGGCTGACAATCCTTGACAGCTTCATAGCTGCCCCGGGTCAGAATGGCAAAGCCGATCATCTTTGTCTGCTGAGGAGGACAGGAGCAGCAGCAGCAGTCTGGAAGGCTGCACAGCATCGCTCCCCACTCAGCTCATCATCAGGGCTACATTTTCAGCAACACCGGCTGGAAACCTCAAGCTTAATTGCACCAAAGGCCAAGCTTATGATCCCAAACCTTCCAAGAGGATCATTCCCGCCAACCATTTTTCAATCACAAGTTTGCAGTTGGCTTCTCATTCACAACCTCCCAGCAGGCAGGTACATCCCACTTCAGCCAGCTGGCAGCAGAGGGCACCACACAATCACCTATGTGATTTATATATTTCCATCATGCTCCAGAGTGAATTTATAGAGCACAAATTACTACTACAACAAGCTACAGGGTGACTCTATAAAGCATGCATCATATCAGATAAAATCGCATGCAATGAAAGGCTGCTAATTTGCTACGATGCTTTTAGCCGGCAATTCAAAGAAAGAGACGTTCAAGCTTAGGATCTTTCCAGAGTTCAAATGCCACATTCCCATAAAAGCAGGCATCACGCAGAGTGCGGATCTCCAGCCTGACCAGACTGCTACAGAGCGGTATCTCTGCAGAGCATTAGAAGCCACGTAAACACTTGCATTAGCCCAAGCATAAACTACTATCCCACAAACTAACTCATCTGCGTTTTAGGTACTACTGCAGGACTGCACAGCAGTTGAACATTTCAGCTGAGGGTGCCCAGCAGCCTCTGTGGCAGACAGCAGAGATTCACAAGACAAAAGGAACAGCTGCATTTCTCCTCCTTTTCTCTCTTCTAGAGATCATATGTTTTTACCTATTGAATGTTTGCTAGGAAAAAGATACAAAAGTCAATCTGCATTACACAAACATACCGGTACACGCACACTGGGGAGCAACAAAAGTACAATCTTGAAGTACAAGAAGCTTCTAAGCAAATACTTTTGCTCTCAGCAGAAACAGTTTAGTACCTCGATAGCATCACCCCCATTTAAAGCCATGACACTACCCAGACCTGTTACACACACCAGGAAAAAAAGGACTTCCTAGTTCATATCGTCTGCTGAGCAACTGTACGTACGCAATGACAAAGGACACTTCTGAGCACGCAGCTGTAGTGAAGAGTAACTCAATGCACCAGCTTTTCTAAAGAGATCTGCAGCACGACCTTGAGGCCAAGACCTTGATGACTTAAGGCCATCCCTTCTCTGCGGAGCAAGAAGCGCCCAACAGAGCTGTGGAAGAGCAAACCCAAAGGCAGAAGGAAAGAACACAGACTTAATTCACCTTATTAAAGCAATACATTATTTTCAGTCACCATAATGTTTCTTCTGAACATGTAAATACAGAAGCAATTAGCTGCCTAGGCACTTCTGCAGAAACCATTTAGCATAATCTTTCCTAGAATATATTTACACGGCTTCCGATTGCTTAATTTTCTGACACGTTGTTTCAGGCACTAGAAAGATTAAATACGGCAAAATCACCTACATTGATATATTGCCATTTTAAAGAGAGCATGCAGCACAAGATAGACAACAAAAGAAACTCCTAGCAGGTTTTAAACTTCAAAATTTTAGTATCCCAACTCTATCTGCTAGGAATCACTTTATAACTTTAATTCAGCTGTTTCTTAAAACCTTTTCCCCTCTTTTGGTGTTACTCTGAAAGATAAAATTACTGATTGAAACAGCAGACACCATTTAAAGAGGAAGAATGAGCCCGGACAGAGATTTCATTGAAAAGCTCAATTCTGTATCACATCCGAAATGTCCTCAATTCAAAGACTAGCCTGCACAAAAAGGCAAATTAAAGCCAGAAACAGAAGAGAATCTTTTCTGACTGCTATGAATATCATTTTTTATGATATAGCCTCCTATCATCTGGAGTTTTGGTATTAAGAAATCAGCTCTACCTAATGGCTTCAGGAACAAGCAGAAAAACAGCACATTCATTCATTTACAAGCTGGAAGTTGATTAGTAGTACAAAAAGCTTGTCAGGACGAAGGAAGAGAGGCTGTAACCAGCGAAACTCTCTGCAGTCAGCTGGCAGATAACTCTATGACAACAGTAAAAAACCCAAACATTTGGTTTGTCTTCATTCTGCTTCATCTGAAATTATTTTACCAAGATAGCCAGTTGTCCTTTAGGATATGTTTTTCCTGCCTCAATGTAACAAGAGTTATCATTTCAGGGCCCAATCCTTCAAAAAAATGGGCATATGATCCAAGTATATCCTCACTCACAGACCCACTGCAGCCTGTAACTCCACCTTAATTAGACTGGAAGATGAAACCTTCAGCCTAAAACCCAGTAACTCTGATTTACACAAGTGCAGAGCGCTTTTATTGCGAATTCTCCTATAAGCTGCACAAGGGTTTCCTGCCGAGCTCAACACACCATCAAAACAAAAGCAGATCTCAATTTACTGACAGCTGCCATACTTTAAACAGGCATAAAGAAAAATGGAGTCAATATTCTGTCCAACATGGGCAATACAGGATATCTAAATACCGAGAACACTGAACATACACAGAAATCAGCAGTGATGTACAGCACTGTAGGAACTGCCTGGCTCACAGCTACCCAAAGCCCACAGTACAAGGCCAATTTTGGAAGACCAAAAATAAAAAGTCAGCTTGTCACTGTTTTTTCATCCCTTACAGATTTAACCAGAATTAACTGCTACCTCCAACTTTGCAGCCTCCTAAGACTAATTACCAACTTTCTCCTCGTAACCTCTGGAAAACACGTGATTTTACAACGGTCTTCATTTTGCTGTAACGCCGTACCATGTGAAGCTACGGAACAGCAGACTATGGGGTTGATTTTTATCATTCATGCAAAATAGATTCTCTGCATCCAACAGAAATGCAAGCATAAAGCATCAGGAACTCCAGTCACATAACGATCACTGTGTACATTAAAAGAGGTTTCTGTGCAGGTTTGACGATCTGCTACAAATGTATGTGTTATGGCAGGTAACAGCTGACCCCTTTCCCTACCAAGCATGGGATATTACAAGGATATGATCATGGTTATACGTAGCCTAGCACTAAATGCTTGAATTTCAAAAAATACCCCAACACATTTCTTCTAGGAAGGAAGAGCTCAACCTCACTTTAACTACCTCTTTTTGAGAGCTTTCTCTCCCTCAGAGCAGAAATTGCCACAGTAGGTTTCCCTCCTTGTCCAAGGCAGTAAAGATTTAGGCAATTAAGAGTTTTAAGTGGTTTCGAACAAGCAGAGCCTTGTAGAGTGGCAGCTGAACTGATAGTTACACACTGACATTTCAAGCTTTCAAGTCCCAATCATTCTTAATGGTACAAAGCCAAACCCATAAGGGGATAAAGCAATTAACGTAGCCAAAAGTAAACGCAGCTAAACTGAGCTTCCAAACATCTCATTTGGGTGCTCTCGCCTTCCTGTCTCGCACACAAAGCAGAAGGGTTTGTCTGTTAAATGTACTACTACACCAGTGGGACGAGAAAGGAATGCAGTCATGTGCTGCAATATCATCAGGCCACGTATCCAGCAGGCATCCTCTGCCCCTCTCGGGAAGAGTTATTCGCTCCTCTTTTCCCCCAGGAGGATCAGTACACAGCCATCATCTTCAAGCTCCTCTTGGCACTTTCTGCTAGCCCTTGCCTTAAGCTCTGCGGGGACCCAGAGGAAAGAGGTGACATTTGCTCCCCACACCTTTCCAAGGCAGGTAAAGAGAAATAGCACAGAAGGCGCACCCCTGGTGACAGAATTCCTGTCCTTTTATTTGCAAGGATGGGACAAGCTCCCCACCTTAACTCATTGGAGCAACGAGCAAAGACCTCGCTTTTTTCCCCTTCCCAAGCTCGGCCAGAAGAAGGCGAGCAAGACCCTTCGATCCCTGCATCCCCCCAACTGCCGAGAAACTACTCGCGTTTCCTCTCCGACCCAGACACAGGCTGCAGGGAAGCAGCTCCTTCCTCAGGAGAAGGCTGAGGGGGGAGACTGCCGCCAGACTCCTCTTCCTCACCTCCTCCTCCTCCACTACAAGGGGAGGATGCTGCTTCTCTCCCCCCCTCCCCGGCCACCGCCGAGGCGTCCCTCCGGTGACAGGGGGAGCGGGGCGCACCCCTCCCCACACGAACCCTCCCGCCCTCGGGGGAAGGCGGCCGCCCCCCCTCCCACGGCAGCACCCCCGCACACCGCGCCTGACCTCCCACGCACACGGGGAGCGACAGGGACCCGGCTCAGCCCCTACACCCCTCCACCCCCCCCCCCCCCCCCACTCACCGGCGCTTCGCCGGCCGCTGCCCCCGGCGGCCCAGC
>NW_015090893.1:11452666-11452921 GCF_001431845.1 Calidris pugnax
CCAGGCTCCTCTTCCTCCCCTCCTCCTCCTCCACTACAAGGGGAGGATGCTGTTTCTCTCCCCCCCTCCCCGGCCACCGCCGAGGCGTCCCTCCGGTGACAGGGGGAGCGGGGCGCACCCCTCCCCACACGAACCCTCCCGCCCTCGGGGGAAGGCGGCCGCCCCCCCTCCCACGGCAGCACCCCCGCACACCGCGCCTGACCTCCCACGCACACGGGGAGCGACAGGGACCCGGCTCAGCCCCTACATCCCTCC
>NW_015090893.1:11453275-11495124 GCF_001431845.1 Calidris pugnax
CTCTAATAACGACTCTGGGGGGACGCTGTGGCACCGGCGGGGGACTGGGGGGGCGCCGCGGGACCCAAGGTAGTTAATTGCTCTCCAGAGATGTTCCGTAATTAGCAGCCCGGCGGCATTAACCTCGGCCATTAAGGTCCAGCCCCTGCGGCAGGAGCTGGCCGGGTGCTGTGGGACGAGCGGGCGGTGGTTGATGCTTTTGATGCTCTCCCTAAAAAATACAAGCGGTTTGGGGGGGATGGAGCGCGTCCGGACGGCGCCGGTACCGGAGGGGAGCGGCGAGAAGGAATCAACCCCCGGGGTTAAACGGGGCCTGGGCCAGGCTCTGAGGGGGGCTCGGAACAGCCTGAGGGGGTGCAGGTGCTCCCCAAAGGGCTGCAGCTCGCCCCACGGACACAGGGCAGCTGGGTGACAAGGCTGCCATCCACAGCGCTCCATGGTCCCCTCACCTGGCCTTACCTTCCATGGTCCCCTCACCTGGCCTGACCTTCCATGGTCCCCTCACCTGGCTTTACCTTCCATGGTCCCCTCTCCTGGCCTTGTCCTCCATGGTCCCCTCACCCAGCCTTACCCTCTGTGGTCCCCTCACCTGGCCTTACCATCCATGGTCTCCTCGCCTGGCCTTATCCTCCGTGGTCCTCTCACCTGGCCTTACCCACAGGCGGGATTGCTCAGGACCCTAGTGACAGCTCCCATTAAAAAGGGATGCTCTTCCTTCGCGTACCAATTAGGTGCCTTCCACTGTATCATAAACTAGATAATTTATAGGCACGGGATGGTGTTGGGTTTTTGTGGGTTTTTTTTCAAGAGGAAAATGGTGGTACAGCTTTTCCAAAAATGAGAAGTGGAATCATTTCTTAAGTGAAGAGCAAACAGCCCTCGTGATTAGGAAGATGCCCTGCCAGCAGAACAGCCCCGCGGCTCAGCTAATGTCAACAGCAAAACTGTGACAGGCCAGTGCCCTGCTGGGGGGACTGGCAAAACAAATATTAGGTCTCTTCCCATGTAAACCACCCCAGGCAAGTTTTTCTGTCTTAGAAAAACAACAACAGAAAGCCGATGAAAACCAGCACACACCCCAGCATTTGCAGATCTTGCTGCCCTCACCCCACACTAGCAAGTGGATTTAAACTTAACTAAACTTCCATAACCCACTAGATGGCATCTTCCAGCAGATTTCCGTGCCTGCTGAGAGAGAAAAATTATCAAGGAAAGCATTTAATTTAGAGAGCAGGTTACAGTTCCTAAGTCTAACTACATGTTAAGGTAGCTTCTACTTTCATTTTAATTATCGATGAGAATAGGTTGCTAGATGATTTCTTTACCAGAAATGTTAATGCTTCCATTGTTCCTCCGTGGGTGGAGAAGATACCGACCCGTGAAATCCCTTTGCTCCTGCCTTTAAAGAAGAACGTATTCCCTTTATCATCACTGAATCACCTCCGGCAGCGCAGAGACTTTGGCCACTGTTGAATAATGCATAGCCACTAAAATTGTTCAACAATAAAGCTACATATATGTTACCTGGTAGGGTGAGAATCTAGGCTGGAAAGCTACAATACCTCTGATTTAATACTGCGGTGCCAGCATACTGCCATATGGACCCTTATAATATTATAACATCCACATCCCCTTGCCTCTGCAAGAGCTCTTCGAGAAGTGGTTGTGAAATAGCAGGCGGTTTCGTAGGTATGCACACAGGATTACAGTCTGCCCTTGGCAGAACATCCTCATTTATATAAAGAAATGACAGCCACAAAGTTTGAGAGTTAATTAAAACAAAGCTACTAGCTGGCTTGACATATGTTTAAATTTGGGATTGTGTGCCTGCTTGCTAAATTAAATGTTTGCCTCGTAAATTGACTTCAGTAGAATTGCACAAGTTCTAACTGGCAACAGAATATGGCTGGTGCTGCAGGTGCATCAGTATTTTGTATTTGAGAGCATCCTGAATGATCAGACCCTCTGAGGAGCCTCATAGGAATTGAAATTTGTCTGCTCCTCGGTGGTCACACTGGAAATGGATGTTCCAGGTCTTTTCTTTTCACTTTAAAACGGAGTTAATCCCACTGGGGTTACCAAGTAAAGTCATTCATACCCCATGAGGTGCCTTGGTCCCAAATATGTAGGTGTGTTTCTTCTACTAAAGCATTTCTCTCTAGCATTTCTCCCTCTTGTCTTTCTCCCGAAGTGTTGCGGTGGAGACAGAGCTCTGATTTTGGCCTGTTGGATGCAATGCCTTGGGGATTAATTGGCTACATGGAAAATAAACATGGATTTATGTTTCTGAGAAAGAAGAAAGCCTGTGGCTGTTAAGCCTCTAACTGGAAAGGGAAATGGTGTACCTTCCCAAGGCATCTTTTCAAAACAAATACAGGATAAATTAATAGCAGCTCAATCCTTGTTTGGAAGCTCTCTTTGCTAGTGAGCTGGGTTGCCCAGTTTGTAGCTCGTGTGTTGAGATGCTGCAGGGCAGAGTGCAGCAAAAGTGGGTAGCAGCGTGATGGAACCCTGGATGAAGGATGAGGGGCAGGGATGACCAGAGGGACTTGGTCAGCATATGCTGGGAGAGGGCAAGAGAGCATTGCAAAATGCTAATGGGAGTGGATGTGACAGGAGTTCCTGAGGTAAAGCCCACAGATGGCATGACAGCACGGAAACAAGATGGCATCAGGAGGGAATCAGTGCTCTCCTGCCTTCTGGTCTCCTCCGGCTGCAGCTCCTCAGGGCAAGGACTGACTCATGTGAAGGGCTGGATTCTGACCTTGGGGCTCCTGCAGGGGTGGGGAATGGAAAGCAGTATGTCCTTTGCATCCCTGCAAGAGACCTGAACAGTTACAGGATCCTCTCTCTCCTAATGAGTGGGCATGAGTGAGACAAAACCTGGCTTTCTGTGCCCCCAGCTGCGGTGCCAGCCAAATGGCACAAATTAGAGGGAGAAAATACTGCCTGAGGGATGGCATATCTACCTCTAATAGCAAAGGGGAAATGGGGAATGAACTATCATGCAAAACCCCATTAGACTTTTCTCTTGGGTTCACAGATGCTGCAGGTACATGTTGCCACTACAGGGGATGGAGCAAGAAACTCCAGTCCAGGTCTCCATGTCCACACTGTGCCCTGCGTCAGACGGCTGCGCCCGTAGGGAAAGTCAACTGCTCTGCTTATCCTTTGCCTGGGTTTTTGGATAGGTGTTTGTATGCTGGGTGATGCTTTCTCTTTTGTGCAAATCCTGTTTTTAACCAGGAGGAGAAAAGAAGAAAAATATTTTTAAAAATGAATGAGTCTCAGCCGTGGCTGTGTCACAACAGGACTTTTCTTTCCAAGGCATTTCTTTATCCTTCCAGCTCAAACCTCATGTGGACAGAATTGATTTGTTGTTTTTTTTTCCCCCCTCTTTTTTCTTTCTTGATAAAAGGCTATGCCCAGAAACTGGCTCACCTGTTGGCAGGAGCAGAGCCCTTCTCTGTTGCTCAGTAGGGGGTGCCTGCCAGCACAGCCCCCACAGCAATCCTGCTGGGCTCCCCCGAAACATGGACCTGCTTCCAGCCAGCACTCGAGATGCTATGAAACAATGCAAATGCTTGAATAGCTCACAGAAGTGAGGATGATTACAGGCTTTTAAAAAGAAATTGCAAGTCCTGGCACTGCGGGAGGGCGTCCAACCCTCTCCTCATGCTCCCAGGGACAGAGAGACAGCATCAACATCCCTGAATCCTTGTGCCCTGGCTGGGAAGCAAAATAGGGAGTTATCTGTGGTGTGACTGACCTGGGGGTTTATCTGCATAGGACAGATCTATGCACAGCTTTTAGCAGAAAAATAAATAAAATGAAAATGCTGATATTCCCAGTGGACCCACCTAAGTAAAATCCCTGTGGTCAACAGGGAGATCTGCCTGCATTTATTTTGGACAAACAGAGCCCAGCAGCGTGGGGCTGAAGGTGGGTGAAGCTGGATGCTGCTGGAGGATGCTCAGGGTCTTGCTGGGAAAGCGGTGCCATCCCCAGCAGTGGCTCCTCCAGCCCAGTGCAAAATGGAAGCAGTGGCTCCAGGTCTGTCTGCAGCCTGGAGAGGTGCTGTTGGAAAGATTTTCCTGGAGCGTAACACTCTTTTAACTCCTCAGGTCTTAAATCAGGTGGGTAATTTCACTGATCACCTGTGGCAGGGGAAATTGCTGATGTCTAAGTTGAAGCACAGCTCTGGAGGATGAGGCGGCGATGGCTTGCTGGGAGGATAAATACTGGAACAGAGTGTGAAGCAAGGAGGGATATGAGCCTCAAGCATTCTACATCGCAAACAGATGTGCCTATGTATCTGGAGATTTGCTTTGCATGGGAATGTGCTTTTCCCCCAGGAGTGCACTGAATCTCTTGCCCACCTCTGGGCCAGGCTGCCCAACTGGCAGGACCATCAGTGGTCGAGGAGAAAAAGCCCTTGCTGGACTTTGCAGGGACTGAACAGTCCCTGCTTTCCTCTCTGGGATTTGGTGGTCAGCGAGGTCCCCAATTTTCCAGGCAAAGCCTTGCACAAATCCATGCCAGGCTTAGTTCTAGCACTGTTTTCCCAAAGCCGCCCTGATAGTTTGTGCTTAATTATCAGCGGGGCTCAGTTTGGGGATGAGGAGACAGAGGGTCTATTCCTGGACATCTACTCGAGTAATCTTATTTTTAAAAAAATGAAAGCTGAAACTGTTGTTGCAGTCTTTCTGGCTGGAATAGGCAATGAGCCTTGTCTGCTCCCTCTGCTCTGAATTCAGAGCTGCTGCAATGAGTCGGACTGATTCCAAGTCCGACGGAGCCAGCCAGGCAGACTGCAGTCAAGATGTCCCCAAAACTCCCTGGCTCCTGCTTCTTTGAGCACACCGTGACTTTTGAGGCCAACATTTTCTATGCTTCTCAAGGGATTTGGAAGCTCATGCTCTAATAATTAAGGCAGCTTTGAACATCTTAGTCTTCAGCCTGACTTTTCTGACTGTTTCCCGTGGCAGCTGCTAGTACTTGGAACAGGAACCAGCTTTTAAAATGTTCTTGCCATGGGCTCGCATGGTTTTAGCAAGGAGGAACCTAAAGCAGGTTCTCTAATGCATATATAAGAGCAACACAGGGCTGGTTTCGAGGGAGACTTGCATCTTTCCTATGAACATGAGTAGTTTGTGCATCACTAGAGGAGATGTTTGTGAACGTGGAGGAGAGGTCTGTTCTTCTGCCAGCTTGCTGGATGTACTCTGGGATGAGAGTGGGCCTGAGGTCCAAGGTCTTCTTCAGGGTGGATCTGAAGTGGATCAAGAACACTTCTCCTCTAATTTGCTAAGTGTAATAAACTCTGGTTACACTGTTAAAAAATAGCCTTATGGAAAGGGGAAAGAAGGATAAAGATGCTTAACCCAGCACTAAAATACCTAATGCTGAAGAGAGCCAGGAGAAAGAGAAAAATAAAGCTGGTTATGAGAAAATTTAAGTGAAGTGCATAAAAGCTTAAACGATACGGATAATATCATCTCAAGTTACTGCTCTCAGCCCCACCAAGGGGAGAGGAGCAAGGGCTATAAAAAGTAAATAGAGGAGAATCGCATTCAGAACAGATGTCAAGAAGCACCTTCCCAAGCGGAGAATCAAAAATGCAGGGAATGACCTGCTAGGCAAAGCTGGAGTGGACACACCGGGGTTTTCCAAGGTGAGATGTGCCCCCGGAGCACAAGCCTGGGGCAAAGGACAGGGTGGGATGTGCCAAATGGCCTCTGCGGGATCCTGCCTTGTCTTCTGCACCTGGCATAAAATCAGCTTCAGGATTTTTCATACTGAAAAAAAGTAAAATGACTGCCATCAGCGAGTGGCGCCTGGGCGGCCCTTCTCATTGCAATCTCCTGCTTCTTCAGCCCTGTGGATTGAAAGCGTGAGATGTTCAGCCTTGGAAGGGGTCTGAGCCACCCAGTCCGTGCCCTTGCCCATAGCCCCAGGGAGAAGGTGGCATTGCTGTCACCCGAGCAGTGAACCTGTGCAGAAGGGTGTGCAGCAGGGGCTTCTCCCCAGGATACGAATCCCCCCACCTTCCCCATGAATCCTGCTGGAGCACGCCCTGCAGACATTGATTTCTGCTGCTGCTGGATGAGCATTTGGCGGCTGAAGTGGCTGCTAGCAGGTGTCTCAAGTGCCCGACTGGAGGGCACGGCGCTGAGCCTGCCCTTGCCGAGCCGCTTTTCCAGCGGGGGGAAGGCTCTCCTTTCTTAAAATAGGTTCTCTCCAATGGCTCTTGTGTTCAAGAGCCAGAAGGAAACCAGGTCCTTTGTCCTTTATTATCTATCTCTAAAAAGAAGGGAGGATAAAAGAGCATTTGAGAAGCAGAAAAGCAAGGCAAAAGCGGTGTGGGATGGGATGAGAGGATGAGATTGGGAGGGCAGGTGCCCACCAGCATTGTGGTGCTGACCTGTGGTGGTGCACCAGGAGCTCTGAGAGCTCTGTGCCATCAGGAGCTCACTGCTTAGGCCAGTGGTATGGAATGTGCCGTGGCAGGGCAATGCCTCTGCTGTGTCTCAGACATTGCCCTCTGCATCTTCAAGGAGTTTCACATCTCTGGGCTGCCACATGGCTCCAGGTTGCCATCAGACAGTGACAGAGTTGCCCAGCCGCTCGATGCATTTCCCCTGTTTTTTTTGTCTTTTAGATGTGAACTCACAGCATAAAACTGGAGGTTTAGATACCTTACTGTTTCCTTTCTCCCGCCCACTGTCCCCAGGGTTGTTTTTATTCTCTCTATCAATATCACAGATTGCTTCAGAGTCTACTAACACTTCTGGCCTCCGAGACACACAAAGACATTGTGTAAGAAATTGTACAGTTCCCCTCCCATGAGCTGATCCTTGCAGTTCAGCTGAAATCCTATTATTCTTTAACTCTAATATAGGGAAGTACACATAGACCATCCAGAGGTCAGTGAAGAGGCAGTCGTTTCTCCGGAAGACCCTGTCCTGACAGTCATTTCCAACAGGCAGATACTCCTTTGGAGGTGTTTTTCCCTTTTTTGATTACAGATGATGCTGCAGTGACTCACTTGGACCAGATGTTTGCACTTGGAGTGCTGAAGCTCAGTCTGCAGGATGCTGCCCTGGCCCTGAAGGTCCTAAATGTCCTTCCTTCTCCTCCCCCTGCAGTCCACAGTCCATCCCTCTCACACTCCTCCTCCTTCCTCTCCTCCTGCCCAGCTGGTCACAAGTCTCCTGGGGCAGCAAAGAACAACCTTGAGTGGCTTTGTCCATGAAAGGTGGTGATTAACCTGGAACCATCAGGAAAACTTGCTGTCATGAGTTCTGGCAATCTGCCTGTGCTCCCCAGGCTCCTTCTGCAGGGAAGAAGACATGGAGGCACCGGTGTGAAACTGGGGTGGGGGTAGGAAGGGAGGAGGGATGATGCTGCCTTTGGAGGAAGCCTGGGAAGCAAAATTCTGCATGTCCTGTATTCATGTTGCTTAGAAGGCGAGTCTGCAGGGCTGACAAGAGACACCAGAGACATCCCAGGCTATGGTTGTCATATCACATCACTGTTGCTGCTGCCGAGGATTTGTAATTGAGCAGTCCCGTGGTTAATTTGTAATTCAGCAGCCCAAAGGACCCCGTGGTTAAGACTGGAGCCTATTGAACAAGGCACTGTGCAGAGGCTTCTGCCTTATTCCCAGGGGATACAGCAGGATGAAAGATAAGTGGCAGCTTCTTCGAGTGTGCTAATAACCGTCGTCTTGCAGTACATAACGCTGCAAGACAAAGCACTTCCCATGGGGTTCCCCCAGAGTCTCCACCCAGGAAACACACCTAAAATCTTCAGAGGAGTCAGGAAAATTCATCCTCCCAAGGACACCTGAGGCTGAGCTCTGCCCTTGTCACTGAGAGACAGCAGAGTAGAAATAACAGCCACAAATGTCCCTTGGCCGGAGCTGTGTGGTCCCCACAGTGGTCTGGGTTTGGAGGGGCAGTGTCAGGGGTTCCCCAATTAACAAAGTAGAGGCAAAGGGGAGGTGATTATGGTCTGCTGTGCCCAGCACACCCAGATACAGATCTGATGTTTTCTTGCCTAATTTGTTGGAAACTTGGCGGGGAGGGAGGAGGAAAGAAGGTCAGTTCTGGGACTCCCAGATTTCAGCCTGGAGCTGACGTGTGGGTTTTCCTGGGAGAGCAAGCAAGGGAGGAACCGGGTGAACCAGAGTTCAGAGAGCAGCGTCTTGCTTTGCTGCTGGGCTGTCTGAGAAGGGAGAAGAATTGCTGTGATTTATCAAGGTTTGAGAGCTGCCCTGGGCCCTCGCCAGCTCCCGGCAGAGCCCAGCACTGCTCGCTCCTGCCAGCGCAGAGCAGGAGGGATCTGCCCTTCCTTCCTCTGGAGGGTGTTTTACCCACTGCCTAGAGAGCAGGACCTCACCAACACACCGTAAATGTGTCCAGCACCGGAGAAGAAATGCTCTCAGCTGGGAAATAGTGTTTCCCTGCTCCTTGCGCAGGGATTGCAGCAATGTGGACTCTGCTATGGTCTTACCATAGTAAGCTGTTTCTCCAGCTACTGTCATGTCCAGCTCCCTTTTCCCTCCCAGGAAATACAAATAAAGACAGACTGAGAAAGAACAGCGTGACTGCGAATCTTGCTAGAGAGCTTTGTCAGAGCCACTTGCTCCTGTAACTGTGTCTAACGGGGTATGCAATAAGCCTAATGAATCTCCGTCACAAACCCATGTACGCGTCCTGGCTGAACACATCTTCCTCCAACACCCTGAAGGCAGCCGAAAAATAATCAAATTAGGAGACAGCACCAGATCAGTTGGTGGTGGTTCTGCCAGCTCCTGGCACGGTGGGTGCCAGCCCCTCCCCACGCTGTCCCCATGGGACCCCATCCCTCCCTGGGCTGGGACAGGGCCAGTCCCTGCCACAGGCATGGGGAAGTGTATAGAGATACTGGCCACTTGCACAATCCTGGAAATGTGCAAGGACTGTCGGAGTAACTAACAACTGGAGCAACGGTGACGGACCACAGCAGGGAATAATGCTGGAAATGAGTTGGGGAGGCAGGAGAGATGTGGGAGAGAGGGGCCACCCCCAGGGACCACGCAGAGGATGCACATCTCTGCCAACGTATCAGTTCTTGAAAGAAAAATATCGTGACCACAGAGCTGGTTGGAAATGCTTCAACAGACCATTACTTTTTTTTTTTTTTTTTTCTTGGGGGTTTCCCGTTTTTTTAACCCCCGTTTTTTTTCCAAAAGATCAGTTGGTGGTGGTTCTGCCAGCTCCTGGCACGGTGGGTGCCAGTCCCTCCCCACGCTGACCCCCTCCCCATGGGACCCCATCCCTCCCTGGGCTGGGACAGGGCCAGTCCCTGCCACAGGCATGGGGAAGTGTATAGAGATACTGGCCACTTGCACAATCCTGGAAATGTGCAAGGACTGTCGGAGTAACTAACAACTGGAGCAACGGTGACGGACCACAGCAGGGAATAATGCTGGAAATGAGTTGGGGAGGCAGAGAATAACAACTGGAGCAACGGTGATGGACCACAGCAGGGAATAATGCTGGAAATGAGTTGGGGAGGCAGGAGAGATGTGGGAGAGAGGGGCCACCCCCAGGGACCACGCAGAGGATGCACATCTCTGCCAACGTATCAGTTCTTGAAAGAAAAATATCGTGACCACAGAGCTGGTTGGAAATGCTTCAACAGACCATTACTTTTTTTTTTTTTTTTTTCCTCTGGGATTGCCAAGTTGTTAAATCCCAGTTGTTTTGCACAAGCAGATTTCAAGGACGCTGTGACAAACCTCAGGCAGGTGATGGGCCCCAGCTCTCCCTCCAGCTCTGAAGCTGGCAGTCCTCAACCTTAATGTCTGGGGGCAATCCTGGGTTTATTCCCGTGGGAAGGAGGGGATGGCAAAGAAAATGTGATACACTGGAGCTGCAAAACCTGCCGCTGTTGTTGAGAGCTGAGTACAGAGCCTGTGACACACTCCTGGTGTCACACAGCTGATGTGTTCAAGATGCACTGATGCACAGGACCCTCCAAGGGTCCACAGTCACCCTGGGACACACAACCACCTCTGCACCCTGAGATGCTTTGGGGAAAGCACTCAGTTATTTCATTGTTGCTGTTTTCTGCTGGCTTTCCAGGACTGCCCGTGTGCTCTGCTGGGCTGCAAACAGGGCAGAGAGCGGGAGACATCGGCTGTCTGGTTATAGCAGGCTCTGCCTGACTTCCAGATGGGGACTGTGGGGAGTCTCAGCACAGAAAGCCACCACTGCCTGTGACGTTTTCCCCTGATAGCACATATTCCAGGTTGGTCTAACATGCCACAGATGGCTTTTGAGCTTGCTAAAACCATGTGCTTTCCCATCCCTCCTGCCTGCTGGAGAAATCACGCACCTCACGCAGGGGGGACTCAGGGGAACCTGGAGGGGAACCCAAAGAGCCATGCTGTGCTTGGAGAGTAGGTAGTACTGTGTCTGGGCGAGGTGTGACAACTGGAGACCACCTGGGGTTTCATAAGCTAACAAAAGCTCTGCTGAAGGAGAAATCAATAGGCTAATTTACGGTACCCAAATAAGAGCTCTGCCGGGAAGACACTGCTTGTAGGGCTGGCAGAGCTTTGTCAGGAGGAAGTATGGGTGGACTGGGCTTGGAAGGGATGAGCTGGGCATAAATAGTCCCAACCATTCAAACCAAATAGCCCTGAGTGAAACTGAGATGTAGAAGAGAGATGGCACCCTCTGATGTGCTGGAAAATGTTCAAAGGAGCAGATTCTTCTCTTACACTCTAAACAAGCCCTTTGCTCTGCACTTAGGTCCGATCTCATCGGTGTGAGGTAAATCAGAAGAAATCTGTATGCTGGTGGATGGGTGGTGTGGCCCTCAAGCCACTTATAGGCAGGCTGCAAGGACTCCTCGTGCCTGTGTTTTCCTGTGGGAATATAAGCTGTATATTTAATACATTCATCCTAAATGGGCTTTTTTTTATAGACTTGAAAGAATTGTGCTAATAGCTTTATCCTGCCCTTCTCTGAAGGCTCTCAAGGCACTTCACTGAAGGGAAATGATATCTTTTCCATTTCAACGTGGTGTCAAGGGACTTGCTAACTCCCGAACATCCATTCAGCAGCAGATGGGTTGAGGAGCCGTGGTGCCTGGCCCCTGGGCTACTGCACTCAGAACCCGAGGGGGGATGGCCACAATCGTGTCCTACAGCAGGTACCGTGCCCCAACCTGGGGGTTGCCACCACATCCATGTGAGCATCGAGGACTCTGTAAGTCCCTGAAAAGCAGGGGAGTGACTTAAGGGGGATGCTGAGAGAAGGTAGATAATGCTGGACAAGAGGAAAGAAATTAAAACAATAAAAAATCAGCTGACAACATTCTTTTGGACTTCCCCAGACATAAACCCTCTGCTCTGCAGGCACCTGGGTGTCTCTCATCAGCCTGCATTGTTTTCTTCCTCTGTATGTTTTTAGTTGTTTTGATGAAGAGAAAAGAAATGTCATGGCAGAGAAGAAGAAAGGCAGAAAAAGACTACAAAAATCTGTGAGCTGCTAGTATGTTTTGAGTTGCTTTATTCTGAATCAATATTGAACCGAAGAGGAATTATAAATCTAACAGATTACAGCTGAAGCAATGCCAGGGCATCTGTTTCCAGATATTCTTTTTTTTTTTTTTTTTTTTACTGGCTAGAGCAGCTGTTTTTACAAGAATCCACAGTAAAAGAGTTATTAAAACAAAGGGGGGAAAGAAATAACAATAAAGAGGAGATATATAGCAGGCAAGGAGTAACAGAGATGCACGGCTGGGAAATAAATGGAAGAGAGGAGGAAGAACCTGACAACCAACAGTTTGTAACCAGCATCAGGCACTACAAAATCTGGAAGATATTTGTTTTACAAGACAGTGATCCCCAGCTCCAGGATTGTGCTCGATGATTTATGGCACCTGGCAGCCGTTGCAGAGGTTGAACTAAGAGCAACAGAGATAGAAAAGTTGAAATCACCCTTAGCACTTGCCTGTTGCTTCCTAATGGAAGGAGATTTATTAGTAGGAAGCCGATGGGGTGGCTGGGGGTACTTGAAGGCAGATTCCTAGCTCTGTCTGTCCTTGTGTCTAGGAACAAATTAACCTTTGATGAAATTTCAGGTTGTAATTAAGGCAACGGGCACATAACCGATGGCATTCATGGGGCTTAAAGCCTCACTGTGCTTCAGCCGAGATGGTGTAATGGGCACAAGCATGCTCATGGCCTGGCTGAGGACAAAATCACATGTTAGATCAAAGCACCATGAGGTCACGAAGCCCGTTATCATGGCCCTAGATGGCCACCACAGCTCATTTGGAAGGTGTGAACCTGCACAGCCTGGCCAAGCCCATCAGCACTGGTCATGGGTCCAGGATGGTGCTGGTCTGCCCAGTCAGTCCATCTGTCTCCAGCAAGCCAAGAGAACTTTGTTTTCCCCAAACCTTTATGTAACATAAAAGATTTCTATAGAGAATATTCTAAGACAGCTAAAATTAACAAAAGAAAATGACATCTCTCCCATAGTTTGATCTTTCCCTACATACAGTGTCTTTCCTTTCACAGCCTCTAGCTCTCCAAAGGGCGGCTCACAAGCCTTGAAAAGCCTTTTTACAATGACATTTTGCAGGATTTGCCCTGGCACCCCTCTAGTTAAATGATCCCTGATATTTGGGAGCTCCATCCTAGTGTGGGGCAGATTGTCACCTGCTTCCTTGTGCCTGCCTCCTGCCAGCTCGGTGCTTAGCAAAGCCCTAGGAATGCCTTGAGCAGGGAAGGTGCTCACTACATCCCGTTCTTGCTCAGTCTCTGCCGTGTTTAGGTGCTGCCTCACATCATGCCCTGTGTTATGTGCCTGTCTTGAAATCAAGAAAAGACCCCTTTTCCCAGAGTATCTTATCTCTGCAAGCAGGGGCACATATCCCTCTCGTGACTTTACCCGCACCGATCACCGTGGCTTGCAGAACTGAGAAAAGGATTTTGACTTCTATCTGAAGTCGCTCAGAAGCCAGAAAAGAAAATCAGCTGTAATAATACATCGTGCTTAACTTTCTGTACTGGAACGACCCTTGCATTTGCAAAGCAGCACTTACCTGAGAAATGGAGGGGGAGTGTGGGAGGCAGCACCCGCCGCAGCCGACACAAAGCCGCCCGCTCGAGCTGTTGAGGATTTGGCCTTGTGTTTGCTTCGGGTTTATTGATTCATTTTGCAACAATGCACTGTAAATAGATTTATTCTTACAGTTATAATCGAGCCGATGAGAGCTTGGGAAGTGGAGACTGAAAGAAAGCTGAATAGAAATCAAGCCTGAAGGAAAACACTCATGGAATGAATACATCTCCCAGATGGCAGGGAAATGGAAGGAATGTTTCTCTCCCTGGGCATAGCCCTGCACGCACGGATCCAGCACGGCCGTCCTTTGGGGCTGGCTCTGCTTGCCCACGGAAACCCCCACCCCTGCCCACAGCCACAGCCTGTGCTGTGCCCTCACTGAGAGCCCACGCTGAGTGCTCCAGTGCATCCTTGGAGGAGCCATAAGCCCCATCCCTCCCTCCCTGTGGCGATTCCCTGCCTGAAAACCTAATTTTTAATGTTTTTTTAACCTCAGCCCTCTCCATTAAATAAGGAGAAACAGAATTCTTTTCTTTCCCCTTTTTCTCGAATTTGTGTCTTTCGTTGCTGAATCTTCCATCTCTTCCAAAGCACCCGAGGAGCAGGGAGAGCAATGGCCCTTCAGCTGCTGCTGCACCTCCAGGATGCGACCCAACGAAATTAATCGTGGAAATTTGCAGTCAGCTCACAGATAGCTGCTGAGCGGGAAGGCAGCAGTCTTCCCCTAATCCACAATTTGATGCAGATTATTCATATGGTGCTGCTGAGGAGTTAATATACTTGGCTGGGACAGGATAGAAATGATGCCTACTTAATAGGACAGCAAATAAATAGAATCTGCTTTCGAAGGATGCATTGACGGAGCTGTCGTGCCTGATGCTGGGGAGACAAGTGTCTACAAGCTTCAGCTTAATGTGGCGTGGAAATGTATTGGGTTGTATTTGTGCCCATATACAATACTTAACTGGCTATTGTGCTGATTAAATATTTAATTGGCTGTCTGTGAGGAGAAATGCACCATTAGTCTATAGGGAATTACACTGTTCCTTGTGCCTGCTCTTAAATAAAATGTGTAATTCATTGTCACTTAAGCATAATGTTAAGTGCCCATTAAGGAGAGGTTTTCAAGGGAAATAAATACAAAATTCACCTGCTGGCATTGCCCAGGGTGAATCCACACATGCCTCAGCGTGGGCACAGTCCTCGGGGCCATCCCAGGGCTCAGGGGACAGCAGGGATGCTCAGCCTGTACTCTGTGCATCACTTCAGCCATGGCACGGAGCCAGGGAAGAGTCTTTGGGGTTCCTGTGCTGCCAAACGGCTTTTGGAGGTGCTGTTCGAGGCAGGTGGTGATTTCAACCCCTTTTCCTCTGATCTTTTGCAGTGTGGCTCGTCTGGGTGCACAGGGAGAGAGAAATGTGGAAAGCCCAGAGGGATGCTCTTAAAATACAGCTCCTGGCTGCAGGGAGCAGGCTCTGTCCGTGACCATCACGGGGATTTCTTTGCCTGGTTTTGTTTGGGATTCCGAATTCAACGGGAAGAAGAGGAGGAGGAAAGAGGAAGGGAGGAAGGCTTGTGAAAGCAACTGCTTCTTCCTTTCCTCAGGGTTACCCTGGGGTACAGGAAAAGCAAAGCAGGCAGAGCAGCGCTCGCTCACTTCGCAGCCTGCACTGTGCTGAGTACCGGCGAGAGGAAAAACGGGAATGTGCTGAGTTTTACTCCTTAACATTATAATTTAATGACAACCCCGGATCTCGTGCAAAAAGCTAGTGATATTTTATTGGAAAAAACCTCTCTGCTCTTAGGGCGCAGCATCGTGCCGACGGCTCACAGCAGCACGTGCCCCCCCCTACCCCCAGCTGCACAGCCTCTGCCGGGCGTGTGGGTCCCCCCACCACGGGCTGACACAGCTCTTTGATTCATCCCCGCAATGAAGCTGCCATCCCTGTTGAATAACTGATCCTTCAGCGGCGTAACTCTTTTTCCATTGACAATTTGGCAGCCTTTGCCAACTGGTTCCTTCTCTTCAGCAAATTTTCACGCCCGTGCACGCGTGCCTACCGCAGGAGCGGCTCCAGGGCAGCATCCCCACTTGCAAGGAGGTGCCTGCTCTGTTTGTTGCTTTTAAAGTGCTGGCCGGCTATCGGGATTCAATAGCAAAACCCAATATTCTGAATAATGCAGCTTCATCTGCGTCCTTAGATCCGGCTCTGGGCTGAACTCTCTGATAAGTGCAGCTCTTTGCCGCTCTCCCACGCTCCCTGCACTCAGGGGGGGTTTACTCTACAGTGAATAGTCCTGACCTCCAAAGCTTCTCTGGACAGAGTCAACCTGAAGACACAACTATCTTGGGACAGATAATAGGGGAAGCCCCACCAGGACCAGTGCAGTGAAGGCACGGTGTTAATTTTAGTCAGGATTCACATTCTTGCTAGGTGTGGACAAAGCAAATTAACATTCCCTTGGCTGGCATGGGCAGCTCGGTTTGCCTGGCACCAAGGGTTGTGGCTTTATGCCTGTGGTGTGCTGCCATGTCCCCAAGCATGGGCAGGTCCCGTCAAACCCCCCTGCATCTTCACCTCCTGGCTACTCAGCTGTCTCCTCTTGGTCTGTGCTGGGGCTGGGAACTTTTCAGGGCATCCAGCCTTGAAACCCAGGTGGAAAGGAGTTAGCTTCGAGATTCCCTGGAGACAGCAAGGTGGTGACACTCCTCATGCAGGACCAAGAGTCAGAGTTGCATGCAGCGAGGTGCATCCTTCCAGTGTTGGCCAGGAAAGCTGCTCTGCTGTGAGTGAAGGGGAATATTTAAGTGACAGCAGACAGGGCTCCCTGTGTCCTCTCCTCTGTTTCATCCCAGTGACAAGGGACAGAGGGACCATGGGGTCCACATGGGGCTGGGGTGGGCTCAGCCCATGATTCCTCAGGGACACTGCCCAAATCTGGGGCAGTGATAGCCTGTAGGGAAGCTGGAGCTTCCTGGATCACTCCACTCAACACTGACCAGCAAAAAGCCAGAAAATCCAACCTGGTTTTGCTGCAAACAGCTCTGGGACAAGGGACACAACTCAGAATGTGGGATGCACCTCGTGGTGTCTTTGAGCATCTGAGTCCCTGTGCTGGGAAGTGAGGAGCTGAGGAAGGGTCCTGCCCTCCACTTCCAATGCTGTCATCTGCTGCCAGCACCCTCATCCCCACCCCTCGGCTCCCCTCCTGGTGTGCTGCGAGGTGTGACACCATGTCAGAGCTGCCACCAGCCCTGTGGGGACCAGCACTGCCATGGCTGGGACCTTCAGGGAGATGTCAGCGTGGCTCCCTGCAGGTATCACTCAGACCTGAAGTACCCCGACATGAACCAGGTCCTCCTCCCCTGGCTCTGGGACCTCAGGGGAGGCGGAGGCTGATGCAGATTGCCTTAGTCAGGTTGGTTGGGTTTTCTTTCTTTTTCTCCCTTTTTCCTTTTTTTTTTTTTTTTTTTAGCTGCAGGGAGCAGGCTCTGTCCGTGACCATCACGGGGATTTCTTTGCCTGGTTTTGTTTGGGATTCCGAATTCAACGGGAAGAAGAGGAGGAGGAAAGAGGAAGGGAGGAAGGCTTGTGAAAGCAACTGCTTCTTCCTTTCCTCAGGGTTACCCTGGGGTACAGGAAAAGCAAAGCAGGCAGAGCAGCGCTCGCTCACTTCGCAGCCTGCACTGTGCTGAGTACCGGCGAGAGGAAAAACGGGAATGTGCTGAGTTTTACTCCTTAACATTATAATTTAATGACAACCCCGGATCTCGTGCAAAAAGCTAGTGATATTTTATTGGAAAAAACCTCTCTGCTCTTAGGGCGCAGCATCGTGCCGACGGCTCACAGCAGCACGTGCCCCCCCCTACCCCCAGCTGCACAGCCTCTGCCGGGCGTGTGGGTCCCCCCACCACGGGCTGACACAGCTCTTTGATTCATCCCCGCAATGAAGCTGCCATCCCTGTTGAATAACTGATCCTTCAGCGGCGTAACTCTTTTTCCATTGACAATTTGGCAGCCTTTGCCAACTGGTTCCTTCTCTTCAGCAAATTTTCACGCCCGTGCACGCGTGCCTACCGCAGGAGCGGCTCCAGGGCAGCATCCCCACTTGCAAGGAGGTGCCTGCTCTGTTTGTTGCTTTTAAAGTGCTGGCCGGCTATCGGGATTCAATAGCAAAACCCAATATTCTGAATAATGCAGCTTCATCTGCGTCCTTAGATCCGGCTCTGGGCTGAACTCTCTGATAAGTGCAGCTCTTTGCCGCTCTCCCACGCTCCCTGCACTCAGGGGGGGTTTACTCTACAGTGAATAGTCCTGACCTCCAAAGCTTCTCTGGACAGAGTCAACCTGAAGACACAACTATCTTGGGACAGATAATAGGGGAAGCCCCACCAGGACCAGTGCAGTGAAGGCACGGTGTTAATTTTAGTCAGGATTCACATTCTTGCTAGGTGTGGACAAAGCAAATTAACATTCCCTTGGCTGGCATGGGCAGCTCGGTTTGCCTGGCACCAAGGGTTGTGGCTTTATGCCTGTGGTGTGCTGCCATGTCCCCAAGCATGGGCAGGTCCCGTCAAACCCCCCTGCAGCTTCACCTCCTGGCTACTCAGCTGTCTCCTCTTGGTCTGTGCTGGGGCTGAGAACTTTTCATAGAATCATAGAATCATAGAATGGTTTGGGTTGGAAGGGACCTCAAAGATCATCGAGTTCCAGCCCCCCTGCCATGGGCAGGGACACCTCCCACTAGAGCAGGTTGCTCAGGCCACATCCAGCCTGGCCTTGAACCCCTCCAGGGATGGGGCAGCCACAACTTCCCTGGGCAACCTGTTCCAGTGTCTCACCACCCTCATAGTAAAAAATTTCTTCCTGAGAAACTTTTCAGGGCATCCAGCCTTGAAACCCAGGTGGAAAGGAGTTAGCTTCGAGATTCCCTGGAGACAGCAAGGTGGTGACACTCCTCATGCAGGACCAAGAGTCAGAGTTGCATGCAGCGAGGTGCATCCTTCCAGTGTTGGCCAGGAAAGCTGCTCTGCTGTGAGTGAAGGGGAATATTTAAGTGACAGCAGACAGGGCTCCCTGTGTCCTCTCCTCTGTTTCATCCCAGTGACAGGGGACAGAGGGACCATGGGGTGCACATGGGGGTGGGGTGGGCTCAGCCCATGACTCCTCAGGGACACTGCCTAAATCTGGGGCAGCAATGGCCCATAGGGAAGCTGGAGCTTCCTGGATCACTCCACTCAACACTGACCAGCAAAAAGCCAGAAAATCCAACCTGGTTTTGCTGCAAACAGCTCTGGGACAAGGGACACAACTCAGAATGTGGGATGCACCTCGTGGTGTCTTTGAGCATCTGAGTCCCTGTGCTGGGAAGTGAGGAGCTGAGGAAGGGTCCTGCCCTCCACTTCCAATGCTGTCACCTGCTGCCAGCACCCCCATCCCCACTCCTCAGCTCCCCTCCTGGTGTGCTGCGAGGTGTGACACCATGTCAGAGCTGCCACCAGCCCTGTGGGGATCAGCACTGCCATGGCTGGGACCTTCAGGGAGATGTCAGCGTGGCTCCCTGCAGGTATCACTCAGACCTGAAGTACCCTCCAATGCTGTCATCTGCTGCCAGCACCCTCATCCCCACCCCTCGGCTCCCCTCCTGGTGTGCTGCGAGGTGTGACACCATGTCAGAGCTGCCACCAGCCCTGTGGGGATCAGCACTGCCATGGCTGGGACCTTCAGGGAGATGTCAGCGTGGCTCCCTGCAGGTATCACTCAGACCTGAAGTACCCTGACATGAACCAGGTCCCCCTCCCCTGGCTCTGGGACCTCAGGGGAGGCGGAGGCTGATGCAGATTGCCTTAGTCAGGTTGGTAGGGTTTTCTTTCTTTTTCTCCCTTTTTCCTTTTTTTTTTTTTTTTTTTTTCTTTTACTGGCTTTCACACCTCCCCTCAGTCTCTATTTTTGATCAGCTGAGTCAACCCTGGCTGGCTTTCACACCTCCCCTCACTCTCTATTTTTGATCAGCTGAGTCAACCCTGGGTTTGGTGCTTGGGGAATGGAGAGGTGATCCCGCTCCATCAGTGGGGCACAGCCCACGTGCCTCTTCTCTGTGCTGCTCCCCAGCCCACACGGGCTCTGCACGGGCAGCTCCCTGGCACTATAACACATTTTTGCCCCTATGAAGGTGGGGGTTAAAGGGCTGAGCACCTGAAACCCCTGGTGTGGAGCTGCACCAGCCCTTGGGAGACACAGAAGAGCAGGAGGTGGGCATCCTACCAACTCTGCAACCCCAGCCCTAAAACTGGGACACCAGTAGGACATCAGCTTCTCTGGGCAGAGGATGAGGGCTAAGGGATGTGAGTGTCTGGGGGAAGACTTTAGGGGGAGATGACATGGGGTCAAAAGCTCCTTCCCAGTCCAGTGACACATCTCGGTGAGCGGCTCCTGGGGGGTGCATGCCTGTGTCAGCCCTTCCCAGTGCCCGAGGCATGTCTGGCTTTCATGTCCTTGCTCCAGGCTTGCTGGTTTGAGCCGTGCAGGATGTGTGTGGGTCCAATTCTGGGCTTTTCTCGACCACCAGCAGTGGGCTTGGCAGGACCCCATCGTTCTTCTCATGGGGCTGAGCCCACCACTCGCACCCTGGGGAGAGGGGCTGAGAAGAGGCATGGGGTTTTAGCTTTTCTTTAGGAAACTAATCACACTTTAATTACAGTGAAACCTGGAGACATGGCAAAGGATTAAGTGGATTATCTTCAAAGTAATTTGTTATCAAATATTTATCCTTCTGGGAAGGGACATGCAGCCTGAGAGAATCTGTGTTATCCGTGCTGCCGGCCAAGGACATGCCATGTCCTTCACGCCTCCACTGCCCCTATCTGCCCTGGCTTCTTTGGTGGAGGCTCAAAATGCAGAGTGGGTTCCTTCATCCCCCAGGGCTGGTGGCTTTGAAGCCGGTGGCTCCTAAACCAGTGCTGTGTCGGGACTTTGCCCCTGCCAGCCCGTGACACTGCAGGAGGGGAGACACTGGTGCCATACTGGTGGTCTCTGGTCGGCAAAGTGACACAGCAGGGGACAGCCAGCACTGCTCCCCAGCTCCAGGAGTGGGGTGGATGCTCCTGGTCCTGCTCCCTGGCAGACCCTGCAGCTGTGGGGAAGGGTCCGGGGTCTGCGGCGAGCGGCAGCTCCATCACTGCCGGAGGAGCCAGCGAGATGCGTGGTAAATCGGATTCAGCCTGAGCTCTTTATCCCTTCGCAGACTGTGGGTTTAGTGCTTGGATGCTTCATTAACTAATAATAATGAGTCATTGTATTTGCCTCCTGGGCATTGTAAATGATCCAGTGTCAGGAGATGCCGCGAGGACGTGGAATCGCAATGAGGCTGAAACAGGCTGAGCCTTGGAGCGCAGATAAAACCAGAGCAGATGTACCTCTCTGCCCCTCACCTGGGGACGTGGTCCCTGGGGAGGGGACAGCCGTGTGGGGACAGGGCCTTGTGGGGGCTCACAGCCGGCCAGGCTCGTGGCACCAGGGTGATTCCGCACGTGCTGGGACCTCCATGACGTTTCCCTCTTCTTCTCCACTCACGTGCCTTGAACAGGAGCTATTCTCTCCATTCCCTTCCCATTGACAAAAGGACTTTTTCAGCCTGCACTGCTCTGCAAGCAGCTCTCACAGTCCCCCTCCGATGCCGCACCTCAAGGTGACACGCCAGCTGCACTGGGACCAGCCGGTGCAGTGTATCTTTGTATTTTCCTGTAAGAATAATTCCTCCTCCGGAGCACAAGCGGAGTGATTTGCAGGATGCCAGAGGTGTGCAGTCCCTGGCAAACCCCCTGCCGTGGAGGAGGTGTGTGAGTGATGCCCAACCGGTGCCCGCCAGCACCTTCACGCCGTGCTGGGGGTGAAGGAACAACCCAGCTACGGGATTAATTTTCAGGGCTGCTTACCAGATGTGCATGGCACTGCAGGAGATGACACAGATGCCTGTCCCCTTCACTGTGCCTTGCCTGTGGGTCTGTAATTTGGCTGTGTGTGTGCTGATGGGTCAAGGACCCATCTGGGACCCTTCAGGGACCCACTGACCACTGTTTGCAGACAGGCATCCTCTACTGCCAGTGTCACAGCCCCCATCCCTGCAGACAGCACCCATTTGCACCCCAGCTCTGCATGCAGAGAGGGAGCACTGCCCTCCGGCCCCCAAAATCCTCCTGTGCATCCCAGTGGGTGTGGGGAAGCATCCTTCTGGCCTCAATAAACACGCAGCCCCTTTTTCTGCCTCAATCAACATGGGTAACTCCACGCCTTAAGAGCTTACGGGCTGGCAGGGCAGCAATCCCTGTGCATCATGTGCATGCCAGGGTCCCTGTGATGCTGGCCGTGTGATTTCATCCTGGTCATGTGTCCTTTGCTAACAGGTATGGCAGCAGTTTTGGGGGACCAGGACACCCCTCTGGTTCAGAGTTGGGGCCCTGTGAAGCCCCCAGAACATGGTCACCTCTGTTAGCCCGACTCATCCTCCCATCATGGAACGAACCAGCTTTGTTTGACAAGACATTGTTTTCTATAAACCACGTGGACTGGCATTAACTAGATTTCTATCCTTTAATTCTGTATTAATTGAATCTTACATCAGCTTCTCTTTTATTTTGCTGAGGATTAAAGCCAGGCTGAGCAGGCAGCACCGATCTGGGTCATCCCACAACTCCTCTCCGGGAGCCAACTCACCTTTCCCCCCCCCTCCCTTTACCTCCTGCAGCATCCTCAGCTCCGGGCTCTGCTCCAGGACCCGTGATCACAGCTTGGGCAGGGCACGGAGCCAAGGCACCCTGGCCTACCACTTCTCCAGTGTTTATTCCTGGCAGATGATATTTAATAAGGCCACATCATTAATGAACTAGAAAGCGCTTCAGCAGCCCGACGTGAGACAAATATAGCTGCCTGCTCATTTCCAAATACCAAACAGAAATATTTGCTGCCTGTTTCTGCCTGTTACGTATCATCATTAGCAATTTTGCCATCTCTATTAAGCATTTGTCTGTAATAATACCAATATAATTTTTTTAACTCCGTTCTTATTGCTCTTAGCCCTTCTAGGCATGTTTTTTTTCCCTGGCATTTTCATCTTGCTTTTTACATTCTTAACATTTCACATCTTCCATGACATAACAACAGCTACCTAGTTTTCCTTGGCTATATATACATTTTCCCGTTGCAATAGATGCTTTCATTTCACCATCAAACCACAAGACCTTTAATTGTTTCCTCCTCTGTGTAGCCAGGCTTTTTGGTCCCTCTGTTTGACTACGAAATCTCCCTCTTAATTCCCAGCCGTATATTTGTTTTCCACCTGATTTTCTCCCCTTGCAGCCAGCCACAGAGTTTGAGCCTTCCCAGGGATGTGATGGCTGTTTACACATTCTCCTCTCTCTCGCTCCAGGCAGGTTTATTCCCCGCCATGGCAACGAGGTCTGCTGCAGGGATGCATCCTGCTGTGCCCAAGATCCAGTTCAGAGGGGCTTCTCCAGCCATGTAGCTCATCTTCCTCACTACCCTCCCTTGTCCCCTTCCAGCAAACAGGGAAGATGAACCCCAACATCTCCTCCCCCCCCCCCACGCCGTGACTCAGTTTCCCTTCCCGAGGGCACTCATTACACAACATCCCACCTTCGCTTGGCTGTGGGAGGTGAAGCAGCAAGAAAACTCCCACTGTGCTGTCGGAGGTGGGAAAAATAGGGAAGAGGGGGAATGTGTCAGCACGGTTTCTCTGAGCAGCAGCGTGAAGACACTCATGTGACTCCGGTTGTATTTTTTTCCCGCCTGCAGATGCCCCGCAGCCTGTCTGCGACCCTGCGTGGGGCGAGATGCTGCCGGCACAGATGGGCTGTGGGCTCCCAGTCTCCGCAAGGGGAGGCAGAAACTGTTGCATGGAGTTAAAAGCAGGCAGAGACCTGGAGGAAACACGCCGTGGGACCTCGTGTCCGCTGCGGATGCTCCCCGTGTTGCACTCGGGAGATGTCCAGCTGGGAAAGGGGATGGTGCTGCTCTGCCGGGGCTGGGGCAGATGTGTCAGGGTGTGGGAGAGTGATTTCACTGAATTTTCACTGAATTTCACTGAATTTTAGAGTTGGAAGGGACCATAGAGATCATCTAGTCCAACTCCCCTGCTGAAGCAGGATTGCCTAGAGCTAGAGCATGTTACTCAGGAGCATCCAGGCGGGTCTTGAAAATCTCCAAAGAAGGGGACTCCACAACCTCCCTGGGCAGCCTGTTCCAGGGCTCTGTCACCCTCACCGTGAAGAAGTTTCTCCTCATATTTGAGTGGAACCTCTTATGTTCCAACTTGTGCCCGTTGCCCCTCGTCCTCTCACTGGGAACCACTGAAAAGAGTCTGGCTCCTTCCTCCTTCAACCCTCCCTTGAGATACTTGTAGGCATTGATAAGGTCTCCCCTCAGCCTTCTCTTCTCCAGACTAAAGAGTCCCAGCTCATGGTGATGTCCCACAGGGTCCCCATGGTGGGAGCTCCATATTGACTCTCCTCCCACAGGGATGCCCCAGCAGATGCTGGCTGCCCCATCGTATTTCATCACTTGGAGCCCTGCTGTGGATGGGAAGCTCTTCCCCAGGGGCAGCACAATACAACACAAGGGCTCACCCATCCTTCCTGCTGCCACAATACACCCACAAACCAGCCCTACAATCCCCCCATGGCTGGGGGGCTGCCACTGTGCTTTAAAGCCCTTCCAGAGCTTCCCAAACCAATGTGGAGTTTGAGGTAAAAATGCTGTCTGACAGGGTGATGGGGAAATGGGAACAAACGTGAGCTGGAAGACCCAGCCGGGTCCCTCACAGAGCCACAGCCAGCAAGGTGCCAGGATTAAACACTCTAAACACAGCCTCATGGCAGGGCAGATTTGCATCCTCTGTGTGCCACACCATTGCATTGCCCCCAAAAGCCCTGCTGCAGCTGGCAGAGGTGGCCAGAACTCCTGCGGGCTCCTGAACCTGCTGTTAAAGCAGAGAAAATGAATTGCAACAGGCAGAGCATCACACACACATTCCCTCCATGCCACCTCCTGCCACGCTGATAAAAACACAGTGCCCCAAAACTTGGGTTTTTAGGGATTGGAGGCATTGCCATATGAACCTGAGGACATCTGCTCAGTTCAGGCAGGTGACAGTGGCTCTGGTGGCCCTGGGGCTGGTCACAGCTGGGACCAATTTACTATTCAAGAAGAAAGCAAGTTTTGAGGCCATGGTGGTGTGGTGTATGGGTCGCACTTGACCGACCCAGGGAGCCAGAGCTAATTGCTCATGAAGCCCTTGTGCCCTCCTGATCATTGCCCTCGGGCTGGTTTCGGGGCTCACTGCCCGAGTCTCTGTCTTTGAAACGGCCATTTCCACCCATCTGCTGAGTGGTGGCCTATGTCTGCCTCCCCCCTCGATGATGAGAGGGGAAGAAATCTCCAGGCAATGAGTTATCGCTGCTTTGAACCTCCCTCTCTGCCACAGTGGGTGCTTGCACAGCTCGCCAGCCCTTTCGCTCTCCCTCCCCTTGCCCTTCATCGCCGGCACAGGGGGAACAGCCTTTTCTCATTAGATGGGCTGCGAACTGTGAGCCCTGCGCCGGGTAATTGGCAGCAGAAAATGCCATGCCAGGAGAATTGCAGAATCAGTTTAGGAACAAAAGTTGAGACTGAGGAAGGGATCCCAGCAGAAGCTGGTCCTGCCTCTGGGATATTTCCTTGTGTACACATTAAAAGAGAAAAAAAAAGTGAATTAAGGTCCCCATACCTCCAGCTGGAGACATTTGCACCCGTGCGGAGCCCTTGTGTTGGTGCTCAAACAGCCCTTTGGGAAGTCAGGAGAGAGAAGACCTGTGTGGGTTGAAGTTTTTTTGGGAACAGAGTTGCTCATGGGGCTGGACTCTCCAAAGCAGCATCCACAGTCACCAGGGAGGAGATGGCCCAGCGTTGCCCTGATGAAGTGAGGCAGAGCATCTTGTCTCCACTCTCAGACCCAAACCAAACTGATCATGAGTTTCTATGTTTTAATCACTTTTTCTGTGATCTCAGTATTTGCCTTCAGGTTTCTGAGCGCTTTCGGTTTCTGAGCTTTCAGGTTTGTTTGTATCGTGATTTCCAGGCACTCACTCTCAGACCCAAACCAAACTGATCATGAGTTTCTATGTTTTAATCACTTTTTCTGTGATCTCAGTATTTGCCTTCAGGTTTCTGAGCTTTTGGGTTTGTTTGTATCGTGATTTCCAGGCACTCTTCACAAGTGTGAAACCTAGAAATGTGCTCCCTTTCTGAAGGAAATCCATGAGCCTGGGATAACCACCACTGGAGGAAGGCAGCAAACACCACAAGGCTGGTGGGAATTAGCAATTTCACAAAATACGACTTGTGAGCAAATTCACTGCTGGAAGCTGGCTGCAGCTCACCCCGAGCCAGCTGCCTGCACAGCCTGCCTGCTGCCCAGCACACACACACACACACAAGCACGCTTGGGTGAAGCAGGACTCAGATTTGGATTTTCTTCACAAGTGTGAAACCTAGAAATGTGCTCCCTTTCTGAAGGAAATCCATGAGCCCGGGATAACCACCACTGGAGGAAGGCAGCAAACACCACAAGGCTGGTGGGAATTAGCAATTTCACAAAATACGACTTGTGAGCAAATTCACTGCTGGAAGCTGGCTGCAGCTCACCCTGAGCCAGCTGCCTGCACAGCCTGCCTGCTGCCCAGCACACACACACACACACAAGCACGCTTGGGTGAAGCAGGACTCAGATTTGGATTTGAGGTCCCATCTGGACACTGCAGGAACTGGCTGCTGAGAAGTCACAAAATCAGCCCAGTGAGGAACATAGAATCATAGAATGGTTAGAGTTGGAAGGGACATTAAAGTCCCCATCCCACCTGGCCTTAAACACTTCCAGGGATGGGGCATCCCCTCTACACCTCCCACCAGACCGGGTTGCTGAAATCCCCATCCCACCTTAAACACTTCCAGGGATGGGGGCATCCCCAACTTCCCTGGGCAACCTGTTCCAGTGCCTCACCACCATCACTGTAAAGAATTTCTTTCTGGTATCTAATGTAAATCTCCCCTCTTCCAATTTAAAACCATTACTCCTTGTCCTGTCACTGCACTTCCTGACAAAGAGTCCCTCCCCAGCTCTCCTGTAGCTCCCTTCAGATATTGGAAGGCTGCTATGAGGTCTCCCTGGAGCCTTCTCTTCTCCAGGCTGAACAACCCCAGCTCTCTCAGCCTGTCCTCACAGGAGAGATGCTCCATCCCTCTGATCATTTTCTTGCCCTCTGCTGGATCCATTCCAACAGGTCCATGTCCTTTCTGTGTTGAGGACTCCAAAGCTGGACACAGTGCTCCAGGTGGAGTCTCATGAGCACAGAGTAGAGGGGCAGAATCACCTCCTGTGACCTGCTGGCCACACTTCTCTTGATGCAGCCCCCACCAGTGCCTGGCTTGATGCTGTGGGTGTTTTGCCAGCAAAACTCTGTCACTAAGCTCCTGCCCTGTGCAGGGTGTTGCAGGTTTGGGTTGACAACCCCCTGGCCATGAGGAGGAGCCCTGGGAAGCAGACAGCCATCTGTCTGTCCCATGAGATCATGTTAGCCTTGCTTACTCACAGCCAAGTGAGTGGATCAAAAGGAAAATATGCAGCTGCAATGATGGAGTGGCTGGGACTTGAATTTGTGTCACTGCAACCCCTTTCTAGCATACAGGACTTCCTAAATTGGGGAAAAGCTGCAGCAAGATGAGGTGTCTCCGAACAGGGGCACCCCCAGTTTGTTCCCGGGTGAAGGTGGGAGAGCCAGTCCCTGGGCACACAGACACTGCTGTGGTGCTGGGAATAGGGTCCACGTCTTGGTGGGGGACAGACCATCCTTCCTCAGGTGGCAAAGTATCATCCAGGCTCCAAAGCAGGCAGCACCATGGCATTCAGGGGGTGGGCAAATGTGTGGAGCTCAGGAGAGGTTGGGGAAAAAGGGGCAGTAGAGGGAATCAAGCTGATTCCCTAAAATGAAGCTGAAATGCAAAGGAAAATTTTTCTTCCATCAGTTGGTTGGCAGAAGGTGACACTGGGCCTGTCACCCCCTCGCATTACGTCTCCAAGGCTTTTCATGCAAATTCAGGCAAACAATTTCTCGTTTCTCTTTTAGCGCTCCAGGAGGGCCGATTTCATTTCAGGAGCAGTGGGGAACAATAATCATCTTGAAGTGTCTTCCATCCTGAGAGACGCAGATAAGAGCCGCGCAGTGGACTAACAGCACTAATTTGACGTTTTCAGCTGATAGCTTTGCAGATGACAAAAATCAGGCACCATAAAAGGCTGGTAAACTCCGGAGCAGCAGGGTTACCCCCTCCTGTGCATCCCTCCCGCTCCCCTCCTCTGCCCCCAGAGCAAGATGAAACCCTCTCCCCAAGTGCACCACTGCTCACTGCTGTCGGTGTGGATGGGTCTCCTGGTTTGAGGTAGAACAGAACCAATTTTCTTTTCAGTAATTTTACTTTTCAGTTAAGTCTCTTCGAACTGATTGTATACTCGCTGAAATTAAGGGAATGTTTTTAAGGAAGTGCCTGCTTCTACCAGCAATAAGGCCTGATGTTTATGGTTAGTAACAGGGAATGGTACGTAGGGAGGCTCTTGCTTATACTTATTGCTATTATGTTTTTAAGGAAGTGCCTGCTTCTACCAGCAATAAGGCCTGATGTTTATGGTTAGTAACAGGGAATGGTAGGTAGGGAGGACTTGCTTATACTTATTACTATTACAACCAAGGTCAGATAACTGTTAGGCACCAACTTGGAGGCTCAGAAGCGGTAAAAAGTAGAGGGTTTGCACCTGTGGGGAGGAGCAGCCAGGACAGGTGACCTAAAACTGGCCAATGGGGCATTCCATCCCATCTGCATCATGCTCAGTAGAAAGCTGAGGGATCAAACCCCCCTTTTCTTCAATGGCCGGTGTCCGAGGAGGAGTCTGTCTGGTCTTCTGCCTTCGACTCCAATCTGTGTGCTCCTGAATCCAGTTCCTGCCTGCTGCTGAATCCAGTCCGGGATTTTCCTGGTGCCAGGTCATCATTCTGGGGGCTTGATACTGGTTTTGTACATATTTGCATATATTTAATTTTTTTCTTATTCATTATTTTCTGATTTGTTATCTTTTCTTTTCATTGTTAATATTTCATTAAAGCTGTTTTAGGGTCTTTTTTTCAACCCATCAGTCTCTCTCCCTTATTGTCTCTTCCTTCTCTTTTGGGAAGGAAGAGACATTAAAACAGAGCATCTGTCATTCGTTTAGTGGCCAGTCCAGCCTAAACCACGACAGATTTATTGGGGCAACGAGAGTCACGAGAGGGGTTGAAAATTAAAACAGACAGCTCACGTCATGTCGTTCTTGATCCGAATGTTATATCGTGCCTGTAGGTCACTGTTGGATCTGCTTTGGAAGGACCCTTCCCCTTGTAACAAAGACCTGCTCAATTCAGAGCTCATGGGAGACAATTCTTCAGATGAAGATCCAGGAGAGGGTCCTTCTCAAGCAGATCAGGGAGAGGATCTTTCTCAGGAAGTGTCAATAGAGGAGGAGGAGGAGGAATCAGATACAGAAGTAATTGTTCAATCTTTATCTATGGAGGACTTGCGAAATATAAGAAAGGACTTCAGCCATCGTGAAGGTGAGACGCTTACCACCTGGTTGCTCCGATGCTGGGACACTGGGGCCGATGCCATAGACTTAGATGGTATAGAAGCCAGGCTGTTGGGAAACCTGGCCAGAGATGGAGGCCTCAACCAGGCGATTGGGAGGAAGGCAGAAACTCTCAGTCTCTGGAGTCGACTCTTGTCAGCTGTAAGGCACAGGTTTCCTTTCAAGGGTGAGATCGAATGCCGCCCAAGCAAATGGACCACTGTGGAAAGAGGTATTAAGTACCTGAGAGAACTGGCTGTGAAAGAGGTGATTTATAGTGACGGGCAAGTGACTGTGAGTCCTGATGAAATACTGTGCAAACGACCCATGCTGAAGAAGTTTGTGCAGGGTGCACCATCAATGTATTTCCACGCATTGTCAACAATGATGTGGGGGAGACCGGACGGTGATACACTAACTGTAAGTGAAGTGGCTGACAGAGTACGACGATATGAAGACAGCCTGTCTTGTCCCCCCATCATCAGAGCCTCAGAAGAATTGATTGAGGAGAATGACACAGTATTTGATAAACTATCCAGGAAGGATAGAAGATCCCACTCTTCCCCTGAATGGACCCGTGTCCCAGCCATTAGGAGAAGACGTCCTCCTACAAGACCAACTCAAGAGAGATGGAACATGTCCCGAATTGCCCTGTGGTCTGCTCTCCGTGAATATGGAGAGGACATGAGAGACTGGGAAGGACAACCTACCTCAGTCCTACAGGCACGGGTACAGGAGTTGCAAGACAGAATAAGTAGAAGAAAGAGTTTCTCCAGGAGGAAGGTTGATCTGGTCTCCAGTGAGTGGTTCTAGAGTCTGAATACAAACCCATTTGTTTATAGCTACCTAAACCATGACAACCCATCTGTTAATAGTGAGTACTATGCTCAAAATTAGAAGGGCCCTGCCTCTACCCAGGTGGAGGAGAGGGACAACTGAGTTTGTTGGACTGTGTGGATTTGGTGACCTGGCATGTCAGGCCTGGTGTTTTAATCTGTGTATGGTAATTGCCACTTAACACTAACAGCGTTCAATGAGTGTTTTTCAGGATATCATGGTGGTGAAACTGGACCCAGCTTCATCAAATGGCATCCAATAACTTCTTTGAGGTGGACACGTTACCTGTTGGCATGGACAACGATGAATTTCATACTATCTCTCCTTCCCTCAGAGACTGCTGTAATAGATGGAAACCTGCAATCATGAACTAAATGAACTTTTGTGTAGAAAGATAAATCATACATTAGTGATCTCTCTATATATGTGTGCATATATTTTTGAAGATAGCAAGCAGGAGTGACCTGAGCATGATGTAAATGGTATGGAACCTTATTCCATAAGGTGGAATGTTCTGGTTTGAAGTAGAACAGAACCAATTTTCTTTTCAGTATTTTTACTTTTCAGTTACATCTCTTCTAACTGATGGTACTCACTGAAATTAAAGTTATGTTTTTCAGACAGTTTCTGCTTCTACCAGAGATAACACCTGATGTTTATAGTTAATAGTAGGGAATGGTACGCAGAGAGGCTTTTGCTTATACTTATTGCTATTACAACAAGGTCAGCTAACTTCATTATGTGTCATTTGGAGGGTCAGAAGTGGTAAAGAGCAGAGGGTTTGCACCTGTGGGGAGGAGCAGCCAGGACAGGTGACCCAAAACTGACCAATGGGATATTCCATCCCATCTGCATCATTCTCAATATAAAGCTGAGGGACCAAGGGGGTCAATGGTTTGTGTCTGAGGAGGATTCTCAGTTCTTCTGCCTTTGACTCTGATTTGTGTGTTCCTGAATTCAGTTCCCATCTCACTGAGTCCAATCTGGGATTTTCCTAGTGCCTGCTGGCGATGTGATTGTCATCTGGGGAGTTCAATATTGGTTTTGCAAGTATTCATATATACTTAATTATTTTCTTATTTGTTATTTTCTTATTAATACTATTATATTTTCATTTTATTGTTGGTATTTCATTAAAGCTGTTCTATATTTTCTTTCCATGCATAAGTGTCTCTCCCTTATTCTCTCTCCTTTCTATTCTCTCATTAAAAGAGAGCATCTCTTGTTCATTTAGTGGCCAGCCCAGGCTAAACCATGACAATGGGGCAAGTTTAGCTGGTGGCCATGCGTGCTGCCAGCCCCTTTGACTCACACAAGAATGTGCAGGTTTGCTTGTGGCTGACTAATTCCAATTCTCTCCATGGGGTCCCACCTGGATGCCCAAGTCCTTGGAGGGTGCTGCTGTCATTTGGAAAAATAAGTGGTAAAGTGATAAAAAGTGGCTGTAAACTGTTCCGTCCAGGGAGGCAGGGTCAGACCCGGGGCTGGACCAGTGGAAAATGGAGCAGGAGAATCCTCAGCAATTTGTCTTGCCCAGAGCCCTGCATTCAGGTAAGACCAGATCCATCTTCATCTTTCCAGAGAGACAAGAATATAGCCTGTTTTTCACCGTGAGAGCATGTCTGGCTTCTCCCTGACCAACCTGCCCAATGATTCATTGCTGCCCTTAAAGTATTTCCCTCACATCTAACCCCAAATGTTCTTGCTGCTGTTTCAGTCCATCCCACCTTGTCTGACCTAGCAGGGGATGAAGAACCAACACTTTCCTTACCACACTTTTCCCATTATCACTTTGTTACAACCTCCTCTTTTTGAGCCTAAAACCCAGTTTTTCCAGCCCTTCTTTGCATTTTCTACCTCCATATGACCTTCCTGGCCCCTCTCTGCACCCTCCTGCATCTGGTGAGGATGCTTTTCACCTCCATAAGTGCCCATGATGGGTATTAATCCCACTTCCAGGCAGACACTGGCAGCTTGGAAAGCCACATATCAAGGCTCAGTGAAGGATTTGTTTCCCTTAGGTGCCTTCTTTCCTATTTTCCTCCTAAGATAAAAGAGTTTTAATTTCTGCCAGACGTGAAGTCTTGGGGAAAAAAAATGGGGAGAAAGGCACTGATTCCTCCCTGGTGAAAGCAGGACTTCAGCTCAGCCAGCACAGCGAGGTTTATTCGCATGAGGTTAAGCCGAGCTGCAGGCACTGGGGATGGCAGCTAATTAAACTGGTGACACTGGGGCAGGCTGGGCAGGGCACACTGTAGAAAGCAGAGGTTTTGCTGATGCAAGGTTGCTACTGCCAGCTGGAAAATGAAATCCCATCCCATACTGAAAAATGTGATTTTAAGTCAATTTTTGACCTGAATTGGGGCAAAATGTAATATCAGATTTTTTTTTTTTTCCACGGGAGAAGATATTCGGATCAGGTGGAAGAAGCTTTAGGAGAGCTCAGCGGGGTTTCTCGGCTCGACGCGTGACTGCTCAACCGGTGCCTATTAATTTTGTTTTCTCCCTGAAGGCAGAAATGGGACTAGGCGAATGTCTTCATTTCTCCCACCCCTTCTCCCAGAGGAAACTCATAATTTTTCATCAATCTTGAAATATTCCCAATGGAAAAATTTTCATTTTTATGACAGTGGCATTTTCAGCCAGTAAACCGGTCTCCTGGGAATTTCCTACCTGGTTTTAAATTCACCTGACTCTCCTGGGCTTTGATTGCTTTCTGTCTCCTTTTTTTTTTATTGCTATTATTTTGACCACAGGCTACTGAGGACAGGCCTTGTTCCTCCTGGAGCTGCTATCAGTCTCCTGTGGGATGAAGGACGGAGATGCCCAGGTCAGCTTGAGTCCTCCAGCAGTTTGGGAAAGATGAATGCTGAGCTGTGCCTCTGCCAAAGGTTTCTTTTACCAGGATCTGCAGCTCTGCTTCTATCCCACATCCCTACCCCTCCTTTTTTTTTTTTATTGCCCTCTTTTTTTTTTTTTTTTTTTATTGCTGATAGCAAGTACCCCTTTGAGCATCTCATCTCTCTGCTAACTCCCCCAATCGAGTACACTCTCTTCTAAAGCTGCAAATGTCATTTTCATGTAATTTCTCCCTGTAAACAGATTGGGTTTGGGTTACATCACACCAGCCCGGCCTGGCTTTGGTCCTGCAGCAGCTGTGTCCTGCAGATGCCTGGCGCAGGGAGGAGATGGCCTCGGCTGTGCTCCATCAGCATCCCCCTCTGCTGCCTCGCGTCACCCAGTGCCAGCAAAGCCAGGCTCCCTCCCCCTGTGACATTTTCTGTGGCTCTGCCAAAGAAACCAGCCCTATTTTGCTTTGTTCCCTGCAGGGAAACCATAAAAGATTTCTCATCTTGTTCCCAAATATAATAGGATAATATCTTGTTGCCCTGGCTGGTTGCAGTTCCAGGGTGGGAGGCTTTGCTAATGCAGTGATAATGCATTGTTGATGTAGGTTATATGTCACCAGTAAATCTTGGGTAAGTATCATTATTTTTATTTTCCACAGGCAGATTTCATAGGAAGGGATCACTAGAGATCACCCTTCTCAGCTCTGGGACAGGACCAGCTCTACCAACACCATTTCTGGTCAGCAGTTGTCTCCCCTGCTCTTATCCTCCTCTGTCTTCTCTTCCCTTGGAGCTGGGACACACATCCCAGCGTTGCCCCTCAACCTCCCCTGCTCCACACAGAGCCCTTTTATTTTTACCCTTGCCCAGAGGCTATGGGCCAGTGTCTCCAGCCCACTGTGGCCATGTGTGTGTCTCTGCAGTGGTTTCTAACAGCCTTTGGCCACCGGGAAGCCCCAGAGGTCAGTGTGTGCGTGATGCTTTGTCCTGCTGCCAGCCCAAACAGCTTCCAGTGATGGATGGCCTCAAAAGCCTGTGGTGACCATCCCCGGAGACCTGGGTCTATAATGTCCCCAAAGGTCTAGCTCTCTGGTGAGGCACAGTTCAAGGGTCTGAACACACCACCTCGGCTGTGTCTCCAGGGCAAGGTGCTGCTCAGCTGGTCACTTCATCCTGGCTTGTCTTCACTTCGGTTTGTCACAGTTTGGCCACAGCCATGTGCAGAGACAAGCGATTCACAGCCAGCCCAGCAGGGTTTTAGGAGCACGTAAAGCAGGAACAAACTCACCTTTTTTTTTTTTTTTTTACTTTTCCTTGAAAACTGGGGACAATTTGACTGCGTTCTCTTCAGGGCTGGGGGCTTGGCTTTGCTTCTGCACAGGACCCCAGGGGATTAGCGGTGAGTCTGCAGGAGTGGACAGGGCACTTAACCATGGGAGAGACGTGGCTGAAATATTTAGACTGCCCAATGAGCCATTTCTCATCTTGCTGGAGGGCAGCCTGAGCCCTGCCATGCCCTGGCTGCTGCGGGGAGGAGGAGAGGAGAGCTCCTGCTATGGGAAAGGCTTCCTACGCTGATCCTCTAGAAATTCCTCCTTTATTTTATTTTGAGTGGCAAGGAGGGGGTTGTTGGTGGGAGAAGTGGCACTGGATAGAGCAGAGCTCAGGGAAGACCACAAGGAGGTTGGGCAAAGCTGCCCCATCCTATTCGGGGTCAGCTGTGCCCGCAGGCTGCCTGCTGAGGGGCTGTGTCCCTTGTGAAAAACCCCCAGAGATACCTCCATCCTCTCTTCCAGGGAAGGACTAACAAGATATTCATCTTGTAATTGCTAAGCTAAAACACAGCTCTAGGCAACACAACCTTGTAAGGGACACCTCCAGTCCCTGCACTTGCCTTAGCGCTGTCATGGACCACATTGCAACTGGGATTTTACTTCTGAGAGGAAAAAAATTCCAGTATTCTGCCAAACGTGTGGGGCAATATTTGCAAAGTGTACGGGAAAGCATTGAAATGTCCTCTCCTCTGCAAGTTGTCGGAGGTGAGGGTGTGAAAAGAGAGCTATTGGCCCTTGTACTTCCTTGAGAAATGCTGAAGGAGCAGGTCTGTGGCACTGGCATCCCTTTGCCCTTCAGTGCCCACTCCGGGGCTCTGGCTAAAGGAAATCACAAAACTCAAGTGTTAACTTCACAAAATCAAGGGGGAGAAGATTTTTGCTGGATCTTTATCCTCACACGCTTGCTGGTGGGTGGGTGGGCTGGCGGGGTTTTTTTGGAGTGAATCTCATTAGCCCACTTAAGCTAAAACATGGCTGGTGCTGTGTTTTGAGAGCCCTGCTTCTGAGATGGGGCTGGATTGAGAATCAGCCTGCAGAGCTGCTGGCTGCCCGGAGAGGGATTTCTCAAATTCTCACCGCAATCTCAGCTGAAAGATGCTCTTTGCTCTCCCTTTATCACAAAACTGCAGGAAGGTTCATCCCTGCTGGCCTCTGGGGATCCCTCAGCTTTCACGGCCACTGCCCCCAAAATCACAGCCCCAAATTCATAGCCAGGCACAGCTCTTGCTTCCTTGGCCTTGGGGCAGCTTCTCCCAGAGCAGCTCGAGCACATGCTGGAGCTGGCTCCCACCTTTCACACCTGGGTCCTGAGTCTGGCATCATTAAGGAATAACACCTCGGTTCTTTTTATCCTTTTTCCAGTTTATAGCTTCTGTCTTTCCTGCAGCTCTCAGCTGCTCTCTCAGTCCCCTGCCGGTCATTCAAGACTGCTGTGCTAGCCCTTAGCCTTCCAAACGAGGATGCTTTTTGCCGCCGTCCCCCTTAAGCAGAGCTTTGCCCAAGTCAGTGTTAATGGATGACAGCAGAAGTACCTCAGAAGACTTCTAAAACCCTGCTGGTTTTGAAACTTTTATTTAGCTACAGCAGCTCCTGTGTGATCACTGCTTGGGTTGCTTGAACAACAGCTGGAGACTAATGTGGGCTGAGTCTCTTGGGGACCACCAAAGCCAGAGAGAAAGGCCAGCAAGGGTAGTGACAAAAGTGATGATCTTGCTAAGAAAAGCTGTAACAGAAAACCCAGAGCTGCCTATAAATCCCATCGTCTCGTTATATTACTGAGCAAAAACCAAAACCAAGATAAAAACCCATCACAAAAAACACCCTGCTGTAAAGCCTGTATATTATAAAACTTAGGACATAAAAATAATAATAAAGCTGGAGGAAAATCTGGAGACACAAGCTCTGGCCACGTAATAACAGACCATCTGAGGTAAGCTGCAGTCAGGAGAAGGCAGCCAGTGAGGTCTCACAGCCAGGCTGCAGGGTCTGACCTGCAAGACTCGTTCTGTATTTTCAGCTAATTAAAATTCCTTGGGCTAAAGAAATAATCATGTGCATTATGAAATGTTTCCCCCCTGCTAATATTTTAATTGCCAGCCGCTCCCTGCTCGGAGTGGGGAAAGGGAATAGGAAGTTGAGAAGTCGAAGCAAATCATCCGAAGGAACAGATGGAGCGAGGAGGGGACCGGGCAGGGATTAGCACTCTGCTCACGCCTGCACGCACACACACCCCGACACAGCAGGGCTTCTCTCTCGGCACGGGGAGAAGAAACCAGTTCAAACAACGGGTCTTGCATTAATATCTCATTCTCTATAAATAAATCAATAAAGGGAACGCTGTTTGGCTGCTCCTCCTCTGAGTCACTTAGGAGCCCCGTGATGCCTCAGGTCCTGCATCATCCCGGCGCTTTCCCTCCCTGGCTGGAGGGCAGTGGGAAGGGGACATCACAGTCCCCGGTCTTGCACAGACTGGCAGGGGATGCAGGCACAACGCAGCCCCTTCCGAGCCCCCATGGAGCTCTGTGAGTGTCCCCCACTCTCTTGGGGGAGCAGCTTTGCAGCCCTGAGGAGCAGCCTGGCTCAGGAGGGGTTCACCCCAAGGAGGAGCCTCTGCCCAGAGGTTTGAGGCTGTTGCCATTTGTTTATAGCATCGATGCTTTGCAGCAATGGAACCAAAAAGGAAGGACTTAAGCCTGTTTCTAAGTTTCTTAGAAATAAATGATTTGGAAACCATACTGAGGGGCCAGAGGGAAGTGCCACTGTGTATTTGCAGAGGTTATACAAGGAACTGGAATGGTCCTCTGGGAATAGGGCAGCATCATTCGGGATGCTGGAACACCTCACCCAGGGTCACCACATCCCAACATGCAGGCTATAAAACCAAAGACAGTTTTGGTGAACACCAAGGGGGCTAATTAAGAGCCTGTAAAGACAAAAACGTCGTTTGACAAACTGCAGAGTGGGGCTGAGAGCAATTCCCGCTGACTGACTGCGAAACAGCTGGGCTTTGGATCATTCTGCCTCCAGTCAGTTTGCAAATTTAATGGGACACTCCAGAGAGCGTGGATGGGAAACCCAAAACTTGCTTTGCTTTTTCTCCATATGTGCTCGCAGGCTCCCTCTCATTTTTGCAGCGTGTTTGCTCTTTTTTTTTTCCAACAGCTTATATGTTATTGAGGAAATATGATCTAAAACACCAAGGCTCTGATGAACTGGGGCTCCGCTCAGAGAAATGCCTTGTAATGCCTCCCAGGGTGGATGCTGGCAGATAATACACCAGAACAAGAAGTTCAGGTCATTTGAGACAAATTGCATGTGCTGGGTTTTAATGCGTATGTAGAGCTGCTCTGCTTTTTGACAAAGGCAAGAAACTAGCGTTTCTGAGATGCTATGCAGCTCATAAACAACCTGCAACAAAAAATATTAATATATCCTATAGGAAGCTGGTGTGTGTGGCTGTGCCATCAGCATGGCATCTCATGCAGGAGGGTTTCTGCTTTCTTGGAGGAAAAGTGGAGGTGTCCAGAGGTGAGAAGATGAGAAGAACAGTTTGGCCTGGTGATAGACCAACAGCTGAGATGGGTGCGAGCTCTTCTAGGAGGACCAGAGTTACAGGGGTGTCCCTGTCCCAGAGCAAGGACAGCCAGCCCTTCTTGTCCCCTCCCTTGTGTCTCAGCTTCTTGGAGGTCACCTGAAGACATGCCAGCTCTTGTAATGTAAATAAACTGATCACCCCTCTCAAGCCAATGGGTCTGCTGAGACTATTGAGGAGACACCACAGGGTGTTGGGGTGGGTGAGCAGGGCTAGAGGCAGCTGCATGGTGCCAAGGGGGGTCTGCGGGGTGATCCCACATGTCATCAACCCCTGCTTCACCCATGGGATAATTGAGCAGTGGGTTTCATCTGGATGCTCATTGTGACCAGTCTGGCACTTGCTCATAGCTCATTACGCCCTTACCTTGCAGTCACTGCTCCCAGCAGAACTCCTGCTCCTGCCTCTGCCTGGCTGGAGCTTTCTCCTGCCTTAGGGACTTCGGGACAATTTGCAGATTAAATAACTCAACTATATCCTCAGGAGGAGGCCACAGCACCAATCTACAAAAGGAGGTCTGGAAGTTTTTGTGTGCTTTTCAGTCCTCTTCTAGAAAGAGCTCGGGGTCTCCCTCAGGCACTCACATGGCTGGGGTGATGCTGGTGTGGGACGGGTGCTGGGACACAAATAGGGGCTGAAAAGTGGCTCTGGCATGTAGGTCTGGATCCCAGTAGTGGGAAATCAGCTCTCCTCTCTGAGAGGGGAGGGTGGCTCCTAAGGGCACACCATTTACCGCGGCCAAATATTGATGGGTTCATAACTCACGGCTGGTGGAGCGCAGCACAGCCCTAGTGTGTTACAAGGTGATCAATAATAAGTAGAAATTAATGCAGTGGAAACGATGGATTCAGAGTCAGTTCAGACTGTGGCTGCGGGCTGTCAGCTTCGCTTGGCCTCACAGGGACAGCAGCGCAGGTCACAGCAGGTCACAGATGGCTCCCAGGGCATTTTCCTGCATCTCCCTAGGCTCTGAGATGTGCACATCATCTTAGTTGAGCCTTTCCAGGAGCCTGGGGGCATCTGCCTGGGATGATAAAGGTGAAATGAATCCCTACCTCAAAGCACCTCGCACAGGGCTCGAGGCAGAAAAGTGAAGCTTCTTATGGATCGGAGATAAAATTCAGTCCTTCTTAATGCTTTTATGGGAGTGACTGGCTGCAGCCCAGTGTGGGAAGGGAAGGCTTCCTCTGGCAGCAGGACCTTTGCTGACCTTCCCCTGGATCATGGCACAGCTTTCCTGCATCTCCCTAGGCTCTGAGATGTGCACATCATCTTAGTTGAGCCTTTCCAGGAGCCTGGGGGCATCTGCCTGGGATGATAAAGGTGAAATGAATCCCTACCTCAAAGCACCTCGCACAGGGCTCGAGGCAGAAAAGTGAAGCTTCTTATGGATCGGAGATAAAATTCAGTCCTTCTTAATGCTTTTATGGGAGTGACTGGCTGCAGCCCAGTGTGGGAAGGGAAGGCTTCCTCTGGCAGCAGGACCTTTGCTGACCTTCCCCTGGATCATGGCACAGCTTGGCTATGGTGGCTGAGCTCCTCCTCCTTGCTGCATCCTTCCTGCATCCCTCGGGCACGGCCGGATGAGTCCTGGCTCTGCACTGAGCAGGGGCAAAAGCAGCAGCATTTCCTCTCCTGCAGCCACGGGCACTAATAATCAAATGCTTGCCTATGGTGGCTGAGCTCCTTCACCTTGCTGCATCCTTCCTGCATCCCTCGGGCACGGCCGGATGAGTCCTGGCTCTGCACTGAGCAGGGGCAAAAGCAGCAGCATTTCCTCTCCTGCAGCCACGGGCACTAATAATCAAATGGCTTTTCATTCCCGTAAACCATGTCCTGCTAATGCTTCCTGCAGACACAGACTAGAACCCATCCTCTCCCACCTCACTCATTTTCCGCTTAGTCTGCCCCTTTATTGCCTAATAAATGGCGTCTGATTCAATTCTGTCATCTGCCTGCAAACCTGCTGTGGCTGCACTCCTCCCCTGGGACAGACACTGTCCCCGGCTTTCCTGGGCTCCTGAAAGCTCCCAGGTCCCTCAGGAGAGCCCTTTGATGGCCAGGTTCCTGCGCTGGCGGAGGAGAAGTTTTGGAGTGAGACATGAGCAGGAGATGACCTTTCTCAGCACAGCATTACTTTATGTCTATGGCCAACTCCAGAGTGCAACATGAAGCCACATTTTGGCTGTTCAGCCAGAAGCAGAGAGTGATGGGCACCAAGGGGGACAAGGTGGTGGGCACTGTATGACAACGCAGGAGATCTCAGCTCCAGGCTGGACCAGAGACTCTCTGGGGTGATTTGTGGCTTCAGAGCTCCAGGAAGGGTTGAGGACAGCACTGCATGGGCTATGGTGGGGACACACACCCAGATGTGGTCCCTGCCGGCTGCCAGGGGACCCACCTGGGAGACACCAGGAGAGGTGAGGGTGCAGCACCCACAACAAAATATCTGCACCTTTTTGTAGCTGGGGTTTGCCAGCGTTGTTGTCAGCTGAATAGCAGTTTTGGTCTCTCCCCATCAAAGAGAGATCCCTCCAACAACATCTGCAGCAAGCAGAGCCAGAGCAGTGGCTGAGAGGAGGTGTCTGCAGGATGCTCCCTCCGTCATCTGTCGTGGTGAGCCCGCCGGCTCCAAATGTCACCCGTGAGCTGGAGAGAGCAGCGGCTCCTTTGGCAGGCTGAGCCCATCCTCCCCTCCTTAATTGCTGTGTTATAAACACAAAATCTCATCAAGGCTGCCAAGGAAAATGCTCCAAATCACTAATACCTGCCATTATGGTAGGATGGCCAAGGAAACAGCTACTTGCATCAGCGCTGCCTTTTAAATATTCTCAGCTGGGGGCTGATGCAGCTTGTTTGGGTTTGTCTTTCAAGAGAGAAGATGGAATCCATCTTTATCTTACAAGAGTAAAATCTTGGTCACTGCCCAGCTTTACCGCTTATTTGTTGAATCAAACACCTTTGGTATGACGAGTGCTTTAGCCAGGGAATGGAAAAAGGTATTTATTTTTTTGTGGGAAGGGCAGGCGGGTGGCTGGTTCCTACCCCAGCTCCCCGGGCAGCCCTTCCCGGCGTGTGCTGGTGTGCGCATCCCTCTCACCAGCTCGGCAGCAGCACAGCCCCGAGGTTCCCCCAACACTTTAGTGCATAATAGGACCAGTTCAATAATCCCATTACAGTCCTTCTTCAGGATGCCAGGACTAATTGGCAGGCGCTGGGACCTTCATCCCCAGCTGGAATTTTATTGCTCATCACAATTAACCGCGGTGCTGAAGTCTCTCGGCCGCACACGTGCCATTAGCTCGGTCTGGAGCTACATCCTCACTGGGCACTTTTGGGGTCCCACTGCACCCTGTCCCCAGCTGCTGGCAGGGAAAGTACACGGTTATTGCTGCAGCTGATTTGCCTTTACTTCATGCCGTTTGCAGCTTAATGGGATTTATTTTGTGCGTGTCCAGTTGGAGCTGCTTGCTGAACAAAACGCTGGCTGGAAGCCGCTGTGCTGGTGGCACTGGGGAAGCTGAGGACAGCCCCAGCTTGGTGCCTGGCTATGGTGGTGGCATGGGGACAAGTGGCCTGAGCTGGTGCTGCTGGTCCAGGGGGCTGCAAGAGGGGCTGTCACTAGGCTGAGCCTTTGCTGGTCTGGTCACATCTCTCTGTCACAGCTCTTGGCTTCACCAAACTGCCCCTTCTCAACAGAGCACTTGACATGTGCTTCACTCTGAACGCGGGCAGAGGCTCAGCTCACTCCAGTGCAATGGGCACACTTGTTTAAATGTGGGTTTGGGGTTCTTTTCCTGATCTAAAGCTGTTAAATGGTAATTGCAGCTCATCCTGACGGCTTGTTTTCAGCTGCTCTGGGATGTGCCATTTCTAGGGCCCTGGAGAGAGCAGAGGGCTGAGGACAGACTCTGACAATGCAGCTGGTGACAGTTTTATTTCCTTTTAAATGACTGAGACTTTGGAAACTCTGCTCCCACTGTGACACTTTGTAGTGATGAGGAATAAACTCTTTGCCTCTGCGTTTGTGTTTCCCATCCTCATATGTGACTTAGATCCCAGGACTGACCATGGACTGAGGCTTTGAAAGCACACAAACCTCCTCCTGCAGCACGCCCTTCAGCAGGACACTTATTACCAGATGATAACTGCAAATGCCAAAATTTTGCCAGGCTTCAGAAAGTGATTAGACAAATTCTAGGAAGACAAAAATCCATCAAGAGCTATTAAGGACCAGGACAAGCTCTGGGACCCAGATGGGTGGATGCCAGGGAAGTGTCCCACGAGTCTGCCTGACCCATCCTGCTTTCTCCCTCACACCCCCTCTTGGACAGGATCACCACTGGGATGTTGGACTGAAGGAGTCCTTGGTCTGGCCCAGACATGCTGATCTTGGGCTCCATCT
>NW_015090893.1:11495134-11500365 GCF_001431845.1 Calidris pugnax
GGGGTTCATTGCAGAGTCCCTGGGCTGCCCAGCACTGTCTTTGCTATTAGTTTCTGAAGGTCTTTTTTTAATCCAGAGCTACATGATATCTATCAGCATTGGAGCAGAATTATCTGGAGTGCTGCAAAGAAGACTTTGGGATGAGGATCCGTCCTGGAACCAGAGGAAAGCAAAGGGTGGCTCTTCAGACAAAAACTTATTGAAAAGAGGAGCAAAGGGAGGCTGGAAGAGATTTGTCTTGGTTTTGACAGTTGAGGCTGGATTGAGGGATTGACAAAGCCTGAAAGGTCACAGGCTGCAGCCAGGGATGGCTGAGCCATGGGGCTGCACCAGTGGCTGGCTGGGGCTGGGCTTCAGCTGCTGCCAGAGAAACCTTGCAGCAGGAGGGTTGGCTCTTGTGTTAAATGTGGGCTGTAAGATCAGGTATCCACTGAGCAGCAACCCCAATAACATTTCAGTCCTCTTTTCACTGCTTTTTTGGTTGGATAAAACCCTGGTTTAGTCCTTTTCTGCCAGCTATAGCTGTTTGTCAAAACAAAACCTGCCCTGAACTAATTCTTTCTGGCTCCAGGTCATGTTCTCTTGGTTTCAAGCCCATCACCCTGCTTCACCAGCACCTCACAGTGAGATGCTGTGCCCAAACCCATGCCTGGGAGCCCCGGCCCGCTTTGGTACCCAGCTCCTAGAGCTCCCCACTGCCTGTGCCTGCCCCGGGGCTGCCCGCCAGCACACACGCCTGTATTACAAATAACACAACCACTCTCCCATCCTGTGTCCATCCAGGTTGTGTGAATGCCCGTATGGTTCATTGCCTCTTTCCTGCCCGACTGGGGGATGCTGCTGCCCTCAGCTGCCTGCCCCTGCCCGCATCCCGGGAGGGGACCTGGGGACGGGGGGAGGTGAGTGCTCGGCTCCTGTCTCCTTGGTTGGTTTTGAGCTTTGATTCCCGTGTACAGCTGCACGTTGGGGCAGTATTTCATGCTTGCCAGTGTCGGCTGATAAACCTTTGATTTTCACTTCTGGGAATAATAGCATGGTAATGAATTATATTCACAAGAATAACTGTAATAGTCATAAAACTGCAAATAGAAGAAAACTGTAAATCAGTCACCCCCTTGTAATGTGCTTACTTCATCTGAATCACCCTCCCTGGGCAGATTATCAATTTTATTTGGCTTTTCCATCCTAAACTTTTATTAAGTGGGGTGCCTCATGCGTAAAGATACCGAGCACAAGCCATATGTTCCAGGGATTTATCTGTTTATTTTGCCTGCCTTCCCTCGCTCTCCCCTCCCGCTCGCAGCTCTCCGGACCTGCAGGCGGCTGACGTCGGACCGTAAAAGACACGTCCCCAGTGTCACTTTACCTTTATTATGCAAAAAAAATAAGCTGCCGGGTGATGCAGAGGCCTCTGTGCTGTGCGGAATTAGCCAGACCCTGCAGCCCGTTTAGACTTCCATGTAATTAAAATAGAAAGCCATTAGCATAGCTCCAGGGTAATCAAGGGGCTGCATCCTGGACCCCAGCGCGTCCTGGGCTGCAGAATGAAGATGCTGCTGCTCCCAGTTGATGGCACGATGCTCACCCCGAGCCCTGCAGGTAAACTGAGGCAGCCCAGAGGGGTGCGAGGGCAGCTGGGGCAGCACTGGGGAAAGGATGATGACAATTTACCACCAAATTACTCAGCTGAGGCTGAGTGCGGATGGAGAACGTGGTGTTGAAGGCAGAACCACGACCCCAGGTGCTACCAGGTGTCTCTGCCACAGTGCTTGCCATGTTTTCTCCTGGCCACGGTGGAAGGCAGCAGCAGAGAAGTTCTTCTGAGCCCAAGCATCTTCTCTTGCTGGGTACAGCACGGTAACTTTTAGCAAAGTCCCTGTCCTTTCTCTTTTTACTGGATATTCATATAAAAAAAATCCCATTTTGTTTCTCTCTCAGCTGCTGCCCATGCTCTTTTCCATGTTTCCTGTCAGAAATCCACTGGCTGCAGGTGTGTTCAGGGGGGGCAAGGCTGGCATGAGAACAACGCTGAATCAGCGCTGGTGCAAAAGGCGTCGGAGCAGCCAAAGGAGCCAGGGGAAAGGTGCAAATTACACCCAGCAAAATGCAGCTGTTGGGTTCGACGACCTTTTCAAAGGCGAGGAGGAAGCTGGAGTGGAGCTTGCTTCAGCTGGATGCAAACTTGCCAGGGCCTGCACGGCATTTCATGGCTTTTGGAAACTGCGGCTGCAATTTCCCATCGTAACGCAGCAGGGAAAAAGGGAAAAACCACAGACTGTGTGATTTACAGGATGCCTCTCTTGGATATTTCCATCTGTGATCTGAAATTCTCGGGTAATGTAGAAACCTGGAATTGTTGCTCCAACTGCTCCCACTGAGTGTGCTTTTGCCTTGATTTTTCATGCAAATCCAGGTTCTCCTCCCCTGTGCCCAGCAGCCTCCAGCCGCATCTCCTGCCCAGCAGCAGGTTGGCTTTGTGGCTCACGATGGTCAGTGCATTTGCAAGAGGTGATCTAAGAACATGTTCAGGTGGTTTTTGTGCCGTACAGATCATTTTTGAGTTCAAAATCCAGATTTCTTGAGTCAAACAAAATCATTTTGTCTAGTTAATGATGGCTAATGGAGCTGAGCCCACCTGCACCCATTGAGGACTCTTGGCCAGTCTCTTTACAGCTCAGCAGGACCTGGAACACATTTGATGTGCTGGACATGAATCTTTTCTGCTCTGGCAAATAGCTCCTCACAAGTCTCAGGCTGTTTTCCTGAGCAACAGGCTCTTGGCAAGCGCTTCAGCTGCGATGTGTGTGTTAGTGCTGGTGCCATCTTTGTGGACTCGTCCTCCTGGCATTGCACACATGGACATCACCTGGGTTCTCATTAGTGAAGGCTCAGGGGTGACCAGAGAGGGGTCAGGGGGCTTTGCCCAGCTCCCCCATTCCTCCTTGCATCGCTTCTGCCAATAGCCTGGGCCTGGGCCAGTTTTGTAACGTGGTTTTCCCAGTCTCCCTGGAGGAGATCTCAGTTTGAGCCTGGAGATGTCCCAGCTCACCAGCCCTTCTCTGGCTGCTGCTGGATTAGTCAGGATGTTCCAGAGCTCCCGTTTGGCTTCATCTAAGGAAAACCAGAGCCTGCCAGGCATGCACTGTCAGGAAGGCTTCAGCCTCGTTGGGTGGATCAGGCTGTTACTGGCTTCAGAAGAGCTGGAAAACAGACTGAAAAAACCCGAATTGCAGAGGTGACTGAGCTGGGGTGTGGGTGGAGGACAGTCAGAGAGTGCAGTTATTGCTGTGACTCACGCAGGTGCTTCACTCAGCACCCAACACGTGGCATAATCCTGCACCCATGCAATCAAAGAGGCTCATTAGTGGGAATCAAGAGTCACCGGAGTAGGGAGAGGGGAATACAATGAGGGTGGAGTGGGAGAGGCTGGAGATGGTACAGCTGGAGGTTCAGCCCAAGAGATGCTTCCCAAGAGGGTGTCTCGCTCATAGGTTCCAGATGACAAGTTGGCATGGGTTCTTCATTTCCAGAGGCAGAGGGAGCCAGGGCAACCAGCACAGGAGCAGAAAACCCCTAGTGGGACCCCTGTGGGGTGTGTGACCTGCCCTTGGTCCTCCAAGGAGGGCTGCAGGAGCTGCTTGTGCTGCTTCACAGCTCTGCAAGCTGGAGCAGAGCCATGCTTGGAAGGGCATGGGGGGAGAAAAACCTCGTAGGAATTGGATTTTAAAGACAAGTCCGAAGTTCAAAATTAGTTGCAATTTGAACAGAAATCTGATCTTTGCAGCCAATTAGCAAGGCTGAGAAAGCAGCGGGAGCGTCTCATGTTTTGACAGCGTTAAAAAGGCACAGAAACTGAACAGTGTGGATTGAACATGCCACCCATGCAAGCTGTCACTCCAGCAACAGTGACCCAGCAGTGAGCTGGTCTGCTGGTGGGCCCAGCAGCGCAGCAGGTCCTGGGGGGCAGCAAGGTCCCCAGCCTGCCTTCCAGAGCCAGCATCCCTGCCCTGCCCTGCCCTGGCTGCTGGGGTGGTGCCAGCAGGAAAAAACATACATTTTTGGTAAAATCCAGCTGGAACAATTTTGTATGCAAGTGTCTGTGTTTATACACGTGATGCCCTCTCTTTCTTCTTGGGTTGAAGGTTTTCTTAGGTGGAAGGGTCTAGTTTGGGCTGTCTGTGCTGCAGAAGAGACCAGCATAATGGGGATGCTCTGCCTGCCTGGCTCTGCTCCCATGAACAGATGAGTTTGCAGCTGTTTCACTCTCCCAGCAGAGTGAATCGATGGGTCTGGCTCCAAATTCATTTAGCAGACTTGGTCTTCAGAGAGTCAGACAGGTCTGGCACAGCATCCAGGGTGCAGTCGAGGGAGGGCAGAGGGTGAAGGGGTCCCTTTCTGAGAGGGGATTCCCCTGCAGGGCAAGGGATGCTCCATTATCCTAAGAATGCAAGAAACAGGTCCTCAGGCAATTTCTGCAGGGCCTGTGAAACACTGAGGCTCCCAGAGAGACAGATTTTGCTTCTCTCTTGACTACTGAACAGTGAAAGACTCCATGTCTGGTGTGTGGAGCTCAAACACACATACACAGAGACTCTCTGGGTGCTTTGGTGCAACCCCCTCATGATTTCCTAGTGAAAAGAGGCTGATCTGACACCACAGTGTAGGGGACCCACTGGTATGGGACTCCAGGGGCCCATTGTCACAGCTAAGGCAGGAGGAGGATCTCCAGACATTTGCCACACGAGGCATGGATAGAAGTAAGTAGGACCTCAGCTCACTTCATTTTGGCACTTGAGGAGAGTGGAGACACCCTCCCTGGACCACCTTCCTGCCCTGCTGATGAGACATGTGTCCCCTTCCCGGGATGCTTCCCAGTGGCAGCAAGTGACCGAGCCAGTGGCTTTTGGGATGGCACCAAAAGGGCACCCCCGGCGCTGGGCAGAGCCGAAATGGACCCCCCCAGCCTCCACACCAGCCCACGCTGGCTAACACAGCCCTGGTTCTGGCTGTTGCCATCACATCTCTGCTCCCTGCTCCACCATCAAATTAAGGAGGAGCAGCAGCGCAGGCAGACCGTGAGCGAGCGGCGAGGGCTGGCGGGGGAAGGCGAGGGGGGGGAAGGATGCTCTTGGTGACTCACTGCCCTGCTCCCCTCGCAGGGAGAGGGTTTTCTGTTTCGGAGGTGAACGCTGGAAAGCAACTCCCTCCTTTCCTCCCTCCTCTCCTCCCTC
>NW_015090893.1:11500609-11517691 GCF_001431845.1 Calidris pugnax
CAAGCCAAAAAAAGCTGTGACAGCTTGATTTAGGGCTGGATAATGAGGCAATTGTGAGGAGGATGGGTACAGCGGGAGTCTGCGCTTGCCAAATCGTTGGGCTTAATTGATCAAATATTTTTATGCATCGTTTATTCCTTTAAGGCGACCGTAAGCCTCCTCTCCTGCTGCACTGAAATGAAAAGAGCAACGCTGGAAATCACCCAGGCTGAGCCCCTGGTGCAGCAGACAGGGGCGGGTGGCTGCTGAGGACCTCCTCGGCCACCGAGGACTCGCCTGGCTGCCTGTGCCAAGCGGAGGGTGGGCGAGTGGATCTGGCTTTTGTGAGGCTCCCCAGGGCAGGCAGTGGGCAGGAGCACAACTGCAGGCAGCATCCACCCAGCAGGGCTTGTCCTGAAGGTCTGGTCAGGGTGTGAGTGCAGCCACCCAGGCAGGCTGTGACATGCGAGGGCTGTCCCTGCCGTTCACAATGCGCGAGGAAACACCCAGCAAGCCAAGCCAGGCACAGGAATAATTGCTGGGAAATGTTTTCCCCCATGCAATTAAGTCGCCTGTAATCGCTAAATCCCTCAGTCAGAGCTGGATCTGTTAATCTACAAAGAAAGAAGGACAAACCAAATCCATCTTTTGTCGGCTTTTATCTCCCTCCCTCCCGCCACGGGATGCTGGTGGTGGGGAATTACTCTTGGTATGGACAGGATGGAGGGCTCTCACTCCAGCCACCATCCCTGCTCCCAGGTGCCAGGCTTCAGCCCCCATGAGCCTCCCATGTCCCTTACAATCCTTTCTTCCCTGGGTTCAGGCTGGCTGGCACACTGCTGGGTGTCCCCTTGCCCATCCAGGCTTTGCCACCGTGGAGAAAACCTGCTGCTGAATGGGCTGTCAGATCCCTGGTGGGCTGTGGAGAGGGTCTGGGGGTCATCAGCAGAGGAAGGGTCGTTGCCCAGGGCAGGCAGGAGCAGCTCCATCCCTCCTGCCCCCAGCACAGTCCCTGGGCTGCAGCTCGGTGCCTGCGAGTGCCCGGCTGCTCTCTCCATGCTCAAAACAAGAGCTGCCTCTAGTGGTACCGGAGATGCCTCGGGGCTTGAGTGATGCTCCAGGCGAGGAGCTCCTTCCCAGCCCTGCCTTGGGGACTGCTGCCTGGCTGTGATGTCCTCCCCACCCCCCCCAGCAACCAGCTGGAGCTGCCCCAGAGGGACCCCACGGCTTCCCATCCCACCCACCACTAGTGTCCCCCTTCACTGCCCACGTTGCCCTGGTCCCTGGCGTGGCTACTGTCAGCCCAAATCCTGGCCCTGAGCTCACCTGCATGTTCTTGCTGTTTGGATTCAGCTTGGTGCATAAAAACCTTGACCCAGGCTCCCTTTCAGCTAAACAAACCGAAGGCCTTGGGCTGCCAAGATGAGAGCAGCAACAGAGATGCGTCCAGCACTTTGCTACGTGGCTTCAAGAAGAGTTTGATGGGAAGCAAAGCGCGGGTGCTCGCAGGCTGGGAGAGATCAACAGGGAAGGCTGGCAAACGATGACACACGTGGACCAGACGTGTGCTTCTTTCCCAGGGGTGGCTTCACTGGTGAGCAGAGAAATGTCAGGGATTGAAGCAAATTGGTCTGCCCCGCTGGCCCCGTGCCTGCTACATCCATGGGGTCATGCTCAGCCCTCAGCACTGTCTCCCTCACACCATGGCTGTCATGTCCCACCTCTACGGTCACCTTTCCAGGCCACATGCTCTGGCTGAGAGCTAAGTCATGGAGCAGCTGATCGGTATAATAGCTCCTAGAATGCTATTTTGGACTCTCCTGACCACCAAAATCTATTTTCTCTTATTCAAACCCCTCCTCCATGACAAATTTCCACCAACTCTCCTCTTATTTCACCCTGAGAACTAGCAGACAGAAATCCTCATGATCCTTTTGGAGCTCCTCCCTATCTGGCCAAGGCCACGTGAGCTCCATCAGCACCCATAGGAAGCAGAGGTCTCTTCTCTCCAAGATGCAGTTGGTCCTCTGTGCTCTCCCCTTCATTCAGAGCAAGTTGAGTGACATACGTTTTCCTTGATCACACCCCCCAGGGATGCTCCTCTATACTCCTGTGCTCTAGGGATGAGCAACTAGATCATGAAGTTTCTGAAGAAGGCTCAAAACCCTGGAGACATCTGAAATGAAATGGAGGGAAGAAGACAATCAGATGGAGGTGACCTGACATCCAGGCCTGAGACTCCCAGCCCAAACTCATAGGAGAGAGACAACTGGCCTTGTGCTCCTTGCTGCCAGTCGAGGAGGACGCTGTGGTTGAGGCATGTCAGGAAGAATTGCCGTTCTTTATGACCACTAATGGTATTTGCAGCTCTGCATTTAAAGATGATGATAAAGGTAATCAAACTGTCAGGAACAAAGACAGATGGGGAGTTTGCTGGAGCCAGCGAGGGATTCCCTGCTTTCAGTTAACAGCTGTTATTTATATTTCATTCGCACCTACGAACTCGGAGCGAGGAGCAGGGCAGCAGTGCTTTACAAAAACACTGCAGGGAGGAGTCTGAGTACAGCAGACACTGAATTTATCTAGAAGCTTGAGCTTCTAGACCTGCTTATTCCTTCTTTAGACATCACCATGAAATATCACAGGGGTTATAAACTTTTCCCAGAAAATACTTTGAGGAGCAGAATTCCCTGATGAGGTAACAAGCAGTAGCTTGACTTCCTGCAGCTGGATGTGTCCTCACAACCAGCGACCCCTCTTTACCTTCCTTCTCCTCCCATGCAAGGTTTTGCTAAGGTCCTGACAGCAGGTACCGCAGTCCTTATGATTTGTCCGAGCTATAAAATAGCTCTTTCAGAGTCACAGGCTGCAACAGCAGCAGCTGGGATGAAGGAAGGGGAGGAAGGTGCAAAGACTCCCCAGTTGCATAGTCACTGACCTTGACCTGCCAGCAAGTCCACAGCTCAGATCTTGGATGGCTGTAGATGGTGAGCTGTACATCGGAGACCTCTCTTGGTACTCTCCAAGCTCTTGTGTTGTCATGATTCTAGCATCCCTCCTTTCCTCTCTCTTCAGTTGTTGTCTCTTTTCTCATCTTATTGTATACATCATCTTAATGTGACCCATTGTACAGTGTCATGTCGACAGCGGGGACAGCCATCAGCCTTACTTCTTTGTAACACAAAGTCATTCAACAGGGTGCTGTGCCTGCGCTGATACCGTATCCATGCAACCTGTGTTTCAAGGATTGTGTTTACTTTATATCCATGGATTAAAAATAAAACAAAAAACCAAACCTCAACAGTAAGAAAACAGCCTTACTAAAAAAGTTCTAGCCATTAATTAGTTTCAACATTGAAAGGGCCGCTGCCCAGCAGCTAAAAATCATCATGTCTGAATGGTGAATTAAGTCAGCCAAGCAATAAATCTGAGCAACAAAACAGTCCCTTCAGCTCAGAGGATTTCTCTTTCCTCAAAACACTGATAAATGGCTTTTTCTGAGAGCCTGCGAGGTCATCAAATTAATAAAACATTTCAAGTAATGTAGGGAAGTGAAGTGACACTCTGCTGCTAGAAATTTGCTGTTAAAGCCAACTTTCTATAACAGAGTGTGATGCATACAGGACTTCCAAAGCAAGCCCATCCTCTAATTGAGGACAGTTGTCCAAATTCCTTCATGTCTGTTCTTGTACTCTTCCCTAGTCATTGTTTAGGAGAGCTGAGCTTGAGGAAAACTCACAAAGACAAAAAAAAAAAAAAAAAAAAAAACTGAAAACTTGGGGATTCTCCCATTGGCCAGGCAAGATACTTCTTCGTGAAATCACAGAATCACAGAATCTTCACGGTTGAAAGGGACCTTTGAGATCATCGAGTCCAACCAAAAAAACCAAAAACCAACAAACAAAAAAACCCCAACACATAACACCAAAACAAAAAAACCACCACCCCATCACCACAACAATCACCACACCCAACAATCTCGGGCACTAGAGCATGCCCTGAAGTGCCACATCTACATGTTTCTCAAATACCTGCAGGGATGGTGACTCCACCACCTCCCTGGGCAGGCTGTTCCAGTGCCTGACCACCCTCTCAGTAAAGTAATTCTTCCTAATATCTAATCTAAACCTCCCCAGCCTTTCCTCTAGTCCTGTCATTTCATCCCTGTCTATGCCAAATCTTCACCCAGGTTTCATTTGCCTTTGATTTACTTAAGGGGATAAACCTCTTGAGATAAGTCTTCAGTGCCTTTAATCACCCTGGTGCTATGTCCCCTGAGTCCTATCACGATACAGTGCTCACGATCACAGCAGCTCTGCCATCGGGGCACGTCTGGGACACATTCATCACCCTGCCAGCCTCTGCCAGCCAACGACACGCAAACCCGGTGCCACACACGTGACCACGACTCTCTGTCGGCTCATCGACATGCAGCAGCAGCCCCGGATGCCATATGGAACGGGGTGGCAGATGGATGGACATATGTGTAATCCCCGTGCATCCCCACCGACGGGGAGGGCCCGGTGCAGGCATTAGCACTCCAGTATATGGGGCACATTTGGGGCACCAGAGAATTTTTCGCCCATAAAAATAAATAAAATGCGTTCTGAGCATCTCGGGATGAAAGCCATTCCCATCCTTTTATTCTCTCCAAAGGAAAATGATTCCACATTCAGGGCACTGTGCAAACAATTAATTAGCCTAATGAAAATGAAAGGCCTAATTGCTCAGTATTATTATGATCATTGGCAGCCAGGCGTGACCAAAGAATAGGCACTGCTCTACCAGGGATAAAGTGTAACTTTCTGGCTTTTATATTTTTTTGATATTTGAACATCTAGTAAACAATTATATTTTTTTTGGATTGATGGTGCAATTCTCCCTTCCACATGCAGAAAACCTGGCAGTATTTGGAGACATCTGAACGAGCTGCTGTACAATAAAAAAAAAAAATGAAGAGGAGAGAGACCCAGCTGGTGTGAAATGACCTGGCTGAATGGAAGTCGATAAAGCTGTAACTTGCCTGAGTGGAATGACATGGTGGTGTCTCAACTGCGTGTCTCCATCAGGAGACTTGACTCACAAGACCAGAGGGCTGCAATGTTAAGAAAAAAATTAAGAACATCCTTAAAAAAATATATTTTTTAAGGAGCACACCCAAAATTAAAGTACAATCATCCTCAATGCAGCTCCCTTTTCAATGATCTGTTGTTATCCAACTGGAAAAGTGCTTTGAATTCATGCCCATGCGTTCGTTCGCTGTGGACAGGATCATGAAGAGTCAGGTTACAGGAGCTTTAAAGAAACTGAACCGTTCTCATTCATGCGTATATTGTAACATGGAGATAGGAAGCAGATGCTGACTGAACACTGACCTAGCCCCAGCAGCACGGGTCCAATAATTCTTCCTTTAAGCAGCTGATTCTCATGGGAAAATCCCCAAGATCCAGCTGTAAGTCTATTATCTGCCTCGTGCAGAGACTGGCAACCAGAGACCACTGTTTAAAAACAAGGTGGGTGAAGTCTGCTTTCAGTCACACTTGCACAACCCCTCTGACTAAATTACAGAGGGTTTCTCAGCAAGCTGGATTTTTGGTGTTTGGGTGTGGAGGGGCCGTTGCAGTTTAAACTTAAAAAGGGGCACTTTTACTCTGTGCTCCAGGCTGGCACCCAGGGCTGCACGACGTGCCCGTTACCACACAGTATCAGGTGCTGACACTGGAAACACAACTTCCCAGTCTAACCAGTGGTGATAGGTAACCATCTTGCTTTGGGGCTTGGGATCATCCCCTAGCAGAGTTTAATACCCTGAATTGATTGCAAAGGGATCAGGAAACCCAAGGCTGGTCACTGGAATGAGATGGGATGGTCCCCTCCTTCCCACTCTCGGCATGCTTAGCACAGCACTCCAGGGGATGTTATACCCTTCCCGGGTCATTTAATAAACTGCTGGCTTGCAAAGAGCAAGGGTAAAATCAGACCTACGTCTCCTCCAGCTCTAGGGATGCAGAAGTGAGAGCAGCCACATCCTGCCCTCGGTGCAGGACTGGAAATTTCTGTATGCTGTCTCAGCAACTCACTGGAAAAACAGCAACACAGACTTGGTCACTTGAAGGCTTTAGATACTCCACATTGGTGCTGTGCTGCCTTTTAAGGGGTAAGTTGTGTCCAAAATACACTGGGTTTTGAGGAGGATTTAAAAAGAAAAAAGATGTGATTACAATATAGAATAGTACAATCCTGTGAAAAATGGAAGAACAAAAAATACAGGTTTGTGGCTGATGGCCCCTGCATCCACAATCTCCCTTTTACCTTGCAAAAGTGCAATCAAGGAGAAGGCACAGGCCTTCCTGAAACCATTTCAGGTCTGTTACCATTTGTTTATGTAGCTGGTAACCATTATTGCAGATACTGCTGGGCACTTTTGAAACACAAAAAAACATGACAGACCCAAAGATGTCATAGCAGGAATGGTCTATCAGATAACTGAACATCCCACCAACTTCTACCAGGCTGGAGAACAACCGTCTGCTTAGCTGCTATGGAATCTTGGACAGACAGGCACTCACCACCCCTTACTGATAAAAAAGAAAAGGCTAACAAAAAGAGGCTTCTGTTTTTAATTTATTTTGCAAATCTACCAGTTCATTTTATGAAAGTATGAAATCCTATGTGGTTACATTAAACAGTTACATTACAATCCAGGTAATACAAATAACCACTACAAAGTTAGTCTTAGATACTCTTGGATAACAAGTAGATTTAGCATTACCTAAAATAAGTCACAAAGAAGAGAAAAATAGCCTCGTGATTGTCAAAGAATTTAGTTTAAAGCAAGGAAACCACTGTAGACTCTCCTTGTCCTACAAAAAGTTGAGAGAAACACTGACGTTTACATCATCTTTCAATGTTAATGCTCAATTAGTCGCATCAAATAAATTTAAGTGCATACATTTACTCAGGATAACAAGAATAGTTCACAAGTTGTTTGCAAACCAGTGTCAGGTTTCATTCTCTGGAAATCACATTTACAGTAGAACATCACCATCATCCTTGCTTTCAGATGCATAAAAATCCTGTAATATCGTTTGTAAAATACACTAGAGCTTCAAATCTGCTCTAATTGAATTCAGTGGGAGTAGGATCAGTTCCTACATTTAATAAGTACTGCTGATTTACTGAAATCCTTACAAAACAGCTTCCTTCCCAGGAATGAAATTAATTTACTGAATGAAATACTGTAATAATTCAGCAAAACTCTTAGCTTTACCACCCAGCATTTGACACTGAAACTGCATTTTTGAGGACCTTAATGTGTGATCATTATTTCCTCTCCACCAGCAACAGGACACATGAAGACACCGAGTACCTGTGCTTAGTAAGAACTCGGAGCAATGTAAATAAAGTATAAAAATCAAAGAACAGATCGAATTAATCTAGAAACTGCTCTCCTGACACCCATCTGACACACCTCTAGTGTCATCCTGCCGCCTGTAAGCTGCCACCTCTGATGAGACATCTGTCAATCACAGTTGCATAACTGCTTCTTAGCGAGCAATTAAAGGGAGCGTTGATTTCGTAGCTGCATCTCTACACTGCGGATGTAGTCAGGGCCAAAACATCAAAGATGCTACAGCTGCATGTAATGCAACAGTTTCACAGAAGCAAGGAGAGCTGTTTATGGGGAAAAAAGGCAGGTGAGGGTACAACCCTCACCTGTGCTGGCTTGTGACACAAAGAAGATTAAAACATATCGTTCTCTCTTGTAGCCTTCACCTCTTTCACCTAGGACATCCAAAATGGTGGAAACCCCCAAATCTCCACTCGTGTGTGTGCTACAAACCTGCAGAGCTCGTTGTAATACAGAAGTGAAGGCAGCAGCATCTTAGCAGGGCTTCTAACAGAACTAGGCATTTATCCACAAGAGTATCTTTTAACACTGATGACCTCAGAAAACTTAAAAGAGACCAAACAGGTTACACAAAAAACTATACAAATTTTCCACTTGGACATGAAGTCCCACCAAAGTATAGAAGCAAAAAGGAAGTTACTGCTGAGGGCAGTAGCTACTGGAAGTGTCTGCAGGCGGCTTTGTTCCCCTGAAGCAGATAAAGTTTGCTACAGTCTTGGAAATGGCACCAAGGTGGTGGGAATGCTACTATAAGCAAGGCCAGCAATTTCCTTCCTTCCTTCCTGACAAACACCACTCTCACCCGACAGGCCAAAGCCAACCAGGCTGCACTCGCCGGGGGCTGACTGCAGAACCTTCCCCAGAAGGTAGCTTTAAATGTTAATAGATGCTTCAGTTTCCTGTTCTCTGATATGATACGATAAATATAATTTGTTCAGACCCTTTGTTAGGAGCACACATTCCAACAGACGGCCCCACCCTGTTATTACCACTGTGCCTGCTTGTTTTCCATCTCTGCTCATGTAAATGTAATGTCAAATCCTCTTAAGAATCCCGAGCAGCCATCCAAAATCACTTGTTCAACTGACATTTCTATAATAATAAGGAAAGAAAAAAGAGTTGTGGGAAATTAAATGGTGCTCCTGTTGCCAAGTTGTTAAAATTATATGGCAATATGCTTCCAGTAGTTGTAAGAAATTAATTTGTGGAGTGCTTACAAGCCTTACATCTACTAAATCTCAACAGGATATAAAATGCTATTTAAGCGATACAACTTACAAATGTTAAGGAGAAAAAAAATCAGCACCAAAGAGTGAAAAATAGAAACTAGATTCTCATCTGCACTCTGATTCCTTGAGGCTGGATCTCTACAGCTAAGGAAGCCAGGTGGGTATCCTTGGTGAAGTTCATGTATGTCAGCACCTGCACCTCACCCTTCTGCCACCCTCTTCAGCGGATGAGCCAGGGCAGAGTCAGGGAGTTACTTCACCAAGCAAACAGCCCCTCTGCTAACCCCTCTCTCCTCAACTGCTTTCTGAAAGTACCAGCAAAGTGAGTGTCACTACTTCTCATCTCCTTTTTTATAACACTGTTCAGAAAGAAGTGCCTGAGACATTTGATCTGTAGATGAATTCATTTGTAAATTATGCCACTACACATTACTGTCATTCTTTTCTCACAATAACGTCAAATACAATATAAAACTTTGGATTTTCTATAGTAAGTGTAATCAGGAAAGTCGAAAGAAAGACAGTGCCAGCAGTGCTGTTACTGCTCCATTCTCTAAGACAGGACCAGGGTAAGGCGCTTTGGCAATCAGCACCGAGTTTACGTGACGAGCTTTGTAACAACAATTTGCTCTCTGCACACTAGAGCACACAAGAGTTTTCTGCGGATGCATGGAAAACTGAGACCCCCTGGTTGTTCTCTAAGCTGCTTTGAAACTGCAACAATTTGTTTAATCCAGCAGCAGATCCTGGTACTATTCTTTTTTCCTAAGTACAGTACGTTTTGATAGCAACATAGAAGCACACGACACAAAACAGATTTGTTCAAGCTCACCACGGTTCTGAGGGGCTACACGCACCAAGAGGCAATTCAAAAAGAGCACACAACTCAATTCATCAGGACAACAACACTGACTCAAAGGAATTCCGGCTCCACTTGGTGGAAAAGATCTTATTGCAAGTTGTACTGCTCAGCTTGGGCACTTCTAATACAGATTAGAAGTATCAGAAGCTACCAAGGAGCCAAGGACAAAGAATTCCTGTTTTGTAAATATTTTAATTATAGCAAGCTTGCTTTAAAAAGAAAAGCCACCGCACAATATTCCCAATGGCCTTCTCTAACAGACTGGAAACGGTTAGATCAACACTGACAGAAAACACAGATTTGAGAAGCAGTTCTGGCACTTTGCAATTTGGATAACTCCTGTGCATATGGGACTGAGGCAGCTCGTTTGCAGACCCCTTTCTCGTGGTATCCTTGGGTCAACTCTGCTCCCTTCACAACGGCGTATCGCTGGACTCAGCAGGTGCCTTCCTCAGAAGGGGCAAACTGGCAGCTGTCATGGGAAACAGTGTCAATGCTCTGCACTTCTGACTGGGGGTGAATGGACACCTGGACAGCTATCTCTTGGCCTTGCTCATTCATGGACCCATCGTCTGAATCCCCGGCTGGCGAATCGCTGCGCTTCATCTCTGGGTTGCTGGGGTATATGGCAGCTTGGGTACCGCAGGCTTGGCTCTGTTTGTCCTCCTCACCGACTTCATCGGGATCATCCACTCGCACAGCCTCAAAGATCTCCTCCATGAAGGCCCTGCAGTTAAGGATCAGTGGTGGAAGGGGAATGCTTCTGGCAAGCTCTTCAATGTACCGAGCAAACTCCATGGTCTTAAACTGAGTGACTTTGGCCAACTCTAGCGTTTTGGCAGATGTAATGATAGGGATACGCTTGGCTATCTCAAAAGCCTTCTGAAGCTTCTCAGCCCCTTCCGTCCTGAAGAACTCATTGATAGCCTTCTCCGTTTTGCGGAGGTGACTGCTCATCATGCACAGACGGGTGATGTTTAAAATGAGGGTGATGGCAAAGGCAACGAGGCACACAATCATGTAGTAGATACTCATGTCTCCTGAGGTGAAGATAACCCTCAGGGTGACTGTGTAATAGGAGGTGTCATTGCGATTAACAGCTGCACACGTGTATCGCCCCCGGTCAGCAAAGCTGACCTTTGTGATGTTAAGGGAGTTATCAGCAATCCTCCACCGTCCACCTGCAGATTCAAAAGAAATAAACTGAGCTAACGAAATAAAAATCACCTCGTAAATTAGACACACGCTGTTTGCTCCATCAACAGGAGACAGAGCTTGGAAGCAAGCAGTTCACTTCTAGCATAATACAAACAGTACGCCAATGATGGAAATTTCTTTTTCATGCTTCTGATACAGAAAGCCATGAACCAGGTACCAATCTTACTGCTTTTAATGGTAAATTATTTCGCCCGCTTGCTACTCTGGTTCTACTGCTTTCAATCATCTTGCAGCTTCTTGTGTGCTTTTGGGCTGTCAGCTCTTTCTAAAAGGAAACCTAATAACTAGAGCTTCGCACCCGCTGTGTTACACCATGTTGAAAGGCTGTCCTCTATAAAGTCTAATTTTCCATACATTCCGAATCAAAAGTCAAGTGACCCATGAAAAAGATCAGAGTCAGTAAATGGCTCCGCTGGCAAAAGAACCCAGGATTTTCTTGAGACAGTTTTCTGCTGAGCATGCAGCACTGATATACAAAACCGGTGGAAAAAGAAATCAATAAAAGAAGCTAGCTTTATACAGTATTTCCTATGCGTTTATAACTTAGGGGGGAAACTGTTTTCATAACTCATTCGTCTAATTACTGTACTTTGAACTAATCTCCAGATGGCATTCTAACTACAAAGAGGTTACTGAATACTTAAGGCAGAAAGATGGCCTCCAAGAAGATCCTATCAATTAGCTCGATGACCTTCATTAATACTAACAGAGCAGAGAAAAACCACATGCATCTCTAAAAGACATTATTTTTTGAAAATTAAAAACTACAGGGACAGAACTGTAAGAGCCAACGGCTAGGAAAATATATTCTCCCTCTGTACAAACGGGCTAAAGAGTGTGTATTTCATCATTGGCCTTTACAAACTGCGTTAGTTTCCACAGTCTCACTGGTGCATAAACGAGAAAATAAATGTTACCTCATGCTTTAAAAAATCCTGTAACAAAATAAAAGCATTGATTGCCAGCTGGAAAAGGTCAACAGTTGTGGAGAATTTTGTTTAAGTTATGTGTTTGGAAAAATATAATATAAACCAGAGCAATAACAAATAAAAACATCAGTTAGTAGGATGCAGGCTCATTTCTTCTGTACTGAATACTGTGATAGCTCTTGAACTAAATGATTTCTCATGGCACATGCCAGAGGGGAAAGGGCTTTTTGCTCTTTCCTTATCTCCCTACTGTAAAAATGGGAGGACAGAGAGAGAAAATGGTAAGTCCCAGAGGTTTTTGAAACTGCATAAAAGGGGAATACTGAAGGATAGAAAACAGCAGGAAAGCTCACCTTCATCTTCCTGTTGAAGCAGGTGTCCTCTGGAGTTATACCAAAGAACATATTCATGCTGGCTGATGTTCAGTTTACATTCAATTAAAATACTGGTCCCCTCTTTGGCTATGATGTCATGGTGTGCTGGAGAACTTATTAAAGCTTGAGTCACTGTATGAAGTGATGTATTGAAAGACCCAAAAGCGACTGTCCCGTTTGAAGCTACATTTTCCAGTGTAAATTCAATTGAAAGATCAGCACTAACAGTCAAAATTAACAGGCAATAGCTGAGCTTCATGGAAAGCTAGAGAAAATTCTTTTTTCATTTAATTTGGAGAAATGAGGTCATAAGATATTAAGCTGTCTGTATTGCTCTGAGATAAGAGAGGAGGCTCTTGATTTGTTCAGTGATAGAAAATGTCTTGGATCCAAATGCACTTTCAGGACCATCAATATTAGAAGCGGAGACTGGAAATCCAACTGGAAAAAGAAAAAAAAAAAAAGAAAAAAAATCAAGTTTATTAATGACAGCAAGCTTACGGCGTATTCAAATTTCATTTCCAGTAAACAGATTTTGATTAGCATAATATAAACTGTCAGCTGAGAGGTTCCAAATCAGAGCTTTGCTCAGAACACAGTAATGGAAAGAGGGTAAGGCAGCATTAGCACAACCTTCAGTCCTCCAGATGTTCATCTTCCCATCCAAATAAATAGTATCAGGAACAATAATCATTAAGGGGAAAAAGGTTTTTAAAAAAGAACAAATTGTTCAGACTACTTGAAATGCGTAACTATCTTTAGGGCCGGAAAGTGGATTCTGCATTTATTAGCAGAGACGAAGTGCTTTCTTTAATAGAGGAAGAAAAGCAAGAAAGAGGACATAATTTCTGCCTCCCTTCCCATCAATATCAGTGCTTTTAAGCCCTGGTTTTCAAAAGCCAGACTTTCATTTAGCATCTAGAAAAACCCAAAGCACTCATACATCCGATTTTTAGCATTTATACATCTACTTACTTGATTTTAGAGGCACGGTCAGTTACAGATGTCTAAATACTGCATAAAACACTTACAGTTTCTTTTGTTGCAAAAACTGTCTCTGCAGTTATCTACAGCCACAGAGAGGAAGTCCCTTTCTGAATATCAGGGTGCTGATGTCTAAATATGCTTCCTTTTTTTTGCAATCTCTCTTGCTGATGTTGCATCTTACAACTCTGCGTCTTTTTCTCTTGCTTGTTTTACAACAAGCTCCTTTCACTTTATGCTGCTACATCTCAGTGGCTATACCTTATTTATCATCTACTCTACCCAAATTCTGCCCCATATTTCACTGCAACTTGAAAAATTGTTTTGTCTAGGGACAGATTCCACACTCTTCAAATTATTGTGCACAAAAGATATTTTTAAGACATTAGGTTATAGCCTTTAATTATATATTCTGTGCTCAAAAGGATTTTTCTTTTTTAGAAGCCAGAATAAAGCCAACTTGTAACTAAATGAGATGACACCGATAAGAGGAAATCTGTTATCAATTTTCCTGGAAGCCTGATTCAAGGAAATTTCTAATCCAATATGCATTCCCTGAAGTTATGATTCCATCTAGACTGCGCCAGAGCCCTAAAATACAATTTACAAAGTTCAGAAGCCATAAGCCAAAATGTTATCTTAAAGAATGTCTCACTTTATCCTACTGACTGTGTGACTTCAAACTTACCATCTTGCCTTCTACCAACAACAAATGCTAGTGGAGTTAATTTAATAAATAACACAATACAAAGGAGTACACTTCCTTAATAAATAATGCAGACACTTCTCATTAACACTACCTACAGCAGCAGAGAAAAATTAAGCATATTCAGGAACAGGAAAACTTGCTGATAACACACTACCCAGATGGCATTTTTTTCAGTTAAAGATAATTTGTCAGAGGTCAAACCCGATTCCAGACTTGACATCTGATGAGAGCCGTGTATCTGACCCATTTTTGTTGCGGCTATTGCCAAAATCAGTCTAACAAAGAAGGCAAAGAAGACAGCTGTGTCCAACTCTCCTTCAAGCTTGACTAACCAACTCACCCACTGAATCCTGCAACAGAAACTGGAAAACAGGCCCTCCACTTGTTTCCTTGTACACAGCAATCCCTTCACCTGCCCTTTTTTTGTTTGGTTTTTTTTTTAATTGGGCCCACTCTTTTTTCTACCATGCCTCTTGTCCATTCATTTATGAGACCAGCGCTGAGAACTCAATTATACCCCTGTGCTAAGAAGCTACTTTCCCACAGTGAAACACTTAAAAATATACCAAGACCTCTTTCACTCCTGTTTTCCACCAGTCACACTTTAGGGAAAGTGCTACTGAGTCCCGCTGCCTGTGGAGAAAAGTACCCCAGCCACACGGCGCACACAGGTCTGAAAAAACCCCAATACTAATCAGCTGATCAACAACTAATCTTTGAAGGAGTGGGTTTAGCCTTCCTTTTTTAGACCCCTCGTATTTTCTGAGGGTTTCAGAGCCTTCAGAAGGATGCTGACAACTTAGTAACCTCGTGCAGATTTCTGAAAGGCAGGCTGTGGATCGTGAGTAGGTTGTGGACCACTGACATTTGGGTTGACAGTGTTGCCCTCTGAGCGTCTGTCACGGCTTGCTCTAGGAAGCGAGGTGCTGTGGCTGCAGATCTTCAACATACATCGCTCCACGACACCTCTCTCTGCCTTCAGTTAAAAATGCCACTGCACTTAATGGCTTTTGAAAGCACAGGGAACTTGACTTCACAGCACTCAATGCAATTACAACTGGTGATAGCTCTGCAGCGAAGACAAACCCTCATCGAATCAAACGCACAGAATAACTCCCAGTCTTCCAAAACAATCATCTCCCAACTAATAATGTTTTAGATTTATTAGAGAATAATTCCAGTACCTCCCATACTTTGCCTGTGTTATTGTAATTTTAAATCATGAAATATAAATTGTTAAGATTTCCAAGTGTCTGTGACACTCCTCCTAAAGTGACATTAGGAACCTCAGTCGATTATTTAACACAAGAAAGACTCAGCAACATTTTCGCTCATAAGAGTAAGATAATTATCTTCAGTAATTGCATATGCTCTCCACTATATTTGCACTGAGCCTGCATAATGTATAAAACATTGGTGATGGGTCATTGAATTTTACTATTAAACTCTTCGAGGTCTGATTTATTAGAAATTGTTTGTCACATTTCGCTTTTGGGAAAACCATTATTGCTAAGCAGACAATGATCTCTCACTGCCGAGCGCTGGGGAAAATAAAATGATTTGCGAAATCCACATTCTTCAGCCATCACACTTATGCAAAACAGCTGCTGGAGCTGATAAAGGATCCAAAAAGGATAAAGCGTGAGCAGTGCCAACACCACAATTCTTCAAGAAAGCATTAAGCCCAAGCAAGATGAAATGTGAGGAATACAAACTGGCTATTTTACAACCGAACCTGAAGTTGAGCTCAACATATTTAACCTTTATTGAACCATAAGTTGTAACAACAAATAGCGGTGGGAAGATAAAAATCCATGATACATCCACTTGTATGAGTCATCTTTGGCTCTTACCCTGAAAAAGTGTATCTGTGTTTAACTTAGAGCACTGTAAGTAGTCCCACTGAGGTCAATGGAAGTACTGATAGTACTTAAAATTACACACATTTATAAGGCGCTGCAAAATTGGGGCCCAAGAGGTTGCAAGTTATATGGCTTTACATTCAGTGCTTGTAACATCATTTCATACCTGGAGAAAAGCAAAGCAATAAACCGAGACACCCCGGACAGACCACAGACTGCTCTACCCACCACCACTTCTGGCACTCCACGTGGAAATGTATCTTGCCATTTACAACAAGCTAATGGGTAATAACGAGCACTAAATAGATCTAAATGGCTTGCTTTTACACAGAGGACACCTTCCTACTCGTAGTGTGATGCCTTGCAGAAATAAGGCTGCTGTGGCCACCTCTGCAAGGCCTCTCTAGCCCTCTTTCAAACCTGAGAGCTGCGTGTAGCCAAGCCGTGAAGACATTAACTCCTGGGGAGTTTATGAAAACAGAGAGCGTGGGTTTGACGAGAGATGCGTTCTCAGGGAGGGAGAGACCCCTTGGAGAGCTCACCCTGTGCCAGCACCACGAAAGCTCCAAGGGGAGAAGGCAAAGCCCCAAACACCGACGTGGGGGAGCGAATCTCCAGGAGACCAGGGCCAACCTCACCTGCAGGCGCTGCCTAACGGGACGCAGTGTCCTGCCCTGTGCATGGTCCCGTGGTGGCCCGACACGTCACCAGGTAAGGAGCGAAGGGCAGGGGTTGGGCTGCACGCCAAAACAAGCTTTTTTTTCTTTTTTTTTTCCCTGTCCCCAGCAGCCCCGGCCCCACACACGCACCCCTCTTCCCTGGTGGAAATGCCCCGCTCAGGCCGGGCTGCTCCAGGGAACCCGACCTACACCCCAGGGAACCCAGGCCTCACAGGCATGACGTCACGGAGGCGTGACGTCACGGGGCATGACGTCACACTCGAATACTCCCCCTTCCCTCCTCTCCCCCCCACGGCGTCAGGGCCTCCACGGTAAGACTCGGGCCCCGCACGCCTCCCGCAGCAGCAGAGAAGGCCTGCGCGCCGCTCGCCCCCCCACTCTGACGTCGCCAGGTAATACCTGACGTCACGGTGACGCGGTGAGGTAACGGTACGCGGCTCTCACCGGGAGGAGAGTGGCCGGGCCCGTCCCGCCGTGCACCACCGCCACCAGCACCGCCGGCCCCGCTGCCCCGGACCTGCTTCCTTCGCGCACTTCCGGGTTGGGCCGCACTTCCGGGGTCAACCGGCCCGTGCCGCTCTGCGCCCCGCCTCGATGGTTACGGTCCGCCCGGCGGGGGGAGCGCGGAGCTGGCGGCCCGGCCCGGCCCGGCCCGGCGGGTGAGGCGGAGCTCGGCCCGGGGCAGGGGCAGCGATAGCGGAGGCGGAGAGAGCCTTCAGAGGGCCGGGGGGGTACAAGGGGCTCGAAGGGCCCTTCTGTGGGACGGGAAGCCCTAAAGGGAGGGAGGCTTTGGGGCACCCGGGGGTCCCCTGTGGGGCAAGGAGTCCCCCCTGTGTGTGGGGGCG
>NW_015090893.1:11517701-11534499 GCF_001431845.1 Calidris pugnax
GGCAAGGAGTCCCGTGGGGGGGGTGGGCTTTAGGGGACTTGGGGGTCCCCTGTGGGGCAGACAACCCCATATGGGGGTTATGGGGCCCTGGGGGTCTCCCGAGGAAATGGAGGCCCCCCCGGGGGTTGGGGGGCGCAGGGGGAGCCCGGGTGGGGATGGGCCCGGTGGGGTGCCCTGGGTGTCCCTGGTGGGAGCTGAGTGTGGCCGGGTGGTCCTGGGGAAACAGAGCGGGGGGTCCCCTGCCTGTCACCCCTTCCTTTAGGGCTGCTGTCCTCCTCCTCCGCTTAACGCCAAGAAAATCCCATTCCTGGGGGTAACTGCCCCGATTCCATCAGGGGCTCTCTGGGGACGCTGCTTGATCCCGGCAGGTGCTTGACGTGGCCCTGCCCGTCCCTGCCCGCTGCTGCCTTCACGTTAATGCCCCGGTCGGCAGGAGGGAGAGACCCCTGCCCCGTGAGCAGGCCGCAGCGGGGCATGGGCAGTGTCAGGGCCGGCATTTGTGGCCAGGGCCAGCTGGAACCTGTTTCAAATGCTGGGTGGCGTTAACACCCTGGCAAAGCTCAGCCCTAAATAGAGAAGTGAAGCAGTCACTGCCTCCCTACCTGCCTGGCAGTCTGACAGCTATCCCCATTTCTCTCTGTCACCCTTCAAAGCAGCCGTCCCAAGCAATTTGGTTTTGTTACTTTTTTTTTTTTTTTTTTTGGTGAAGCAAGTTATGGATTTAATTGTCTGAGGACCTTTTGTACCTTTTATTTGCTTCTCAGAGTTAGCAACCTGTTTTTTTACCTGAGGAGAGGGTGTGTCAGTTAGATAAAGCCACCTGTTTCTGTGGGATGTTTCTGTGGGACTTTAAACTTCCAAGTGTGACATTTCTTCCAGTCAGACGTAACCCAGTGTACATACTCCCTTAAAAGCATAATCTGTTTATGTGGGTATGGGTGCCAACATAAAGGGATTTCTGACTTAGTTGTATTTAATTATTTAAAGCACAAATGTGATGCTTTTGAACTAATGTTGAAGTGTACAAGGGAGTGATTGTTTTATCAGCTTTGCTTTCTACGGGTGTTTGTAGTCATGTCTGAGAAAGACAGTGGTGAAAGTCTGAAAGAAGAAACCTCCCACGAAGATGAAAACAAACAGAAAGCAGAGGATCTGGGCTGCGCTGAGCGCAATGAAGAGAGAGAGCAAGAGCTTGAACCTGTGCCTATGACTCGGAAAAGACCTGAACCCAAATCCCCAAGCCAGCCTGCTGCCACAGAAAAGCCTGCAGCTGAAACACTCAAGGTACGTTCCTGGGCTTGCTCTGAATAATGTGACTTCACATTTCATGGCTTTCTGCACAGCAGAATTTTGGCCATAAACCTCACTGATTTATTGAAAATTCACATTATTGCTTATCTGAAAACAAAAAGTTATATGTCACAGACTGCTTGTGTTTCTGTCACCGTAGTACCTGCATCACTCTCCTCTGCTTTTCTTTATTAAAGGTCTCTGATCCTCCTACTGTTCAGACAGGATGGGGGTACTGGGGCAGCTGGGGGAAATCTCTTCTGTCAACTGCGTCTGCTACTGTAGCCACTGTAGGTAAGGCTGTTTCTGGTATTTGATAATATATTAACCATACTTCATGTCTCAGGCTGGTGCTTTTGAGCTTGTTACTAGAGAAGGGGATTTCTGTTATAGAAGCAATTATTGGAAAAATGTCAAGAGAATCGTTCAAGTAATGGGGAAAACTTGTACCAAGAGGTCCAGTGAGATTAAGGAAATATGCACAGCCGAAATTACTTTCAACTTTTTAAAGTCTTTGCATAATTTTCAGCTGGTACTTTAAATGGGTATTCAACTGGTATTTAGAACTTTATTTAAAATCTGAGAGGAAACTCGGGTTCATTACAAGCTGAATAGTAGGTTTTAGTGCTGAGTGAACTGTCTCGAAGAGGAGGAATGCAGAATGATAGAAAACAATATGCAGCCCTACTCCTGTTTCTGTTCTGATTTCTGTTGTATCTCACAGTTAAAGTGATACTGCTGTCTTCTCTAGGTCAAGGTATTTCAAATGTCATCGAAAAAGCAGAAACAACCCTTGGGATCCCCAGTCCTAGTGAAATCTCTTCAGAGACTGGAGATGCTAGAAGAGGTCAGTTTTTACTGCATAACAGCAGCATGGAAATGTTTCTCATAAGATAATCAGCCCCAAAATCACATCACCTTACCTTGCAAGATGCATCTTGAGTTAGATAGCTGTATGCTAAAATAATACTCTATTGCTTACTTTTTTTATCTCTGAAAAGTAGGTAGGAAAATAATCCCAATTCTAGCCCTGCTCTTATCTGATACTTGGTGTTTGTTAATTGTCTCGACTCTGCAGCTGATGGGATCCTTTTTTTTGGGAGTGAGATGTTAATTTTCTGCCTTCTAATGCAGGAAGTGAGAATGCTGGTGCTAGCAGCGCAGATGGAGTTGATGATGGCAGTTCGTTTCCTATCGCTGGTGCTCTGGGGGTCTTATCAACCATCTCTACTGCTGTCCAAAGCACAGTGAGTGAGCTGGGAATGCAGGAGACAATGGGTTTAAGGGAGCGTTGGGGTTTTTACCTTTCATCTGAAACATTGTAAGAGGAAACTTTTAATTTTGACTTCTGTGGGATGAATGGTAAGAAGCAGTTTTAACCTTCAGACAGTCTTTATCCTGTGCCTTGCTTCTGACTGGAACTTAACATGTAAATTGTCTTGAATTTTGATAGTTCTGTATTAAATGTTGATACATAACAAAAAAAAACCTAATGGTGGACTGTGTGGTGTGTGCATTCCTATGCATGTCAGCTCTGTACTGAGCATTATCTCTGCTTTAGAGTATTCAGGTAAATGCAGGGTCGGAGTCATTCCTGGAATATTTCCACTGATTTCCACAGAATGTCTAGAGAAGAAATCCATTCTCCTCTTCAAAAACTTCTGTGAAACTAGCCCAAATTGCTTGGAAATGAGCTTGCTCCTGTGACCATGAGAAATGCGCTTCAAAGGAACCAGAAATGTCTAGAGAAGAAATCCATTCTCCTCTTCAAAAACTTCTGTGAAACTAGCCCAAATTGCTTGGAAATGAGCTTGCTCCTGTGACCATGAGAAATGCGCTTCAAAGGAACCCATTACCCTTAGAAACTGTGCTTTTGTGATCTGCTGTCTTGTCAATTTGCCTGTGAATCTGAAAGAATTGCAGATGGGAACCTTGCTTCTGCTTTTAAGGCTTGAACAAGAGTTAGTAACCCACAGGTGCAGTGTTGTCTGATTGTAAGGATGAGAACTAAATACTTTAATGTGCTGAGAACCAGCTTGTTTACAAAACAAAAATTTATTTCCCATCAGATTGCTGCAGCTCTCTGAGCACTGTATTAGACTGTTGGTTGGTAGTGTGTTGTGGCACTTTCCATGTCCTTCTGCTACGTTTGTGGTGATTAGGGTTGAATTTTAGGGTGACAAGCCTCAATTTGGCTTGTATGTGAGTGCCATATAAATCCCCCAATTCACTGTCCTCAATCGTGTAATATTCTGTGACTTTCATGCGCTGTTTATCCAAATCTGATTCCTAGGGCAAAACTGTTATTAGTGGAGGTCTGGATGCCTTGGAATTCATTGGGAAAAAGACAATGGATGTAATAGCTGAGGGAGACCCTGGATTCAAAAAAACAAAGGGCCTAATGAACAGAAACTCGACATTATCACAGGTATGGCCGTTCCATATCAGCTCTTCTCTCCTTTCTTCTCCCTTCTTTTGTTGTCCTGTCTTTAAGCAGCCATTTACTATTGAACCAAAAGCCTTCTCCTCCTGTGTTTTGTATCTTCTGGCACTGATCCGAGTTCTCCGCTTTTCTTTTTCAGGTCTTACGAGAGGCAAAGGAGAAAGAAGAGCAGCAGACAGCTACTGAGGTTACCATGGCTACGGAGAAGAAAGCCCATTATGGGTTACTGTTTGATGAGTTTCAGGGTCTTTCGCATCTGGAGGCCTTAGAGATGCTTTCCAGAGAGAGTGAATCAAAGGTAATGGCCTTGAGCGATTTGTCTTCTATTTTGAGTTCAGCTGAGCAGGGCAAAAAAGATGAGAAATATATGTATATACATGTGAAATCAAGTGCTCAGAACTTGCTATCAAATGATTGATTACACAACTTCACTTTGACCCCTGCATTACGATCTCGTGTTTACCTTGGGAGCATTATGGCCTGTCCTCAGCTCCTAAAGCCGTTCTCTTTACCCAGCTATTCAACAATTTTTCACAAATTACTCTCTTGTCGTACCCACTTGTTTACTGCCTTGGTCTGGAGAAGTGGAAAGTATTGTAAGCACAGCAGAGATTGTCCTCTCTGTCTTGGGGCAAGGAGAAGGGCAGATCAGCATGCAATTTTGGAATTCATTCATTTTTTTAATGAAATAAATTAGTTGAATAACTCATTAAATAATAGTGAATTTTTAAGAAGACTTCAGAAATAGGTCTTTTTCACTTTCCTCCTTCCCACAGGAAAAAAAAGCACTTTCTCATTAATATCAGTCTGTGATGTTTTCACATGCAGTGCAAAACAGTGCTGCGTCTTCCATCCTGTTTCTTTTTCTTGTTAGATTTATGATTCTCTTTTTGGCCGTGCTTCCCCTAACTAGGTGAAATCAGTTCTAAATGCCCTCTCTGGAGAAGAGTTAGACACGCTGAAGGATGAAATGGAGCAACTCAAAGAGGCATTTTCTTTACCTGAATTCTTTGAAGAAGAGGAGGAAGAAAAGAAGGGTAAGAGGTTCTGGGAGAAGCTGGTTCTTAATGAAATTCTCGGTGTAGAGCCAACCAGCCCTGAGATCACTAGCAATGGGCATGATGCCAAAGTGAAGTTATTCTTTAGCTGGGTGCTTAATCCTAAAGTTGACTGTGGGCAGGAGCATGACAGGTAGCAATACCCTTCATCTCTGGAAAGCTGCTGTGCATTAATTCTGTAGCAGGAACAATTTCTTGCCAGAGCAGGATTAGAGTTGCTTGACTTGTGGGCAGTTCATACAACTGACCTTGAGCCAAGATGCAAATTCAAAGAGATGCTGGGTTCTGCTGGCCGTGAGGGAAAGACTGTGAATAGAGTTGTCCAACCTGTGGGAGAGCAAAAAGCTTTATTTTTTTAAATGAGAGTTAGCCACACAGACCAAAACCCTCCGTACACAAGAGCCATCTGATTCTTGAGGATTACGCAGATTTAAATGTAAATTTCTTGCATTGCTTTTACCTAAATGACTCATTGGGGAGGGCTTACACACCTGCATTTGCTATCATTTAACATTTAATGTACCTTTTATATTTGTACATGATGGATCTCACAGCCTTCCCCCCACTGTTAACATCTGCCCTGGCATATAAAATAGGAGAACCACAGGCTTTAAGTGATTCTTCAGATTCTCCAAGGTGATGTGCAAGTTAGTGCATTGAAAAGTGGTGCCTGAAAATTAGTAATTAAAAAAAAATGGAATTACCTTAGCTACAAAACCAGAACTGAAAAAGCAAAAGCTAAACTTTTGGCCCTGATATATCCACCTTTTCAGAACTTACATTATAAGTTGTATTTTAAAAGTCCAGGTTTGATGTATTCTTGCCTGAGGTGATGATTCAATGAGAGATGAACGAAACAGCTGAGAGATTTGTGAAGAACCGGTTGTGTATTGAGATGTTGCTTATTCCTGTATCTGTCCTTTGTGTGGATTCTTCAACTTTTCCTGTCTTTTAGGAGATGAGGAATTCACAAAAGAAGTAACAGAGTTGTTTTCAGAATTGCGTATCTGCTCAAAGCCGGACAAACTGATCACGGTGAGTTATTTCCCACCTTCTAAAAGCTGGAGGGATTCCTCACAGGACCTGCTTCTCAGTCCTGCTTTGCTTGTGAAAATACCAAAGGCATGAAAGCAAGCTGTGTTTTAGATCCTTTGGCAGTTGTAGGCAAAAGAAATGTGCCTTTTCCTTTGACGTTATGGGGCAAAATCGTGTTCTGTCATGTCTTTGGCTCTGAATCAGTAGACACCAGGGTGTCTTTGCCCTCTCCCTGGGCAGTAATCAGTGGTGGCAGAGATAACCAGAGATAAGCCTTCAGCCACCACAATGAAATCAACCTACAGTGAACTGAAGCCTTTTTCTTGGTACGAAGCAGCTGGTTTTACTGTGTTTAGAAGTTGGTATGAGGTAGAACTGCCTTTCTTGCCTTCATTTCACTACCCTTCAGTTCCACCAAGTGGCAGCAGCATTCTGCAGACATGTTTTTAAAGCACCCCTTAGTCGTGGTCTTCCTGGTAAACTCCAGCACCCGGTGCTAGAGAAATGACTGCCCTCAACTACGTTACTGCATCCAACCCTCTACAAAGTCCTGAAGGCCCTGGGATCATTTGTCCTAATTCTTCTCACTAGCTCAGGAGTTGTGGCGGTTTCTTTCCTCTAGAGAGGTCCTATGCTCCGTGTTTTGTGGTGTGCAAGGGGGGCTTCATTCCAGTCATTAAGTACTATGGCACATCTTCATGCAGGTGAGGACATCTGCTCACGAATGGATAGCACGATTCAACAGCAGTCTTCCTAAAGAAGAAAAAGAGAGTGAAGAAAACCAAGAAGTAGAATCTGGAGATGGTGACCGTGATGCTAAAAAATCAGTAGAGGTAACTCAGTGATGAAGGAAGTGAATATCTGGCCGCAGAGTGTTTCTCTGGCTGTGAAGTTACAGCTGTGATTCCCAGGGTTTATGGGCTTCTATTTCTGTGCAGATTCTGAGGTCTGAAAGGGTGGCGGAGTGACAGTATGTTGGGTGATTCACTTGTTTAGAAAATAAAAGCTGCTAGTTTTTGAATGGTATGGGGAATCTTTTTAACTCTTGCAGGATATTCATGCGTTTGCCATAAAAAGTCTGGCTGAACTGACGGCGTGTTCCATTGAAATGTTTCACAAAACTGCAGCTTTGTTTCTACACGGTGAGAAACAAGAGGTGACAGCCACGGATAGAGCCAAGTCCCTTTCACAGTAAGTTCATCTCTTAGTAAATGTGTAGCATGTAATTACTTACATACTGATTTAACTGTCTAATAAATCCATGGGATGAAGGGCTCTTGAAATCTGCATACATGCTCAGAGTTGCACTGGGTGGCATCACTACATTCCAGCAGAATTCCGTTGTCTCTTTCTATTTCTGGCTTAAAGACATTTCTTGATATGAAAGAGGAAACCCTACTTGAAAGCTTTTATATAGTCAAGAAGAATGTTTGCTCTAAGCTTGTGCTAGTTAGTAGATAGCCATATAAAATATGACAAAGCATTTGTATAAAACTGATGCTTAATTATCTCTTCGTTAATCATTTAGTATGTTAGGTACATGATATTGTAAAATTTCTGTAACTAATTAGTGGACTGGTTTTACCAGTAATGCATAACACGAGATTTTTCTTTTCTGTCAGGAGATACTTGGCAAGTATATAAAATACTCAGTACCTTCTAAGTCAGAAAATGACACTTGTCAGTAAAAAAAGCAAGTTAGTACTGTTCCTTCTTGAATGGATGTGTCTGTTCTCTGAATGCTGTTTCAGCTCTTCAGCTTTAATTATTTATTTTTCCATCTTTCCCCTCCCTAATTTATCTGGGGAACTGCTGGATCTTCAGATACTGTATGCTCTGTATCAATTTCGGTTTAATTTAGCTTTATATGCAAGGAAACAGGGTATTTATGTGTTAGAGGAATGCTAAATGAAAGTTATTTTGTAAACTGTAATTACTACATGGTTTTCCTACTCTACTTCCGCAGAATGACAATTGTGCTGTGTAAAGAACTATCAACCTTCTCTAAAGAGTTTACTACGTGCTTAACGACTGCGGGGGTAAGAGTTACACCATAATTCTTAGGAATAAAATGTTGGTTGGTTGATTAGAGCCTTGGGATCTTCACCACGAAGTGCTTTTTGTGTTTGCACGTTTGCATGTGCAGTTTTTTTGTCCTACTCTTCTTCCGCAGAATGACAATTGTGCTGTGTAAAGAACTATCAACCTTCTCTAAAGAGTTTACTACGTGCTTAACGACTGCGGGGGTAAGAGTTACACCATAATTCTTAGGAATAAAATGTGGTTAGTTGATTAGAGCCTTGGGATCTTCACCACGAAGTGCTTTTTGTGTTTGCACGTTTGTATGTGCAGTTTTTTTGCCCTGTGAACTGATGTTTTAGGCCAGTGTTCCCCAAATCGTGGCAGCTGAATGTGCACTGAGCTTTGAGTGCCTCCTGCTGCATTCAGCCTGGCACAGAGCGGGGTGGGAATTGGTGCTGACAGTACTAGGGAGACAGGAGAAAGTCACATTGGTGATCCTGGTGTGGATTTTTCCAAAACACTCAGGTGTTATTGAAGATAACATCATTTTCTCTAAATTCTCCAGAATTCATTTCCACATCAGAATTCATCTCCACAGTTCATTTGAAGATACAATGTGTGTATTTGTGTACAACTTGGGTGTGTGGGGGTTACTCTGTTCTTATTTGCATGCTCTGGGGCAGGTGGTGTGACTTCACTTTCCTATAGCTGAGAGAGCAGTGGTGATTCGAAACCTACTGAGGATTTAGCTTTATCTTGCTTGAAGAAATGTGATCAAATTTTCAATCAGAATAATATATGTCTGATCTCTGCAGGTCAAAGAGAAAGCAGATGTGCTTAATCCCTTAATCACTGGAGTGTTTTTGGAGGTCAGTTAAGCTAAAGTTAAAACTTTAAGCTAATACTTAAAAATTAGATATGCTGGGTTTTTTCCACTTCAGTGTCCTTACGCGTGCCAAGTTCTCTAACCTATGGTCTAAGATTCTGCTTACTTATCTAATAACTTAAAAGTTTTAATAAATGCCCGTAGACTTCACAAGAGATGAGTGAGTTAGTGAAGAGTGAGCCTTATGTGGGCTCAGCTGACAGCTGTGATGGGTCAGAAGACACATTAAATTCAGCAGCCTGGATTTGTAGAATTCAAATGTCCAAAGTCAAACCTTAGACAAGCTCATAAATCAGCATGAGAGGGTCCCAGTGCTTCCCAGTTGTTAAGTGGGTTCTCAGTGCTTGTAAATTTCTGAGGTGTGGTAGGAAACGGGTGTTTCCTGTTGATGTGTGTTCTTTCTTCCTGTCACAGCGTGTGTATGCTTCACTTTGAAATAAATTCCTCTCATCTATTATCGAAAACAGAATCCTATGTTGGACTGTACCTAATCTTGTTTGGGGTTTTTTAAGCCAGTTGCTTTTTTGCCTAGTGGCATAAAGCCCCTCAAAAACTTAAATTGATTTCTAGAATGAAGCCTTAAAAATCCAACAAGCACTAGGCTTTCTGTTTCTTATGTGCATTAATCAATGCTGTTTGAAATGAGTGTGTGGTTAGTAAAGCTGATTGGTAGCGTAATTATTCATGTGTATATTTTGATTTTTGTTTTCACAGGCTTCAAACAGCGCTTCATATATCCAAGATGCCTTCCAGCTCTTGCTGCCTGTTCTGCAGATCTCTCTTATTGAGGCTAGAACGGAACTATCACAGCAATAAAAACCTCTCTAATTAAGAACTTTTTGACCTTCCCACTTCGTAGTTTCCATGCTGGAGAATGATGTAATGGCTCTTATTAAAGGGAAAAAGATTAACTCTGATGGCTGCTGCTGCAGGAACAGTGATTAAATGCAGCCTGGCAATGACAGCCCTTACAGCACGTTGTGAGATGCGATTAGCATAGTCCAGGCTGGTGGACAACGTGACAGACCTAAAGTGCAGATTGCTTCTCTGTTTTCATGGACTGTCTGTATCTTTTCACTGAAATCCCTTTGCTGTATGTGTTAACAAGCTCTTTGGAGAAGCTCTCTGGACTGTGAAGACAGTGCAGGAGAAAAGAGGAGCAGCTGGCTGGTTAAAGAGTTAGCTTAAAATCATGGTGTGATTTTTAAGTCAGAGAGACATAATTAGGTTCCTGATAGCTCTGTGTTGGTCTTGAAATGAATATTGCATAGGAGGTACAAGAAAAGGCAAATATTTATGATTATGAACCTCGCAGTTCTTAGACTGGAAAGAACAGAGCAGAGAGGATTCCTTATCAAGCCCTTGTTGCTGATGAGGAGAAGCCCCGGCTTCCTGAAGATGTTTGTTAATGACTCGGTGATGTGGGATGAGGACTCTCACTGGGGGGCTGTTTCTCATTCTCTTGCAGAGTGCTTGCTTCAGCACGAGTTGGGAAAATGCTGATCTGGCCCTAAGAATGTGGGTACTTTGCTTTATAGCAATAAATGAGAACTGGCTAAAAGGGGTTGATTCGTGTTTGGGCAATTTAATGAGAGAATTTAGCAGGAGGACTCCCCTTTTTCAGTGCAGCTTGACATGTCAGCCCCAGACTGTTCACAAACTCAGATGCTGCTTTTCTCCCGTTTCTGTGTAAAAATACTATAATGCAATGCTCCTTCTTCTTGGAAGTTATATTAAAGTAGGGGGAGAGGAAGCAATTTGGTTCTGTTAGCGGGAGTCCTAATTTGTCTCAGAAGCTGCTCCACATATGGTATCTGTTTCTTTGTGCTGTGAAAGTTCCCTGCTTTGTTCTTTTCTGTAATTTTTTTTATCTTTTGAGCCTGCCCATTGGGAGGGAGCAGCCTCTGTTGGAATCACAAGAGCAGAAAGGCACAGCTGAAATGGGACTTCAAGAAGTCCAGAATAGCTAACTAGAGGTGACCGGGTGTCACACCTGCCTCTGTACTCGCTCATTGGTAACAATGATGCTCAAATCCCCTTTGGAAAATCCTCTGGGTTTTAACAGGTCTTGCACATTTCTGCTGTACTGAAGGCTTAACAATCTTCTGCTCTATTTGTGCCATAGAGAAATGTTTTTATTGTTAGAATACCTTTTGGCTAATGCTCCTCTGATTTTATATATATATATGGAAAAAGCTCTGCCTCAGTCCTGGTTAGACTGATCAGATCTCTGAAGGGAGAGCCTTTTTTTTGCATCGTAAAGAAAACGACTTGAAAGGAGCGTGTCTGGGGTAAAAAAATCTGCACTACAATAAACTCTATATTTTTTTTCTTCTTTATGTTGATAGCATTATTAAAGAAAAGATTTATTTTGACTGCCATTTCAGGTAAAAGCTATCAAGATAGCAATGGGCACGAATGAAATGAGAAGAAAGAACTGTGTTTTGTTTTTTCCTCCTCAGCCCTGACTGGTTTGTGGGGCAGCTCTGGGGCTGGGACAGCTGGGGCTGTTCTCAGGGCAAGGTACCATTTCATGGGAAAGAGGCATCTGAAACCAGGCTGGGGAGAGAGAGCTCCCAGTTCCTGCACTGGTGTGAAATGGCAGCTTCGCTCCTGCCTCAAAGCCAACATTTACAGAAATGTCAGAAGAGAAGAAATAAAGATAACAGGGTTCTGTGAAGCAGCATCTGCTCTTCTTGCAGATAAATTCTACTGACCTGCAGTGCTTTAGTGCAGGGTAGTTTAACAATCAAAGGAGATGAGGTGATTTTATGTTTTGAATATGCAGGCGGTAATTCTTTCAGTCATTTGCCCACCTGGATTTGGTTATAGCAGCCAGTAATCAAAGGTGCAGCAGCTTCACTTGTGTATCGGCGCGAGGGCTGCAGGAGATGGCCAACAAAAACAGTTCCACAGTTGCTGAAATCTTACCCAAAGGATTCATCAGAATTCAGCATCCGACCGTCTGGAGGTCTTATTGCTCAGCCTTGCCTTGCGCCTGAACCTAACGAGAGCTGGCAGTAATTTGAGCACTTCTGGTGGTGTTTGGGGAGGTGAGAGGTGGCTGAGAATAGATAAGAGGTCGTGAAGATGCTGGCAGTGACTTGGAGGGGAGGGGAAAAAAAAAAAAAAGCAGCCACAATTATTTTCTTTCCTTGGGAGAGATTCTGTTACTTGCAGCTGTAAAAGCTGAGTCCTGGCAGCTGCTGTGGAAAGGTTTAAAACATAAAAAAGGCTTGGTCCTCCCGATGGGTTTCGGGACTTGCTCCCAGCCCTTGCCCAACCAGCTTCCCAGGAACTCTTTTTTTGATTATTAAAACACACACCTCCCAGCAGCAGCCAAACCTCTGACAGAAGTGGGATGAGCAGTTGTCCTCTTTTGGAAGAAGCAGCAGCTGTGATGGCACTGGTGGCCCCAGGCAAGGGGACAGCTGTCCTGGGTCACCTGCAGCACAAATTAAATGGCCTGACTCAGAGGCAGGAGGGGAAGAAGTGGCAGGAGGAGGAGGGGGAGAGCTCTGGCATTTCCTTCCCAGGTGTGCACATTGGATCCTAAATAAACAGCTGCCTACGATTTATGCAGAGAGATTGATCTCCTGTAGCCACAGCCTCCTTGGCACAGAAACTGAGGACGTAAGTGCCTGGTACCCTGCTAATTAATGTTTTCTGGGAGTTTAGTGAGTCCCTCACAGCTCTGCACTGTGACAGCAGCTTGGAGGTGGCCCTGTGCTGGTGTTTCGGGTGCTGGCTGACGGGTTCCTTTTCTTCCTTCAAGGGCAGCTTTGTGCCTGCTCCAGGGTGTGGGCTGGGACCTGCTGCTCTGCTGTCCTGGGTGGTGGCAGCTACCCCTGTCCACTGAGATGCTGGTGGCTGCAGCCTGGCCTGGTGGCCGGGGTGGTCCCTGAGAGTTCCCTGGTGGTCCCTGAGTGTTCCTTAGGGTGCTGCTTGGTGTCCCTGTGTCCAGGGACTGATGGCAGGGCTGTCCCCTGGGTTGCTCCAACTGGAAGATGCTGCAGGCTTAGGTCCCTCGCATCCAAGTCCTGAGAACCCGGCTGGGGCTGGTGGGGAGCAAGCAATGAGGTCAGCAGTGAAAAATGAGGTTGAGCATGGTATTTGTGGGGGAGGATCCTCCTAAGGTGATGACAGGAGCTGCTCAGATGAGTGGTGGTGGATGCCAGCTTGTCCTGGCATCCAAAGAGCCTCCTTGGATCTGGTCCAGGGCCCTGTGCTGTCTCCACTGACCTCCTGTGCCATACGCTGAGCTCCTCGGCTGTGTCACTCCAAGATCAGGCAGGATTGTGGCCACTGTGGACCTCCACACTGAGTGCTGGCCACCAGCAGTTCTTCAAACAATTTGTGTGCGACCTGAAGCATCTCTGCTAGAAAGCACCACCGCTACCGAGGGTAAAATTGGCATTAAATTAGCGGTGACCCTGCTGCTGTTTTTGCTGAGCTGCTCCAGGGTTTGTCCACCCTTGCCCTCAAAACCTGTCCATTATTTCTGATCGAAACCTGCTGAGGGGACTCTCGCTCTGCAGTTGGGTCTGGTGCAGGCTCTGGTGGAGGAGGCCTGGGGCAGACGTGGCCGGGTTTTTGGGACGAGTGACTTCTGTACGGCTGCTTGCTCCATGCATAACTCCCAGGGTTAGTTTTGCTCAGTGTGTGTGTGGGGGGGACTCCACACATGCTGTAAATTAAAATAAAATGACCGTGGGAGCAACTTTCTTGTCGAGCTGAAGGCTTTAAATGGGCCAAATCTTGCAGGAGAGGTAATACCTTTTATTAGGTGGAGAAAACAAATTAGCTTTCGGGTACACAAGCCCTTCTTGACATTATTGTTACTGTTATTATCCCATGTTGGTGCTATTGGAAATGAAGGCCTTGCGTTAGAGGGGGAAGCACATTATGCACGTGTTTAGACCTGCTGGTAACTGCTCTCTGCTGACGGGTATTTGCTTAATGATATGTTGGGGTGAAAGCCAGCAGCAAGGATGAGCATCGGAGGGAGCTGGGGGTGCTGAGCTCTGCCTGATCCGGCCATGTCTGGACCTCATGGAGCAGCCTGATGCCTCCCACCAAGAGGGGAGCAAGGACCTTGTGGAGGTTCCTCCCACTGTGGTTTCAAGGACACCCCTAAATCCTCTTTTCTCTACTTCAATCTGGGTCCTGACTGTAGCACATTCCTGGATTGAGTCCCCAGTGCCAGCCTTCATCCCAGGGCTGGTCCCTATGGATGTCTCAGCCTCCAGATCTGCCCCAGCTTGCTTGTGAAGGGTCAGGAGGTCTTGCTGCTCCTGCCTTTGCTGGAGGCGATGTCAGCGAAGCTCTTTCGGGTATGACTGGGACTGATCATGTTCCTGGTGTCACACACTGCCCGTGATGGGCGGCAGAGCCAGTTTTTCTGCTCTGAAAGCGGGGCTGGGGAGGGGACCGCAACACTCAAATACCCAGATCCCTGGGAGCTGCCAGCCAGGCATCGAGGAGGCCGCTTGCCTTTTCCAGCTCCAGGTAAGGCACTTTCCTCTCTCCCTCGTGTCATTGAGGGCATTTACAGAGTCGCTTATCAATCTGATGGGCTGGAGAAGCAGGGCAGGAGGGCAGGGTGCAGCAGGAGCATCCCTGGAGTGCCTCAGGAATGGAGATGTGGATTCCCCATTTCTTGTCCCTGTGGGGTGGCCCAGGAATGGAGATGTGGATTCCCCATTTCTTGGGGACGGGAATCGGGCATCGTGCCTGAGCCTCGCGGGAAGGACTCCAGTCCTCTGGGCAAAATGGGAGCAGGCTCAGACACTGGTACCTGTGAGCCCATTGTGCCTGGGGGGTAAGGCCTTCCATGCTATTGCACCTGGTGGGGTATGAATAGGCTGGTTTTCTTCATCAGCCAGAACTCTGATCCATGTGCACCTTGTGCTTGGCTTGGCCACGGAGAAAAATTGCAGCTTGTCAGTGGGGACCACAGAGCTGGTCATTGGGTTTTGCTGGTCTGCCTGCCTGGGCTTTAGGGAATCTGCTCTTCTGAGGCAGGGAGACCAGCCTGCCTAAAACGCCGGTGGCTGAGGCTCCTAAGGAATAGGCAGAACTGGATCTGCTGGTCTGGGATGGGAAAAAGAGCTGAGCGTTTGCAGCCGTCATCTGAGCCACCATCCACGGCGGGGGCTGCACAGGGTGCTGGGTGGCACTGCCCAGACAGGACCCTGGCAGAGCCCAGGGTGGGGGACCCCACCCCATCTCTTGGAAATCAGCTGAGTTGGTCTCCAGGGACAGGGTTATCAGCGTGGTGGGGAAATAAGGGGTTATAACCGTGCCATGGTGGCATCTCTTACCATACGTTGGGGCAGCACTACCTCTTCCCTGCTCTGGCTGCTGGGCTTTGGTCTGGTTGCCCATCTTGTAGTGCAAAGCTTGAGGTCCACCTCTGTGTACCTTGTGCCTTTCCTATCTGCTCGCCCCATGGCAGTGAAGGCACAAGGCAGGGGCATCTTCTGAGGTCTGGGGCTGGGCACACCCCACGGGAGCTGCTGAGCAGCCTTGGTGCAACAGGACCTGGGCTCAGGGCATCAGCCACATCTTCTCCTGCACCTTCCCAGAGGCTGCCTTTTCTTTTGTTAACGTCTGATTATTTTCAATTATTTTAGATTTAAATGTAATTATTTTCAATTAGTAGTTGCGCTTCTTAATTACAGAGATGAATTAGATTACCGTTCGTTATTAATTAGACGTTAACTTTGCACTGATGATGCCTTTTATTAGCCACTTCCCGTGCTCCTGCCCTGCCCGTCCAACCTGCCTCTGCCCTGCTGCTGCCCCAAACCCCGCTGCTTCCCGCTGCCCTGCAGCATCCCAGGGGTTTTAAAACCTGCCTAGAAAATTCAAATCAATGTTATTGGCTCAGAAACTGCTCTTGTAAAAGCCTAAATACCAACCAGATGATGTCATTTTGTGGTTAAAAAAACAAACACAAAAACATTAAAAGAAAGCATTAATATCCTGCTTCCCTCTATCAGTGGCTGGAAGAGAAACTGTTTCCTAATTACTCGCTGCAGCAGCGACCCTGCTCTTCCCTGCAAGTAGAAGGGACCCGAGCCCTCGTCCCTGCTGCCTTCCCTCTGCCCCTATTTCATGGCTATTTCATGGACTTTGTTTGGTCCTGCTATTTTTAAAGCAAGCTGTCTTCTTTTTCTTTTCATCCGTCATCTTTCAGGCCCCTAATCAATGCTCAGAGTTTTCTTGCCGTTGCTCTGTTTCTCTTCTGGTTACTGCTGCCTCCATCACCCTGTCCTGGGAGAGGTCTCCTTTCTGCTGAGTCCTCTATGAGCCCCAAAACCTGCTCTCTATTGATTCATCCTCATTTAATTTTAAATATTTCTGTAATTTGCACCTGCTGATGGAGGGTTTAAGGCATCTCCCTGCACGTTTGCTCTGAGATTTCTCTGTGTGGCTCCATCACTCTCCTCTTGCTGCTTCCCCAGGCAGAGGGCAGTGGGTGCTGCTTGGGTGGGTGCAAGGTCTGGTCCTTTTTTTCTGGAGGCCACAGACTGTTTTACCCTTTTCCCTGCTTTTTTTTTTGGGGGGTGGGGGGGGGGGGGGGGTGTGTAGGAAGTGCCTCTTCTCTCATAGAGAAAAGAAAACCGAACGGTGGGATCCAGGGAGAGATGTTTTCATCCCTGAAAAACTCAGCTTTCTCCATGCTCCAGTTGCTCTTTCAGGTCCTCTCTGTTCCATAGGTGTGACGGTCTTGTGCACCAGGCCTCTTTGTCTTCTCTGAAATGTCAGCAATCCTGAAATGTGAGTATTTGGTGTGAACCCAGGGGGGACTTGCTGGGTTTGCCTGTGCTGGATGCTGCATGCTGACAGTGAACCTCCCTCTGTGCCCTGTCATAGGGTTTGGACGGGAAGATAAGGAGAAAGAGGACAAGGAAAAGGACAAGGAAAAAGAGAAGGAAGAAGAGAAGGAAAAGACTGAGGGAGAAAAAGAGAAGGAGAAGGAAGAAAAACAGAAGGAGAAGAAGCAGGAGAAGGAGCAGGAGCAGGTAAAGGAAAAGACTAAGGAAGAAAAACAGAAGG
>NW_015090893.1:11539444-11556539 GCF_001431845.1 Calidris pugnax
TTTGCCCACCTGGATTTGGTTATAGCAGCCAGTAATCAAAGGTGCAGCAGCTTCACTTGTGTATCGGCGCGAGGGCTGCAGGAGATGGCCAACAAAAACAGTTCCACAGTTGCTGAAATCTTACCCAAAGGATTCATCAGAATTCAGCATCCGACCGTCTGGAGGTCTTATTGCTCAGCCTTGCCTTGCGCCTGAACCTAACGAGAGCTGGCAGTAATTTGAGCACTTCTGGTGGTGTTTGGGGAGGTGAGAGGTGGCTGAGAATAGATAAGAGGTCGTGAAGATGCTGGCAGTGACTTGGAGGGGAGGAAAAAAAAAAAAAAAGCAGCCACAATTATTTTCTTTCCTTGGGAGAGATTCTGTTACTTGCAGCTGTAAAAGCTGAGTCCTGGCAGCTGCTGTGGAAAGGTTTAAAACATAAAAAAGGCTCGGTCCTCCCGATGGGTTTCGGGACTTGCTCCCAGCCCTTGCCCAACCAGCTTCCCAGGAACTCTTTTTTTGATTATTAAAACACACACCTCCCAGCAGCAGCCAAACCTCTGACAGAAGTGGGATGAGCAGTTGTCCTCTTTTGGAAGAAGCAGCAGCTGTGATGGCACTGGTGGCCCCAGGCAAGGGGACAGCTGTCCTGGGTCACCTGCAGCACAAATTAAATGGCCTGACTCAGAGGCAGGAGGGGAAGAAGTGGCAGGAGGAGGAGGGGGAGAGCTCTGGCATTTCCTTCCCAGGTGTGCACATTGGATCCTAAATAAACAGCTGCCTACGATTTATGCAGAGAGATTGATCTCCTGTAGCCACAGCCTCCTTGGCACAGAAACTGAGGACGTAAGTGCCTGGTACCCTGCTAATTAATGTTTTCTGGGAGTTTAGTGAGTCCCTCACAGCTCTGCACTGTGACAGCAGCTTGGAGGTGGCCCTGTGCTGGTGTTTCGGGTGCTGGCTGACGGGTTCCTTTTCTTCCTTCAAGGGCAGCTTTGTGCCTGCTCCAGGGTGTGGGCTGGGACCTGCTGCTCTGCTGTCCTGGGTGGTGGCAGCTACCCCTGTCCACTGAGATGCTGGTGGCTGCAGCCTGGCCTGGTGGCCGGGGTGGTCCCTGAGAGTTCCCTGGTGGTCCCTGAGTGTTCCTTAGGGTGCTGCTTGGTGTCCCTGTGTCCAGGGACTGATGGCAGGGCTGTCCCCTGGGTTGCTCCAACTGGAAGATGCTGCAGGCTTAGGTCCCTCGCATCCAAGTCCTGAGAACCCGGCTGGGGCTGGTGGGGAGCAAGCAATGAGGTCAGCAGTGAAAAATGAGGTTGAGCATGGTATTTGTGGGGGAGGATCCTCCTAAGGTGATGACAGGAGCTGCTCAGATGAGTGGTGGTGGATGCCAGCTTGTCCTGGCATCCAAAGAGCCTCCTTGGATCTGGTCCAGGGCCCTGTGCTGTCTCCACTGACCTCCTGTGCCATACGCTGAGCTCCTCGGCTGTGTCACTCCAAGATCAGGCAGGATTGTGGCCACTGTGGACCTCCACACTGAGTGCTGGCCACCAGCAGTTCTTCAAACAATTTGTGTGCGACCTGAAGCATCTCTGCTAGAAAGCACCACCACTACCGAGGGTAAAATTGGCATTAAATTAGCGGTGACCCTGCTGCTGTTTTTGCTGAGCTGCTCCAGGGTTTGTCCACCCTTGCCCTCAAAACCTGTCCATTATTTCTGATCGAAACCTGCTGAGGGGACTCTCGCTCTGCAGTTGGGTCTGGTGCAGGCTCTGGTGGAGGAGGCCTGGGGCAGACGTGGCCGGGTTTTTGGGACGAGTGACTTCTGTACGGCTGCTTGCTCCATGCATAACTCCCAGGGTTAGTTTTGCTCAGTGTGTGTGTGGGGGGGACTCCACACATGCTGTAAATTAAAATAAAATGACCGTGGGAGCAACTTTCTTGTCGAGCTGAAGGCTTTAAATGGGCCAAATCTTGCAGGAGAGGTAATACCTTTTATTAGGTGGAGAAAACAAATTAGCTTTCGGGTACACAAGCCCTTCTTGACATTATTGTTACTGTTATTATCCCATGTTGGTGCTATTGGAAATGAAGGCCTTGCGTTAGAGGGGGAAGCACATTATGCACATGTTTAGACCTGCTGGTAACTGCTCTCTGCTGACGGGTATTTGCTTAATGATATGTTGGGGTGAAAGCCAGCAGCAAGGATGAGCATCGGAGGGAGCTGGGGGTGCTGAGCTCTGCCTGATCCGGCCATGTCTGGACCTCATGGAGCAGCCTGATGCCTCCCACCAAGAGGGGAGCAAGGACCTTGTGGAGGTTCCTCCCACTGTGGTTTCAAGGACACCCCTAAATCCTCTTTTCTCTACTTCAATCTGGGTCCTGACTGTAGCACATTCCTGGATTGAGTCCCCAGTGCCAGCCCTCATCCCAGGGCTGGTCCCTATGGATGTCTCAGCCTCCAGATCTGCCCTGGCTTGCTTGTGAAGGGTCAGGAGGTCTTGCTGCTCCTGCCTTTGCTGGAGGCGATGTCAGCGAAGCTCTTTCGGGTATGACTGGGACTGATCATGTTCCTGGTGTCACACACTGCCCGTGATGGGCGGCAGAGCCAGTTTTTCTGCTCTGAAAGCGGGGCTGGGGAGGGGACCGCAACACTCAAATACCCAGATCCCTGGGAGCTGCCAGCCAGGCATTGAGGAGGCCACTTGCCTTTTCCAGCTCCAGGTAAGGCACTTTCCTCTCTCCCTCGTGTCATTGAGGGCATTTACAGAGTCGCTTATCAATCTGATGGGCTGGAGAAGCAGGGCAGGAGGGCAGGGTGCAGCAGGAGCATCCCTGGAGTGCCTCAGGAATGGAGATGTGGATTCCCCATTTCTTGGGGACGGGAATCGGGCATCGCCTCGCAGGAAGGACCCCAGTCCTCTGGGTGAAATAGGAGCAGGCTCAAACACTGGGATCTGTGAGCTCGTTGTGCCTGGGGGGTAAGGCCTTCCATGCTATTGCACCTGGTGGGGTATGAATAGGCTGGTTTTCTTCATCAGCCAGAACTCTGATCCATGTGCACCTTGTGCTTGGCTTGGCCACGGAGAAAAATTGCAGCTTGTCAGTGGGGACCACAGAGCTGGTCATTGGGTTTTGCTGGTCTGCCTGCCTGGGCTTTAGGGAATCTGCTCTTCTGAGGCAGGGAGACCAGCCTGCCTAAAACGCCGGTGGCTGAGGCTCCTAAGGAATAGGCAGAACTGGATCTGCTGGTCTGGGATGGGAAAAAGAGCTGAGCGTTTGCAGCCGTCATCTGAGCCACCATCCACGGCGGGGGCTGCACAGGGTGCTGGGTGGCACTGCCCAGACAGGACCCTGGCAGAGCCCAGGGTGGGGGACCCCACCCCATCTCTTGGAAATCAGCTGAGTTGGTCTCCAGGGACAGGGTTATCAGCGTGGTGGGGAATTAAGGGTTTGTAACCACGCCATGGTGGCATCTCTTACCATGCGATGGGGCAGGACTACCCCTTTCCAGCCCTGCCTGCTGGGCTTTGGTCTGGTTGCCCATCTCGTAGTGCAAAGCTTGAGGTCCACCTCTGTGTACCTTGTGCCTTTCCTATCTGCTTGCCCCATGGCAGTGAAGGCACAAGGCAGGGGCATCTCCTGAGGTCTGGGGCTGGGCACACCCCATGGGAGCTGCTGAGCAGCCTTGGTACAACAGGACCTGGGCTCAGGGCATCAGCCACATCTTCTCCTGCACCTTCCCAGAGGCTGCCTTTTCTTTTGTTAACGTCTGATTATTTTCAATTATTTTAGATTTAAATGTAATTATTTTCAATTAGTAGTTGCGCTTCTTAATTACAGAGATGAATTAGATTACCGTTCGTTATTAATTAGATGTTAACTTTGCACTGATTACGCCTTTTATTAGCCACTTCCCGCACTCCTGCCCTGCCCGTCCAACCTGCCTCTGCCCTGCTGCTGCCCCAAACCCCGCTGCTTCCCGCTGCCCTGCAGCATCCCAGGGGTTTTAAAACCTGCCTAGAAAATTCAAATCAATGTTATTGGCTCAGAAACTGCTCTTGTAAAAGCCTAAATACCAACCAGATGATGTCATTTTGTGGTTAAAAAAACAAACACAAAAACATTAAAAGAAAGCATTAATATCCTGCTTCCCTCTATCAGTGGCTGGAAGAGAAACTGTTTCCTAATTACTCGCTGCAGCAGCGACCCTGCTCTTCCCTGCAAGTAGAAGGGACCCGAGCCCTCGTCCCTGCTGCCTTCCCTCTGCCCCTATTTCATGGCTATTTCATGGACTTTGTTTGGTCCTGCTATTTTTAAAGCAAGCTGTCTTCTTTTTCTTTTCATCCGTCATCTTTCAGGCCCCTAATCAATGCTCAGAGTTTTCTTGCCGTTGCTCTGTTTCTCTTCTGGTTACTGCTGCCTCCATCACCCTGTCCTGGGAGAGGTCTCCTTTCTGCTGAGCGTTAACTTTGCACTGATGATGCCTTTTATTAGCCACTTCCCGTGCTCCTGCCCTGCCCGTCCAACCTGCCTCTGCCCTGCTGCTGCCCCAAACCCCGCTGCTTCCCGCTGCCCTGCAGCATCCCAGGGGTTTTAAAACCTGCCTAGAAAATTCAAATCAATGTTATTGGCTCAGAAACTGCTCTTGTAAAAGCCTAAATACCAACCAGATGATGTCATTTTGTGGTTAAAAAAACAAACACAAAAACATTAAAAGAAAGCATTAATATCCTGCTTCCCTCTATCAGTGGCTGGAAGAGAAACTGTTTCCTAATTACTCGCTGCAGCAGCGACCCTGCTCTTCCCTGCAAGTAGAAGGGACCCGAGCCCTCGTCCCTGCTGCCTTCCCTCTGCCCCTATTTCATGGCTATTTCATGGACTTTGTTTGGTCCTGCTATTTTTAAAGCAAGCTGTCTTCTTTTTCTTTTCATCCGTCATCTTTCAGGCCCCTAATCAATGCTCAGAGTTTTCTTGCCGTTGCTCTGTTTCTCTTCTGGTTACTGCTGCCTCCATCACCCTGTCCTGGGAGAGGTCTCCTTTCTGCTGAGTCCTCTATGAGCCCCAAAACCTGCTCTCTATTGATTCATCCTCATTTAATTTTAAATATTTCTGTAATTTGCACCTGCTGATGGAGGGTTTAAGGCATCTCCCTGCACATTTGCTCTGAGATTTCTCTGTGTGGCTCCATCACTCTCCTCTTGCTGCTTCCCCAGGCGGAGGGCAGTGGGTACTGCTTGGGTGGGTGCAAGGTCTGGTCCTTTTTTTCTGGAGGCCAAGACTGTTTTACCCTTTTCCCTGCTTTTTTCGGGGGGTAGGAAGTGCCTCTTCTCTCATAGAGAAAAGAAAACCGAACGGTGGGATCCAGGGAGAGATGTTTTCATCCCTGAAAAACTCAGCTTTCTCCATGCTCCAGTTGCTCTTTCAGGTCCTCTCTGTTCCATAGGTGTGACGGTCTTGTGCACCAGGCCTCTTTGTCTTCTCTGAAATGTCAGCAATCCTGAAATGTGAGTATTTGGTGTGAACCCAGGGGGGACTTGCTGGGTTTGCCTGTGCTGGATGCTGCATGCTGACAGTGAACCTCCCTCTGTGCCCTGTCATAGGGTTTGGACGGGAAGATAAGGAGAAAGAGGACAAGGAAAAGGACAAGGAAAAAGAGAAGGAAGAAGAGAAGGAAAAGACTGAGGGAGAAAAAGAGAAGGAGAAGGAAGAAAAACAGAAGGAGAAGAAGCAGGAGAAGGAGCAGGAGCAGGTAAAGGAAAAGACTAAGGAAGAAAAACAGAAGGGGCAGGAGAAGGAAAAGACTAAGGAAGAAAAACAGAAGGGGCAGGAGAAGGAGAAGGAAAAGACTAAGGAAGAAAAACAGAAGGAGCAGGAGAAGGAGAAGGAAAAGACTAAGGAAGAAAAACAGAAGGAGCAGGAGAAGGAGAAGGAAAAGACTAAGGAAGAAAAACAGAAGGAGCAGGAGAAGGAGAAGGAAAAGACTAAGGAAGAAAAACAGAAGGAGCAGGAGAAGGAGAAGGAAAAGACTAAGGAAGAAAAACAGAAGGAGCAGGAGAAGGAGAAGGAAAAGACTAAGGAAGAAAAACAGAAGGAGCAGGAGAAGGAGAAGGAAAAGACTAAGGAAGAAAAACAGAAGGAGCAGGAGAAGGAGAAGGAAAAGACTAAGGAAGAAAAACAGAAGGAGAAGGAGCAGGAGGTGACTGAGGAAGAAAAAAAAGAGAAGAAAAAGGAGAAGAAGGAAAAGAAGAAGGAGCAGGAGAAGAAGAAAGATAAGAAGAAGGAGAAGAAGAAGGGAGAGAAAAAGGTAGGGAAATGATGGAGTTTCTGCAGATCAGCTGCTGAACCATTTGCCAGAGGGTTTCCAGCCCCGATGTCCCCAGCACAGTGCTCAGGGTGAGCCCAGCACCTCCCAAACCATCTGATGCCAGGGGCCATGCTGGGCTCCCCTTGGACTAACTGTGCCACTGGCTGTGTGGTGCCTGTGGGGCACCCTGAGCACCCTGCCCAGCATGCAGTGGGATGAGGCATGATGGAGTTTCTGCAGATCAGCTGCTGAACCATTTGCCAGAGGGTTTCCAGCCCCGATGTCCCCAGCACAGTGCTCAGGGTGAGCCCAGCACCTCCCAAACCATCTGATGCCAGGGGCCATGCTGGGCTCCCCTTGGACTAACTGTGCCACTGGCTGTGTGGTGCCTGTGGGGCACCCTGAGCACCCTGCCCAGCATGCAGTGGGATGAGGCCAGCTCATGCCAGGATGATCGGTGTCCCAGGGGGAGGAAGACATCAACAGAGTAGGGCCACCTCTGCAGGTGAGCACGGCGCAGCGGGGACGTGACCAATGCAGTGCCCCCAGGTTACCACGGGGCTCTGTGGAGAAGGATGCTGGGCACAGGCAGGCATGGGTGGCAGCCAGGGTTTGTAGGGTGTTACGAAAGCACTGGCCACAAATGGTTTACATCCTGGCTGTGAAGGGAAGCTGTGTCTGACCTGTGGCAACCCCACGTCTCTGGCAGATGGAGCTATGCCATCCACAGCCTAGAAATCATACTGCCCGTGTGGCTTTTCCACTGAGAGACAGCTCTCTCTTTGCTCCCAATATTCCTAGGTAGTTCTCCCTCCTTTTCCCTCTGCTTCAGCCCAGCTGCAATGCTGCTGTGGACAGGGATGCTGTCTCACCACACACATCACTGAATCCTTGCTCTTGGCTCTGGAGGTCTCTGTGGGGCCACGGGCACACGTGGGTCCACAGCAGCACTGGTGCTGCAAAGCCTGGCTGAAGATACCCACAAGAAGAAGTATCTCTCTGGCTCAAACAGAAAATTGTCGGGGTCCCCTGGTGATGCTTGTCCTTCTCTCTTCCCCCTTGCAGAGAGACGGAGAAGGGGACAGGAGCTGCGGCAGCTCAAACAGCGACTCAGAGGTAACCACACCAATCCCCTGGGTGGGTGCTGGTTTTGGGTGCTTTTGAATAGCTAGAGATACCGGGAGGATGGAAAACAAAACACCCAGCACTCCCCTCCCCTTTTCCTTTTGTTCCTGCTCCAGGGCCACGGCAGTGACAAGAGTGAGAAGGAAGACAAGGATTAGCCTTTCCGTGCTGGAGCAGCAGCGTGTGCCCTGGGAACAGCGAGGAACTGGGGATACAGATGGCAGCACGTGCTGGAGGGGCCCTTGGCCACTCTTAGCCAAATAAAGGTGTTTGTGGGCTCCAAAAAGAAATGCTATTTATTCATCCAGTCCCGCTCCCTCCCCAGTGCTATCTGTCCTTCCCAGGAAGGAAACAGCCAAGGAAAAGCAATAGGCAGGGAGCTGGGATCGGGGTGAGCACAGGTTTTAAAAAAAAAAACCAACATGAAAGAGTTTAAGAGAGAAATCCCAGGGCTCTGGCTGCCTGGCTGTGCATAGTCCTCCAAAAATAGGTAATACCAGCATCCTTTCTGTCCCCTCCGTGTCACTTGCTATGGGATGGAGCAGCCTGAGCAGCGACAGGCGCCCGGGGCTGTGCTGAGCTGTTACAACTGGCTGTGATTTCAGATTTATCAAAAACATACGAAAAGCAGTTACGGGGGGTGAGGAGGGGGGGGAAAACACGACAACAAAAACTTACACTTTCTGCAGCGCGGCCCCGGCGCGGGGGGCTGAGCGTGTGCGGAGCCCGCCTGAGGCTGGAACCGGGCGCAGCGCCAGGATTTTTTTTTTTTTTTAAAAAAAAGGGAAATTTGGGGAAAAATGAGCTGGCCCCGCCATCTACCGGTCGTACGGGTCGTATGGCAGCGGGTCCCCGGGTTTCATAACCGCCCGGCTGTTTTGTAAGGCTCCCGCAGGGCGGCCGGGGACAGGGAGGGCACCGTTTTGGGGAAAAATGAGCTGGCACCGCCATCTACCGGTCGTACGGGTCGTATGGCAGCGGGTCCCCGGGTTTCATAACCGCCCGGCTGTTTTGTAAGGCTCCCGCAGGGCGGCCGGGGACAGGGAGGGCACCGTCCCCCCGCGGCGACAAGGGACATCGGAGGAGGACATTGTGCCTGTAAAACCAGTGCCAGCACCTCGACCCACCGCTGCTGCTGGTGGTGTCAAGCCCAGAGGTCTCACTCTCAATGACAACTTCAATGCAAACTTCTGCACGAGCTCCCCCCACTGTGTCGCTGCCGTGATTTGTTTTCCTTCAAGAAGTCTATTTTTAAGGGTATTTTCCTGACTAATGCAGATTTCAGACAAACTCAAGAGTCAACACCGCCGAGGTTTTTACTTGAAACCACAGAATGTGGCTTTAGATCTTGTTTTCATGGAACAAATGCAGCCAGCTCTTGTATAACGACAACAAACAGCAGGAAAGATGCTGAGGAATGCTGTCTTAATTATCCAGCACAAAGATTAAAGGGAAAACACGAAGATGGGAAAAACAAACAACCCCAAAAGCTAAACTGGGTTTCAAAGCGCTGGTTTGGCTTCAGCAGGGAAAGGCTGAGTCTCAGTGCCTTATTGCTGTGTGAAAAAGGAAGCCTTAATGTGAAATAACCCCTCCATGCAAGTACACAGCACACTGCACAAGATACAACCTACTTCCAAATAGTACATGGGGTTGTGGCATTTTACAGTCCCTTCAGGCCACACTCCTGTAGGATGGGAATCTCTTGGAATAAATTCTCTGCGTCTAGACACAAAAAGGGGAGGCCCTGCCTTTGCTTTTTAAGTTGTTAAAGGTTGGAAACTTTTCAAGCCCGCTGTGCCAGACTCTTTTCTGAGGTGAAGCGCGCCTGTCGATGCCCAGCTGGAGCCAAGAGGTGTTGCATCTCAATGGAGTGAGATCCTGCTCTTCAGCTGATGGCAGATATCTCACCTAACAAGCAAAAAAAACCCTAAAATCGACCTCTGCACCTTGTGACTCAGCTTCCAAAGTGGGCGAAACTCGCAAGTGGAGCCAGCGTGGGTACACCCTGCACTGGTGAGTGATGGCGAGCACTGAGCCAGGCAAAGTTTTGCTGTTTGCTCTTTGTGTCTTACAGTCCCTGCGTCAGGCCACTCTGCTGAGCTCTGTACAAAGGTCCCTGCAGCACAGGAGTAAAAAGCAAAACACACCCAGTGATCAGCTGTGTGAACATCCAGGCATCTCCTCTGGTGGCCCCGAGGTTCCCTGTCCTGCCTTCGGCACCTCCTCCTGCACGTAGCTCGCTCCCCTCTGTGCCCCTGCACTGCCTTGATTTGAATGGGTCATGTTTTCCCAGAAAGTTGCAGGGGTGAAAACCATTTCAAATCATCCGGCGTCCCGAAGTCCTCGTTGCATCTCAGCCCTGGCTTGAAGCCAGGCGACGTGAACGGGCGTACAGCAACAGCATTCGCCCCAGCCACGGGGATTAGGGCTCTAAAAACACTCAGTGGAGGAGGCAAAAAAGCAGGTGGGACATTTTGGCGATGCTGAGGACCCTCAAGCTGCAGGGTGACAGTGGCTGTCCTGTGGGACACGTCCTTCAGCATGACCTTGGAGCTGGGTTCTCGCCCACAGACGTGACAGCCGGCAGCTTCCCAGGCACTGCTGGGCACGAGGTCTGGCTTCAGTGGGATGTTTAACCACCTCATTTGCTTGAAGCATCTGCAAGGTTCAACCTGGGGCTACTTGGAGCTGATGTGCCTTCAGCCAGCTGGGAGAGGAGGACGGACGGAGCTGTGCTGAACACCCATCACGTCAGGCTCACGGAGGGGTGGAGTAGGAAAAGAAGAGCAGTGAGAGAAACTGGCAGCCGTGGAGTTACTTAAGCAAGTCTTGTTTACACACATTTGCTCCCCTTTATATAATAACATCAGCTGATTCTTGGGGAGCAGGAGGGGTTGTGCTGCCCTTGCTCACAACATATGGAGGTACCAGCAGGGAGACCCTGCATGGCCCATGGCCGTCCAGGCCCTCATGCCAAAAGAGCTTAGGTGTGGAGAAAAAACTGATTTCCATACCATTTCATGCAGGGATGCTACCAAATGAAGGCAATTTTCTATAAACGCCAACAATTTCAGAACAGAAAGGTTGGACCTTTATTTTGCAATGACTTTTTTCATCTTAGATCTAGGGGCTTTGTTACATAAAGTATTCTTTTAGGGAAACGAGCCTCTCTAAGGTAAAGATCAAAAGGAAATCTTTCTTCTGTTCCTAAGTGACTTTCTGCATGGAAAAAATCGAGCTGCTTTTTCATTCCATTAAAAAATGGAAACAGTTAGAAATCCTGACTTTCCCAGAAAAGCTGATTCTTGCAGCCCTGCTCATGACCTGCTAAGCACCGGGCAGAGGTCTCCTATGCAACGACTCTTCTATTTTTGCACTGAATGATACAAAAAGCAAAACCCAAACAGAACCCGAGTCTTGCAAGTCAAGGGTGTTTTGGAAGGTCAGATCCCTGCTCCCACTCCCGCTCCCTGCAGAGCTCTCACACTTGCTCCTCTCTGGGCTGCGTCATTCTGCAACTTGTCCCTTCATTCTGAAAATATGTAAATTAAGACTTTTTTGCTATGTTGATTAGCAGCTTAAAGTTATAGCAGAGCTTTATTTACTGAAGTGCTTAGGATTCATGTTCATAAGAATGACTCTAATGATACACAACTTTCGCAGCACGCTCCTCTCTCCTGCAAACCTTTCCAGGACTCCTGTGTTTGCAGAAGAGCAGAGAGGGCTCTTTGCTCCCCAGACCTCACCACGATACATTCCTAAAATCCACACAGAACCAGAGCCAGGCTTCTGGAGATGGAAAACCTGCAATTTGCTGTGGCAGATCCACCAGGACAGGTTTCTGGGTGACAGATCTTCTGCTGAGCACTAACAACTTGACCTCTTTACAAGCCGTGACGTCTGGGCGTTACGAAAGGGCGTGCTGGCGGCGGGGTGGGTGACTCACCCCAACACGATTCACCTGCCCTCCAAAGTGCAGCGAGAGGTGGAGGCCAAACAGCCTGTGAAAAAAAAAAATGGGCACAGTCAGAAATACTCATCTGCTCCCTGCCCAGGCCACCGCCGCCGCGGCCAGCCCACAGGCAACTATTTGTAATTGTGGTGGAGACACAGCCCTGCTCATCCTGCCTGAAATCCAGCCCAGGTTGACCCTGAGCAGCCTCCTGCATTGCTCCCCGAGTCTTCGAGGTGCTTTGTTCTCCTCCCTGGTCAGACACGGGTCTTAGCTGGAATTTAAACCACTGGCTTTGCGAGAGCTCTTTTGTCCTCACAAAGAAGGACACCGAATTATCAGGCTGGTGGTGGTGTAGATGCTGGAGCTGAGGGAATAAAGATCAGGGCAAAGGATGAGGAAGCTACGCACAAAAGCTCATCTAGAAAGACATCTGTACAGGAGCCAACACCAAGAGCAGAGAGGGGGGGGAAAGATCTGCATCCCCTCGGACAGTGTAGCTGGGGTGAGCACTCACCTGGCAGCTCTTGGCTGCTGGGGAGGGAGTGTTTATGGAGGGGAGGGAGTGTTTATGGAGGGGATGGATGCTCAGCTGCAGGACCTTGTAGCTTGTCAATGCTTACCTATGGAGCTGGGATGCCCCAGGCAACCTCACTGGCAGGTTCACTCCCAGTGGGTGCCCTGGTGAAGAAGAGCCAGGCTCCTCCACCATTTAGCACCCTCCTGTCACCCATTAAGGCACTGGGTGAGTGGGACAAGCTGGACCTGATCTGACCAGGGCAGGATAGAGGCATCACTGCAGACCAGGCTTTGCCACCTGCGGAGCCCACCCGCTGCCACTTGCAGCCTCCTTTGGCAAAGTCAAAAGGAAGCGCTGGGTCCCTGCCAGCCCCTGCTGGCATCTCTGTCAGGTGGGTGGGAGCTAAACAGGAAGACCAAAAAAAGAGAAGAAATGAGAGAGGCGGCACGTACTCGCTTCTTGCTGGGGCAGGGAGCCAAGGCCACCCGGGCTGGTGAATGAGCAGGGCAGGGCAGCCTGGCAAGTCCCCGAGCTGCGGTGATGGGCCACCACGGCGTCAGCCCTGGCCACACGTCCCAGGTCAGGCAGGCAGACACACAGCAGCTCGTTAAACCGGTAAGTTTTGTCTGACCCTGTAGTAATGACTGATTACAAATCAGCTCTCCCCATCCAGAAGATGAAGTGGGTGATGTGACCTCTGGGTTTGGCCCACTAGAGCGCAGCTCCCTGTGGACACCAAGCCCTTGGAAGTGCTGGACCTTCCTGCAATGAAAAGGGGGAGTCATGTCCTCAGAAAGTGTGTTCGATATGGCTTTTCCTCCTCTAATAATTTATGTTATCCATGCCCTTATGCACCCTTGAATTAGATGGTGTTAAATACAGACTTTGGCCCCTTCCATGGGGTCTCCTGCAGATGGAGGATCTTCAGCTGCCCTTGAAACACCAATGAAACAATTGCAATGCATCAAGACAAGCTTATGTCACCCTGCACCACAGACCATGGTCTTGTCACTCATCCCAGGGCTTGCTCTTGGATAATGGGGACAAGTCTGACCTTGCTTTTATCTGTACGTCCTTCTCAGGAGTATATGGCTTGTTCATGACTGCCCATGGGAAAAGACATCTCCACGCATTTTATGTGGGACTTGCTTCCAAGACTGAGTGATAATGTTCTGCCAACCTCTTTGCCAAGATATTTGGCCCAAGAGAGTAAAATGAGCCAGATACAGACCTGGGCTCTCCCCCTGTGACTCTCCAGTTTCCAGGAGTTCAGGCATAAGCCCAGTTACATGAGCAATGAGATAACGTTACATCGCAGCTCCGTGTCCTGCCAATCCATGTGATAGTCAACTCATTTCTCTAGGAATGATGATGCCTCAGGCAGAGCCTGTGTGACTCAGAAGGGAAAAATATTAAAGTTTTCTTTAAAGGAAAATATTGAAGTTTTCTTTAATTCCCCAACCCTGTTTACATCTGATTCTCCTTACTGAGAAGAGTCAGGGCTTCTCTCAGCTCTCAAGCAGCAGAGTTTCAGGACCCAGGAACAATACCGTGTAATTTAGATGATTGCTCCCTGCCTTGTGAGCACAGTGCAGACCTCCACTACCAAACCCCAAGGAACAGTGTGGAAATCTGCTTGCCTCTGCCCGAGAGAAAACCAGGCATGGAGCAGCTCCCCTTGCTGCACACAGAGACGTGGGAGGAAAGGTGCTTGTTATCAAAGAGGAGCCGTGACTACAGAGGAAGAGTCTCTCGTGCCACCTGCTTCCACTTCCTTTTGCTTCATGTACCAGGACCAGCTTTGAACCGTGTGTGCCAAATGGAGAAACCTGGTGGTTGGATAACATCCTGGATCTGGAAACATTATGATGCAAAGCAAGCAAAAATTCCAGGAAGCTGATGTGTTTGTTGAGATGCTGGGAGGGGTATGATGCAAATAACTCCCTGCATGTCATTTGCACGTACTGAGGCATAAAAATAATTCCTCAGGCCAACTCTTAAGGCTGGCAGACAAGTTGAGATCCAGGCACAGCGCTGCTGAACGGGTGCTGTAAGCCTTGAGGTCAGGAGTGGGTCTGCAGAGATGCTGAGGCTGGATGTGGCCCTGGCTCTTTGCCTGATCACCCAGGCAGAAAAAAAGAAAAACCCAAAAAACAACTGAAGCCTGATACTGTGCAGGATGCACTGACTCTTATGCATCCTCCTCCTCAGCTGGAATGCCGACACATTCCTCCTTCTGCTGCTTTTGAAATCAGGAAACTGGTTTTACTTCTGTGCAACAGGACTTTCAGGTCTGATGGCGAGAGCCTCATCCGTGAAGGAGGAGCTGGGTGGGCAGAGCAAGGATAGCTGGGTGTAAAAGGGATCATGACATTCCCGCTGCATATTCCTGGTTAGGAAGTGCTTATGGTGTCTTTGAAGACACCTTAAGGAGCACACAGGTCTCTCTGCACACAAAAAGGGACCATTGGGTAAGTGCTGTCACTCTGAGCTGCTCCTTAATCCCTAACCTGTCAAAATCAAATGTCAACGTTTGCAACAAATATTTATGCACTAAGAACAAGCAAACGCAGCCAGTGTGAAACCCTGATACCCTGTCAACTGGCTGGACCACATGAATGAGGCTCTGCTCGAGCAGAAGCACAAGCAGCACATGTGGCTGGGAGCCAGAGGAGGAGCTGGTTTCTCCTGCAGCAACACCTGGAACTCCTCACCCTCCACTGACCCGGGGCTGTTTCCCACCTTCAAAGTGAAAAAAAAAAATTATTATAAAATAAAACCTATTGTGCTTTACAAATAGTTTCTAAACACTGATCTGTCCTGTATTATGCAAAATGTGAAGTCCTCATCTGGCCAGCAGAATGGTTAGCATTAAGCATTTAAAGCTTTTTTTTTTTTTTTTTTTTTTTAATGTACTGAGTCAGCACAACCACACCAGTGACAAGGGAAAGCATTTGGAGCTCAGAACCGGCTCAACTCTGGATGGAATGAAGAGAACAAGTTGTTCTTGCGCTGGCGCTAACGAAGGCTGGTTTCCAATGGACTCGCGTGTCGTGGTTGATTGATTTTTAACTGCATTATGCAAAGGCAGTGGCACGTTCCTCATCGCTTACAGGGCGTTGGAGAGCCCACACACGTGAGAAGAGTTGTGGAACTGAATCAGGAGGTGAGGAAAAGAACGTCCCAGGGAACTGCCTGGTGTCTCCTGGAGGATCTGGCTGGGGTGATGAAAGATGCTCCTCTCCTCATCTGACTCCAGGGTGGCAGAGGGCTGCAGCTCCCAAGCCAAGCCACACCAACGTGTTATGGGAGCGCTCTTCAAGCACATTGCTGCAAAGTTGGCCACAGTAGCTAAAATCTCCCTCATTTCAAGGCTCTGGAGCTGTATGTGTGTCCTTTAGGGGTAACTTGGAGGTAAAGCTGGTTACGACTCCCTGGTGGCAACCTTTTGTTTTAAATAGTCAGGTTTTGGTGGAAAAACTAGCCATGGCAAGAACTAAATCATGAGAGGATAATGCCTGGTGTGAATGAGTCTTGTCTCTCTGAGAAATGCCCGTGGGGGAAGCGATGTGGCAGGTCTATCAGGGAGGACAACCAGAGACTGATTCTGTGGATGGGGAACACGGAAAATGTCCTCTAAGGGGCAGAGTCCATGACAACCCCACAACACTCCTGGGACAAGCACTGTCCCTAATGCCACACTCGGGAGGTGTTCAGGGCTGTGCTGCTAAACAGGGCCTGTGACTTCTCCAGCCTGAAGGGACCACCGAAAAAGGTAACGGAGCAAGCAGCGAAGCCTTCCAAGCCCACATAAAATAGTCAGTTGTTGAGCTTTTAAAACCACTCATGAGCTGTTTAATGTAATCACAGTACATTTTGAAACAAAACCTGCTCCACAGCCCAGACCTCTGCCAGCCACTCCCGTAATGGGGCATGGGTTTCACCAGCACTCGTGTTCTACTGGTGATCTCCCTCCTTGGGCATCCCTTCCAGTGCGTGCATGGGTTTGGTTTGTTTTTGGGGACACACAAAAAAGCCCTTAGGGAATGTGCATCATCCTTATATAAAGTCTGATCTACTAAGCTCCAGAGTTGCCAGGTTTCAGCTGTTTTGCCCAGCACCTGCTATGCAGAAGTTGCTGGCTCCTCACTGAATGGCTGCGCGGCAGGGGGATGCATCTGCCTTGGGACACAGAGCCCATCCTAGGGGTCTATGAGTGGAAAGAGACCCTTCCCAAATAGGGTCTGAACTGGTTCAGTTCTGGATAAGGAGAGCATCTGGGGGAGATGCAGTTTCCCATCTACACTGGCAGGACACCCTTTTACCCCAGAAACATTCTGCCACGATGGGTCTGCTTGGTGGGGTCTGAAGGGGCTTTTGATGTGCCCAGCCTCACCAGCCCTGGCTGCGCCGCAACGCCCTGCACCCCAGTCCCGCCCTGGAGAGCCTCAGCTAGCTCAGGAACCCCACACCCCGAACACCATGGGCATCCTGTTCCCCTGCCACTCTGGAGCAGACCTACCCCAGCTCCATTCCAGAGCACCCCGTGCCCCCCAGGACTTGCTCCACAGCACCCCAGGCAGCCTGCACCATGGGGCTGGCTCCAACGTGCCCTGCTCTGGGGGACACCAAAACAAGCCAGCTCCTCTCTCGGGGGATCCTGTGCCCCAACTGGTCCAGAGAGATCTCCAGCACCCCCCACATGGCTTCACATTTGAGTGCCCCAACTTTTACCTGCACCCTAGCTGCTCTGGAGCCCCTCAACACCCCAGCACTTCAGCTCCATGGAAGCGGCACCAGACCCTCCCAATGCCACCAACACCCCAGTGTACCAGCTCCAGGGTGCAGCACTGGAGCCCCCTAACACCCTCAGAGACCTGGTGTCCCAGCTCCAGGGAAGCGGCACCAGAGCCCCCCAACATCCCTGTGTCCCAACTCTGAGGGACCGGTACTGGAACCCTCTAAAATCCCCAACACCCCCGTGTCCTGGTTCTGGAGGATCAGTACCAGAGCCCCCCAACACCCTGGTGTCCTAGCTTTGGGGGAGCAGCACCAGAGCCCCCCAACATGCCCAACGTCCCTGCTCCGAGGGATCAGCACCGGAGCCACCTAAAGCCCCCAGCAGCCCCGTGTCCCGGCACCGGGGGATTGGCACCGGAGCCCCCCACCACCCCCGGGGCGCTGCTCAGCAGCCCATACCCGACCCCACGCC
>NW_015090893.1:11557684-11617684 GCF_001431845.1 Calidris pugnax
GGCGCGCCGTTCCCGGAGCGGCGGGGGAGGATGGATGTGCTGAGGCGTGCGGAGCGGAGCGGGGCGATGCGCGGGGTCCCGCCGGTGTGCGGGCACCGCCGGCCCTAGGGGCAGCTCGGCTGCAACCGCTGCCATGAGCCGCGGCCCCCCCAGCCCGTCCTCCCCACCCCGGGGGGGGAGCCCCTTCCGGCAGCCCCTCGGCCCCGGTTGGGGGGATTTGGACATGCTGCGCTGCCCCTCCTGCCTCCTCCTCCTCTGGGAGCCGGTGACCGTGTCGTGCGGTCATTCGTTCTGCAAATCGTGCCTGGGGGGGGCGGCCGTGCCCGCCCGCTGCCCCCTGTGCCAGGAGAGGCTGAAGCTGCTGGGCGTCGGGGCGGCGAGGTGCAACGTGGTGCTCTGCGGCCTCCTGGAGAAATGCGTGGAGCGGGAGAGCCGGCTGGCCTGGCTGGTGACCCGCGTCCGGGACCGTCTCACCCGTGGGGACACCCGGGAAGCACTGAGGATGGTTCAGAAGGGGGTCGAGCTGGGTAAGCACCACCGGGCCCTTGGGGGGGGGGCGGGTTGGGGGTTGCGGATGCTGGGTGCCAAGGGTCAGCCCTACAGCCGAGGTGGGGATGCTCCAGCTGTGCCTCTGGAGCAGGAGGGGACCAAGGTGGGTCACTTTGTCCCAGCATCGCAGTGTCCTCTGAGCTTGTATGGTCCAGAGCTGGGAGACCCGGGAAGCTGGGAGTGTTGGAAAAACAGGGCTGGTGGAGATGGGGAGTGGGGATCCAGCTGCTGGGCATTTCTCCTGTGTCTGCAAGTGTCTCGCAGTGATGGGAAGGGGCTGGTGGCTGGATAAGCCCCGCTGCTGATCCCGGGGTCCACATGCTTCTGGTGTTAGGAAGTGGCCAGAGAGGAAAGAGCAGCAAACAGCTCCTTGCATCTTGCCACCCGGCAGTATTTCAGGGTCAGAGGAAGAGCTCTGCCTGGGGGGGGGTGGCCATTATGTAAAGTGGCTGGGCCTTTTCCAGTCCGGGACAGACGCGTCCTCACCCCCAGAGGCTGGCAAGGACACAGCCTTGGCTGAGCTCCTGTACCAGCCCCATGGTGCAGGGCAGCCCCCCCCCCCCCTCCAGCTTTCCCCCCGACCCCCTTCTGAAGCTGTCTCTGGCGAGACATTTGCCTGCAGGGTCAGGATCGGGCCCAGGGAGGGTTGATCTGCTTTAATGTGTGGCTGTAAGTGGATTTCTTGGAAAGTAATGCTTAAATAAAAAGGGTTATACAAGACGTCTGGAGCAGGGGGTTGGGGCGATGGAGGCAGAAGGTCCTTTCTCCACTGGCGTTTCTATGACAGCAGTCAGCTCTCCTCCCGCGGCGCAGACACTTATTCATCGCCCGCTGTGAGACAAGTGCCAGAGGTTCAGGGTTTGCTTGGAACTGAAGGGCTGAGCAGGCTTGGCCGATCCTGGTGTTGGCAGCAGAAAGCAGGTCCCTTTATGCAACCTCCCGAGGCATCCATTCTTCAACACAAACGCACGTGCACGGCTCTCTAGTACTGCCTGCCTTATTGCTAGGCTTTGTCTGAGCGGGGTGTGCGATTATTTATCTCTTTTTTAAAAAGCCTGAGTGAGTGTAAAGAGGAAAAGTTGCAAGCTTTGTCCTCGGTCTTCCCTGTGTGCCCCATTCCCTGAAGGACGGGGGGAGTCTGGCTCAGGGCACCAAGGAAACGGCAATCCCAGCCCCAGCTCCTGTAAACCCGTGCTTGCTGGTGCTGCTCACGCTCAGCCACGTGGGTGGTGCTTTTGGGATGTGTTTTACAACTCCTGCAGCCTGCAGACCGCTTTCAGGCTGCGCAACTTCTTACAGGCTCCCCTTTGCTTTCATACAAAAAGACTGATAAATGTTCAACCCACGAGAATGGGGTTGTATTTTTTTGTGGCTCAGCATCGCAGGATGGGCCAGGTGGCAGTGCCCCGCTCCACACCCTGCAGAGCATGCTCTTCACTTGGGAGAATATAAATTGTCAACTTTTTATCTTCTGTTTTTTCAAAGTGAACAAAAAAATGCACTGTAACGCGTAACACAGGAGGCCTCCCAACATGCCTGGAGCCAGGAGGCTGGGGAGCACTATCAGTCACTCATCAGCTGCTGGGGCCGCCAGCTGGCTTACGTCCCTAATGTCTAATGATATCATAGATCAAAAATAGCTGCAGCAGAAGAGAAACACAGGATTCCTAGCCCCGTTTTACATGTCTTGTTTTCACCAAATTGGTCGGTTTATTGCTGGGTTATGCAAATGTTCGAATGCGTTTTTGCCCACACGGAAAATAAGCCTCTAGACTTTGTACCCGTGTGTTCAGCTCTACCTGTCCTTAGGGGCTGGAATGCTTCGTCACTGGATGCGTGCTCATGGGACAGGGTGCTGAGCAGCCAGGTTTCTATGTTTCTTTACTTGAGCCATAAGATCCCAGCTAACATTATAAATGAAGATAAACACTGAGGGATCAGGTGTTGCTCTGCTGCACAGCTCAGCATGGCCAGGGTATCGTGGTGCAGGAGTGGCTGCTGCTCCCTGGGTTGTGGTGGCACCTTGAGCCCCAGGCAGAGAGCAAAGTCTGCCTGTGCTCTGCCCTGGGCATGGGGACAAAGGGAGGCGATGGCCATGGCAGAGCTTCCTGCTCCATGGTGGGCGCCTGGGCATGGTGACGGTGGAGGCAGGCAGGGGTGCGGGCAGACACCAGCTTCCTGCACCCTGCTGTCACAGGGCTGCTAGTCCAGACCTGCAGCTCCCTGGCAGAGCTGCATCAGCGCCGGGTTTGAATCGGGGCAGGAGGAAAAGCTGCCGGGGTTGGGAGTGCAGGAGGCATCATCATCAGTGATGTCTCTCAACGATCGCTGTTTGGCTGCTGCCCACCCCCCTGGACCCAGCTCGCCCCAGTAGGAGCTGCTGGGCCTTTAGTGGTGCTGCCAGTCCCCCTTTGCCATGGTAAATGCAGCACCAGGGGCTGCAAATGGTGTCGAATTCATGATGCAGGTCTGGCCTCAGAGCCAGTGTCCTGCTGGTGGTGGTGTGGTTCCATGACACAGAGCTGGGTGCAGGGACCCGTTGCCCACTGGAGAGCCAGCAGCGCGATGGATGTAGATCGCCTTCACAGCAAGCTGTGATATAACGGGGTGGGTCTGGGAATCCTCCACAGATCAAACCCACAAACACAACCACACCTGGTTACTCCATGAGCCGCACTGTGTGGGCTTTCGGGGTGCTGCTTGCTCATACTCCCCGACATCTCCCACCCTGCTTCCCTTGCTGGTGGTGCTGGTAGGAAGGGAGGTCTTTAGGGGTTTTTTCTAAGGCAGGAGAGTAGAGGGTCTCACTGCCTGTTATTTAGGAGCAGGTGGAAGCGTGTGGGGTGCCCAGCAGTGTGACACTTAGGGCATCATGGCCAGCAGCACCTGTGGGAGCTGTGCCCCACCACCACCACTGAGATCCCATCGGGGACATCTCACTGATGAAGAACTGGATGCTCAGTTCTCTACCTCCTTTTTGGGAAACGTCAGCCTTTTCTCCTACTTGGAAACCCTGAGTGATGTGATGGGAGCAGATCCTTGCACCCCCTCGGTTTTCCCTCTGCCCCTGGAGAGTGGCAGCAGCCAGGTGGGTCCGGGAGGCTCCCCGGTGCTTTGGGATCACAGGTCTCTGCAGCTGCAGGCTTGTTTGGTAACATGTTATTGTGACTCTGCTGGGTGAATCACACCACATCCTGTGGCAACAGCCTCTGTTGTTAGTATGTTTATGGTACAGCCTTTTTGCTGCATCCCCAAAAGATGAACGAGAGCCTGGATCCCAGCGTGGCTGATCCTCAAGGCAGTGGGTGGCCCCCTTAGCTGAGGGTGTTCGAAGGAGATGGGGGAAAAATGAAGGAGAACGCCTCAAAGAGTTTAAAAGTAGATATTTAGGCAAAATAATTCCCTTGCTGGTGCTTATGAGGGCAGTGACTCCTGCTAAGGAGGAGGGCAGTGGCTGGCTGTGCTCAGAGCGGCAGCGGTGCTCTGTCCCACCATGGTGGTGTCTCCCTGGCCTCATCCAGCCCTGCTGCCCCACCATGGACAGACTCATCACACGAGTGACGACATTTCTCTTTCCAGCCCCAGATGCCAGCTCCCTGCGGCTGTGCCGGGCAGAGGTGTTGGTGGCACTGGGACAGCATCCACAGGCGCTGGAGGACCTGGACGCTGTGTGCAGGGCTGAGCCTGGAGAGCATGAGGTGAGTGGATGGGAGGCCCCATCAACCAGCTGTGGCTGGAGCCAAATCTTACTGTATAGGAGCAGTTTCTCCCTTTGCAGAATTCTCCTAGCCGTTGGAGGAGAAATCCTACTCAGAAATACATTTGCCAAACCCATTAAGTTGCAAATATGGGCTGCTTGTGCTGCGTTGCACTAACAGGACGGGTCCAGCACCACGTCCCTCCTTGCTTGTGTGCAGGTGGTGGGGGCATGTCGCCGTGCTGGTGCACAGGATCACATCTGGGGGCTCAGGGAAGGGTTGGCCAGAGGCTGAGCTGCCCTTGGAGGAATCAGCCCTGGGAGCTCACTTTCTGATTTATGAAGCATTCGTGGCAATAGTTCCGTGGCTTCAGAGGCAGAAGCCCTTGACTCCTACTCTAAGTCTCTGTAGGGTTTTGTTGCTTGGCTTTTGCAACGTCTGCATTTTGGGGGAGTCCTGTTTTATGGGTACCTGGATGTGGGTGGACCTGTCAGACATCTGACATGGTGGAGCTGTGGCCTGAGGTGGGAGCAGGCAGGAGGCTGGAGGGAGATTCCCTCAGGGCTCGCATGGGAGCTGAAGGGGCATCTGCTCAGCTGGTCACTGTCTCTGCAGTCACCACAGGTTTTTCTGCTCTGCAGGCCTTCTTCAGGAAAGGGAAGGTGCTTCTGGAGATGGGACAGAGAGCTGAAGCCCTGCTGGCATGGGAACACTGCCTGACGCTCAGTCCCCATTTCCACCCTGCTCGGAGAGAGATGGAGAAGGTGCGTGGGCCATACCGTGGTAGCATCCACACGATGCCCTTGTCCTCTGAAGAACTTGTATCTGTCTTCAACATGGTTGTGCTGCTCTGACCAGCACTGGGATGAAGGAAAGTCAAGTCCTGGTCCAAGAGCCTTCCCTTCATGCTGATGCAGGCTCACCCATGGGGAAAACTCCCCTTCCTCAGTCCATATCTCTGAATCTCAGCTTTTTTAGTGTTTAGATGCTGACAAGGCACAAGGTGGGCTTGGAGGCGTAGTCACCCAAGGCAAAGTAGCCAGCTGAAAGCTATTACTGGAGAGCCAGTATCTTTTCCACAGGTGATTTCAGGCCAGCACTCACCCATGTAGCAAAGTACCATCACAGATAGGGCCTCCAGCAGTGTCCCTGGCATGGGGACTTCATGCCATGAGAAGACACTTGCTCTTCAGGAGGGAAAGGGCAGGGGAATAAGGAATGACCTTGTACCCTGCACAGCTCGCTCCCTATGTTTTCTGGGTGACGGAGAACATGGGTCCTAGCCCTTAAAATAGACCTTTTTGTTTGCTGCCTCATGCTGCTTCCTTCCTTCTGCAATGCTAAGGCATTTGTTTGATGGAGAGCTCAGCCAGAGCTGGAACAAGTAACCATGATGTGCCCTGTGGTGAGCAGGAGGCTGCTTTGGGGCAAGAGGGAGCCTGGGAGCCCACCCACATCCCTGCTTCCTTCTCCCAGCACCCCCTGAGCCCCGCTTTCTCCTTGCAGATCCTCATGCAAGAGGATGCTCCTCGGCCACGCACAGCTGCTGTCCACCCAGGTGATGCTCACCAAGGCTCGACTGGTCCCCAGGTGGATGGAGGGAGCCCTACGCTCCCATCCTCCTCCCCTCAAGCTCAGGTAAGAGAGCCTGCAACCATCTGAGGCTGTGATGGGACTTAATGTTCCTTTGGGACATCCCAAATTGGGGTTTTCCAATGATGGGAATGGAGGTGTGGTAACAGGAAGTTGTGCAGGACCATAGCCACCTGCACGTGGTTGTGTGCTGGGATGAGAAGCTGCAGGTAGCAGAGGGTGGGAGAGCAAAGACACCATCAGAGCTGATGCTGTGGGCGCTGGGGAAGGAGAGGAGGCTCTTTCTGTCTCCATTCCTCTCCTAGTTTTATTCTGGAATACTTTTGGTAAGATTTTAGACTCATTGTGTTTAAAACACTCAAGTCACATTACATTCAGAAAAAAACCCACAAAACCAGTCAGCTTTAATGTGGTGGTTTTTTTCATGCGAACCCCACATTTGAGAACAGTTCAGACCTTTAGCAGCTCTTAAGGAAAGCTCATCTTTTGCTCTTTGCGTTCTATAGAGGAATTTGGGAGGTTTGTTGAGGAGGGAAAATCAGAAAAAATGTGCTCAGACACACCCAAATGCCAGGTGGTACATCTACACAGACTAAACTCATGTTTTAACCAGGAGATGAGCAGGGATGTCTGAAGGCCACGCTCTCCTGCTGTCCCTCAGATGACAGATGTTAATGTGCAACAACACACTAGGAAAGCTCCTGATGCCATTGGGCTCAGTGGGATGGATGGGACGGTATATTCAAAAGGAGGAAAGGTTTTGGGCTCAACTTCGTCTTTGCTGTGTCTAGGACCAGGAGGGAGAGCTGGTGGATGGCAGAGGGGATGCTGGGTCTGAGCACGGCCAGGGGACCACCACCCTTTCCCAGCCGGGACGACAGCGGGAACTGGAGACTTCATCAGAGAGGCAGGACCGTCAGTTGGTAGGTGAGTGTCATAAAGGTACCAGGATCTCATCTGATGCTAAATACTTGTTTAAAATCTCTTTTGGCACTGAAAGCTCAGTGCTGGTGTGTGTGTGTGCCAGCTCAGCGAGCTGATGTCCCGGGGGCACCCCATGGGACAGCTCTGGCCAGCACATTTGCTGCTTCTCATATAGGTGAGGAGGATCTGATTTTCCTGTGTTGAGCAGGTGAACGTACACCAAACCTTTTGGTCTCATTGGTGAAAGGTTCTTGCTAAAGCCAGACATCCCTTGTTCCCTGTGGAGCCTGTGTGGAGCCAGGGAAAAGCTTCCTTTGGTTCCCATGGGTTTTAGATCAGAATTAAATTCCTTTGCGATGCACTCAGTGTGTCACATGTTGAGGGAAGTGGCATCTCCATTGGCATTAGCTTGTCAACAGCATGCAGTCAGATGGCCTCCATGAACGTGGGTTTGCATAAAGCAGTGATGATGCTTCATGGCCGGTGTCCAGAGGCCTCCATCTGGGAGCTTCTTAGGTAATTTCATCTCCCAGTGCCTCCGTTTCCCTGCCTGCAGGAGGAGGTAGGGGCATATTGCCATCCTCTCCCATGAGACCCACTGATGTAAAAGCCATGGATAAACATGAATGGGTTAATAGAGGGGTTTATGTGGCATTTCTTAGCAGTTTTGTTTTTAACTTTCAAAGCACTTTGTGTAACAGTTAACTACTTACACCTCCGAACAAGGTCAGAGAGCAAAGATTAATTTTCAGTATTGAAATGGGGGCTTGTCATCTCTTCCCTTCTCTTTTGCCACTAGATAACGAAGAGGAAACAGCAGCAGCAAAGTGTACCCAGCCGTGCCTCGGGGAGCTGCTGAGTGTGTCTGACTTGGAGTGCTCCCTCTGCATACGGTGAGTTCTCCGGCGGGAGAGCTTTTAGGATGAAGAATTAGCACCTGCTGAGTTTTCTTTCCTAGCGTGGATCTTTCTTCACATCTTAATAGCCAACTCAGTCCCCAGTCCTGCTGAGAGGCAGGTTTCAGTAGAGATAAAGAGATAAGAGGGGAAGGCAGGGGCACGCTTTGCCCTGCCAGGCTGTAAGAACTCGGATTGTTAGGTCTGTATCGCTTGGGACACCGGTGTGGAGGTGGGGGATGTTCAGCAGGGTCAAAGACTGAAAGTGATGTTTGCCCTATTTAACTGCAGGCTGGAACAGGAAGGTGTTGTCCCGGGTAAATACCATCCCTGATGGGGATGTTGCCAACCCAGAGGGGAGCATTTCTGAGCTCTGTGCCTGCTGGAGGTGGAAAAGGGGACAGGGCAGAGCCTGTGTCCCTCTACTGGCTCAGGGCTGGATTAGGGCTGGCTCAGGGCTGGATGCTGCCACAGGGCATGCTGAAACCAGGCTGTTATTTCTGGCGTGTCCCAGGACCTTGAGCAGTTGTGCAACCAGCTTCTGGCAGAAGGCTGGATGTTGCACTGCCAGACATGCAAGATGGTCAAGGTCTCCTGTGCGGTGGCTTTGTCCAGATCTGGGCATGAAACAGGGGAAGGACACATGGGAGAGAGAGATCAAGATCTGAATTAGGTGAATTTAGGTCTCTTCTGAGAGTGGGGAGACATAATGTTTAGGAGGAGCCAGGGCTCAGTGCTGAGCAGGGCTTTCCTGAGAGCTTCATTTCATTTCTGGTCCTGGAGCTCCCTGTGAGCAACCCAAGTGCTCATTGCTGGCTCTGCTCTTGGAGCAGGGGAGGAGGAGGCCCTTTCCCATTGCTGCCTTTTGGACCACACACCACTGCAGTGTCTGGGGAACCACAGCCCTGCCAGGACCGAGGGATGCCATGTGTGTACTGATGGGGTCTGTGGGCATCCCCCAGGGTCGAGGAGCAGTGCTCAGGCCTGGGACAGTTTTCTTCTTACATCATTGTGCAAGTCCAACAGTCTGAGCCCAGACTTCTAATTAAAGGAATAGTCCAGTTAGGAACCTTTATGCCTAATTAACAGGAGTTACGAGCAAAGCTTAGCCAACGCAGCGTTAGTGAAGGTGAGTTCCGTAGCCATGGGCTACCAGGGCTTGGAAGACACAGTGAAATAGCTTTCTGTAGCATTGTATCCCTTCAGCATCAAATGCAGCTTTAGTGAAGGTGAGTTTCATAGCCATGGGCTACCAGGGCTTGGAAGACACAGTGAAATAGCTTTCTGTAGCATTGTATCCCTTCAGCATCACTGTCTTCAGTCCAGAACGCTGGTGAAGGCAGCAGACTTCCTTTGAAATGGTAGGAAAGGACATGGGAAATGTCTTCTACCTGCTGGAAGCGAAAGCTCTTGCTCTCAGCGAGGTGATTCAAGGAAGGTGCAGGTACAAGGTTGGGGATAGCCAGAAGCTGCACCCATGGCTTTGCCCGCCCTGACCTGCTCAACCCTTGCAGCACCAGCCTAGACCTCTTGCAAGTTCCTGAGAGCTTTGTGGAACCCAAGCACCACAGGGCTGAGACCAGCTGGGGTTTCCAAAGCGGACCCTGATCTGCTTGACCCTTGCAGCACCAGCCTGGACCTCTGCAAGGTCCTGAGCACTTTGTGGGACCCCAGCACCATGGGGCTGAGACCAGCTGGGGTTTCCAAAGCGGGGTGCTGAGCCAGGCCTGGGAAACGATGGCTTTGAAGGCACCCAGCCCTGTGAACAGAGGCTCTGTGAAGTCTTTCTGCTGGGCTTACCAGTGCTCCTTACCCCTTGTTGCTCTCTGCAGTCCATTAACTTTGGTCTCTTTCCAGGATGTTCTTTGAGCCAGTGACAACACCGTGTGGGCACACCTTCTGCAAGGAGTGCCTCGAACGCTGCCTGGACCACCGGCCAAACTGTCCCCTCTGCAAACAGAGCCTGAGAGAGGTGAGGGCATGTGTCCCATGGGATGGAGCATGCCCAGAGCTGGGGTGGGACAGTGTGATGCTCTTACTTCAGCAGCTCCCTCGCACGGCGGTGTCAGGCCCACTCATGTGGGAATGACCAGACAGTTGATAATTAAGACCAAGAGATTCATTTCCACAAGATGCCACAGTGATTTAGTGAGATTGTAAACAGGACTGAGAGGTAGGGAGAGAGAGAGATAGAAAAAAGCGAATGCTAATTACTTTTAAAAATGGAAATGGATGGAAAACCTGCTAGCCTGGAGATTTGATTTAATCTTTAATGAAAAGGGATTCGGGTGAAACCGTCAGGGAAATTAGGTTGTCATACAAGGACTGCATCACTGTCAGAGACAGGACGCTGCCTTGGACGGGCCCTGAGTCTGAGCCGCGTCCGGAGGTCTCGGTGGAGCTGACATCCCATCCTGCTAGATGGCTCGACACCCCCCGATAGATTTCATCCCCGACTTTCTCTGATCTAAAATTACCCTCAGCTCCAGTAAAAAAAGTGACCATGATTCAGAGCCCGGCAAGGCCTCAGGGCCCCTCCCCCCACCTCCCCGGTCTTTTCCAACCTATTTCTGGGTCTAATTTCTTTTAGTACCTGAAGGCTGGAAGCTACAGCCCCACCGTGCTGCTGCAGGACATCATGCTGGCCACCTTCCCCGCACAGCTGGCTGAGCGCCGGGAGCTGCACCAGGCTGAGATGGCAGAGCTCTCTAAGTAAGTGTGGACCTGCTTCTGTGTGTGTGTGTGCACGGGGGCTGAGAGGGGCTCTGAGGGGGCTGTTCAGGCCACATACCATTGCTCTGGCTTGGTTCTGCTCAAGTGATGTCTGTCCCACCTCTAGGACCATGTTACAGCAGTGCTGGGTGGGTGTTGATATGCCCCATGGGGCAGCTGGGGATGAGGGGGCATCTCTGCAAGGAGCTGTTTTGTGAGCAGAGTCTGTCCTTGGGCTCTTGGTGAGCAAAGCGGAAACTTTGGTGTTGCTCTGCCCCGGAGCATCACTTCTTGGGATAAAGGACACATCTGGTTTGGGGGAGGAGGTGATGCGGAGGCCTTGGGAAGGGATTTGCTCAGAGATGTTTCATAGTGTCTCTCTTCCTGTCCCTCAGCCTGACCAAGAACATCCCCATCTTTGTCTGCACGATGTCCTTCCCAGGCATTCCCTGCCCTCTCCATGTCTTCGAGCCTCGCTACCGCCTCATGATCCGGCGGTGCCAGGAGACCGGCACAAGGAGGTTCGGCATGTGTATATATGAGAGTGGGAAAAGGTGAGCTCCTGGACCAGAGGAGGACCTCCTGGCAGAGGCTTCCCTCTGCCCTGGCTGATTTGTCCCTCTCTGCCCCAAAAACAGATGTCTAAAATCCTGAGTAGTTCAGAGAGAAGGACCCAGGTGCAATTTCCTATCCCACTGCATCCCGCAGATAAAATCAGCAGGGAGGTGGTGCAGAGTGAAACGGGATCTCACTGCCTCCCAGCATCACCACCGGCCAGGCAAGGAATGGGGCCAGCGCTGGAGCTGAGCAGAGCCAGCAGTGGCTGTTAATTATGATGTTCTGGGAACAGCCTCTGGCTCAGGACGTCTCTGAGCTGCGTGGTTCCCTGGCCATGTTCTCCTGCTCCTCTTAGCGAGCACTTGAAAATTTCTCACACTCCGTCTTTAACAAGCTGTGAGAGGACACTGGGCTAAATGAGCTTTTGTTTGGTACAGCGTGGCCATCCTTATGTTCCTGGTGGCACCTCCAGATCTTGGTTGGGCTCAGTTTCCAGGCTCCTAACCCAAGTACTCTGTTAAATACCTGTATTTACGTGACGTATCCTCCTTGTGCTCCAGTCCTGTTCAAGTGAAATGATAAATAACAGTTTCTGGGCTTTGGGAGGGTATCTCTGCAAGGGATGGTGTCTTCAGGACTATTGGACGTCAGGGCAGTATGAGGACCTGTCATTTTCATGTATGGCAAATCCAAAGGAGTGCAGGCAGTGTGCTCGCTATTCCCTGTCCTTTTAGCAGCAAGCAGTAACTCAAAGGAGTTGGAGGAATCTCCACATTTGCTCCCTCCCAGCCAGCTCGTTCCTGGGCCTTTTCCTCCTTTGGAGGTGGTGCCTTCAGGAGAAGCAGCCCTCCCACCACAGGTATCCCAGCTCAGCCCTTCTTTTTTCTCTCTGGCTCCCTCCAGTTTTGCTGACTACGGCTGCATGCTGGAGATCCGGCAGATCGAGCTGCTGGCAGACGGGAGGTCCTTGGTGGACACCATCGGCAGGCGGCGGTTCCGGGTGCTGAGCCGGGGACACAGGGACGGCTACAACACTGCCGACATCGAGTACCTGGAGGACAAGAAGGTGAGGGCAGGGTGAGGACAAAAGCCCTCGCTGTGGTGGGACAGAGCTTCCCCATGGACACCTTCTGCATTCCTCTTCCCTCCACGCAGGTGGCCGGGGAGGAGCTGCAGGAGCTGCAGTGCCTACACGAAAACACCTACCGCTTGGCTCAGCGGTTCTGTGAGCACGGAGACCTTGCCTCCAGGCACATTTTGATGCAGCATGGACCACTGCCGGAGAAGGAAGAGGACATTCAGGTAATGCCCCGAGGGAAGGGATGCTCTAGATAGAGAGGGTACCAAGAGAGCCTGGGAAGCAGTGCAGCTCCTGTGCTGACTACCCTACTTTCCTGCTTGGCTTCCCCCACCTAGGATGAGCAAAACAGGCTGGTTTTCACTCCCAGTACCAGTTGTGGCATTTCTCCCTCAAGAGACACGGTAGAGCTTATTATTTCTTAGAAGTGTTTAACATTTCTTTATGCATTTAAACAGTTCTTGGAAACTAAGCGTGAGTTTTAAAAAGTTTTCCTGAAGTCTTTTCCTAAATGACAACTGAGAAACTAAACTGCCTGGATTTGAAAACACTTGGGAGAAAAAGAAACAGGAATAGGCAAAGAAATGAGCCCCACAGCTCAGTGAGTCTGTGGTCCCCTTTCTCATTGTGTTCCTTTGTGACAGCCATAGCTGGCCAGAAGAGAGGAGCTAAGAGGGTAGGATCCAATTTGCTTATTAAATTGCTCGGAAAAATTCAGATTCTGGAGACAGGAAAAAAAAAAAAATCCCCAAATTTATTTTTCACTCCTTTAAGGAAGTGTTTCCTGCCTGGATCATTACAAATACACTCTTGCTGGCTTGTCCCAGGCGAAGGCTGTCCTGGCCAGCAGTCACATCCACGTTGTGCTCAAAATTACACAACGATTCACTCTCCTTCAGCTGAATTGAGCATTTCCCTCTTAGTTTGGCTCAGTTTTTTGAAAAGTCTGTTTACAAAAGCCCTGCCCAGCAGTTGCGCCTGCCTGGCCTGCACCTCTCCTCTTCGAGTGACGATCACCCAAATGCCCCAAAAGACACCAACCTCAGAGGATTTGGCCCGTGTTTACAAAAAGCGTTGCTTTAAACAAGGAAACACACAAGATATTTCTTTGTCTCTTTAGTATAGACTTTTTCCTGGTTACATCAATGTCTGGAGACTCCCTGGGGAACGCTTGTCTGGAAATTAAATGAGTTTATCCAGCAATTTTGAGCCTGGACAGACAAAAGGGCCGTTCAGAAGAATACCTTAGCCGAAGCTGGCATTGCTATCCTGACCAGAGCAACTGTTTCCCGTCAGCGATGCCACCCCAAGGCCACACGTTCACCTTGCTGTTCCTCACCCAGGGGTCTCTCCCTCTCTCCCCTCCAGGCTTCAGCAGACGGCCCGACGTGGTGCTGGTGGCTCATCTCCATCCTGCCCCTGGACCCGTCCTACCAGCTGAACCTCTTCTCCAGCACCTCGCTGCGTGCCCGCCTCACCCAGCTGCAGCGCATCCTCACTGCCCTGCTGCAGCAGCCCCCGCTGCCCGAGCGCAGCCCCCGGGGCCACGTCTGAGCCCCCCTCCACTTAGGGGAGACCCCCCCCCTGCCTTGGGTTTCTCGATGTGTTGCTTTGTGATTTTTGCGTGTGGTTTGGGATGCCCCCCACCCCACCCCCTACAACAAGAGTGACCTCGGCGATGAGCTGAGCACCCTCTGCCTGGCTCGGTGGGGCTGGTGCCACACTTGCAGCGACACTACACCGTCCACACTGCCTTCAGGAGCTGCTGGGTGACATGGCTGTGCCGTGCCACCGGGGAGGGGACCGGGATGGAAAGCTGGGTTGTGGCTCAGGAACCAAAGTCACTTGGTGCTGAGCAGCTTCAGCGCTAGGGAGGATTCTCCTCAGGGCAGAGGACCGAGAACGTTGGTTTTGGTTCTTCTGCTTTGAAGGACAACCTGGGGGATTTTGGTACACGGACCTGCTCCGTGCAGCAGATTTAGAGGCTTGGGAGACTAGGCACCAGAAGGCAGAGAAATCCCAATGGCTTCTCCCAGCCTTGGGAGCTGATGCTCTGCCTCCGCTTATGACTTTGACTTAATTTTGATTAGAACAAGAAGAAAGGTTAAATTAAACAATCTGAAGCTCATGGTCCTGCTCCCAACCACCTCCATGGCCACAGGGCGAGGAGATGCTGCTCTCCAAATGTGCCCAGCTCTGGCTGTCCCCTTCCCACCGCTCTGCTGGGTGCTCTGCCATGTTTGTGGTGCCGAGCTGGCTTCCCCAGGCTGGAGCCGTGCTGGAGGCTGCCAGCCACTTCCCTGGCTGCTGGGGGAAGCAGGGGGGAATTTGGCAGGGTTGGTGCTTTCCCACCCCACCCAAAGGCTGCTGTTCCCAAGCCTGGCCGGGTTCAGGTTGGACCTGGGGGGCTGGAAGGAGCCGATGGCATGAGGGAACTAAGCCTAGAAGTGGTTTTGTGAGACTTTTCTGCTCCTTGACTAGTGCAATTTTCCCGTGTTCAGTATTTTTTGTGAACTTTCTGCCTCCTTGCAGGGGAAAAGCAGGGTCTGAGCTGAGGCCAGATCCTTGCCAGTGGGACCCAGAACAGGTCAGGATCCTCCAAAAGAGCACAGAATGAAGTCAGAGGGCACTGAACCTCTGGAGAGGCGAGGAGAGGGTAAGGCCAGTGACCAAGGCTGTGAGCCCCACGGCAGGGGAGCAAGTGCCTGTCTGCAAGTGCCTGGCTGCTGCTTGTCTCTAAACACAGGGAGAAGACTATCCCCCCCTGGACAAACCACACTTTCCTCCATGGAAGTCCTGAAGGTTTGGGATTTTTGTCTCCCATCCATAATTTCAGTGGCTTTGGGTTGAATTTTAGGAATGACATCCACTTAGTCATTGAATGAACATTGCTTCCAGAATTTTATTCTTGCGTTTCTCTAAGGCTCCCCACCACATCTGGGGGTTGAGTGGGCTGCGTGTGGGAGAGAAAAATCAGGCTGGGGCTACAGTGCTCCTTACTGCACGTGTTGCTGGGTTGAGCCCGGGGCAGGAGGCTCTGGACACAGCTTCGGAGAGGTCCTTGCCCAGGGCCACCGCCTTTCCCTATTCTGCTCTCTCCAGGAGCGAGAGGTCTTGGTCTCTCCTCTCCAGCAAAGTGCCTCCCCAGAGAGACAATCAATCAGGAGGAGTGGAGGGCTTGCTCCCCAGAGACCATAGTGAGCACAGGGTAGGTGAGGACAACTCAAAGCTGAGGACAAACAAGGATTTGCTCCTCTACCTTTGAGCCATGGTGACCCCCACTTTGTTGCTGTCTCTGGGGCACCATGACTCCCCCAAGGGACTGTATCTCCCGGATGTTGGACTGGGGTGTGGGCAGAGGTAGGTGATGGAGGGACACCTTGTAGTCCTGAGGCAGGTGTGTGCAGGTGGCCGGATGCCACTAAAGTTTGGGAAGTGCCTTTCTTTTCACAGCTCACCAGTGACCCCCCCCCCAACCCTGAGCCCCTCATCTACCCCCTGAGTTGCCTGTTCCCCAGGTGTGGGAGCTCCCTGGGCCACTGTGGGTCCCTTCAGCAAGGGGGAGACATGGGAGGGTGTGGGGAAGAAGCGTGTCTGCACCATCTCCACGCTGGGGGAGACCCGGGGACCAGAGGCACATCTGCCTGGCTGCTTTGGGAAAGGACTCGTGAAAATCACTCCGGTTTGCTTGGAGTGCCTTTGGGGTTTGTAGTGGTATCTTTGCTCTTTGAGTTAAATTTTCTTCCTGGTCATTGAAATAAAGACCTTTTTTTTTTTTTTGGTTGTTGTTGTTTCTTTTTGTTGCTGGCATTACCCCTTTAGCTGCTTGTTGATGTGCATGGGCATCACCGGGGAGATCGGGGGATGCGTGGAGAGGTGACACCCTGCTCTTCAGATGGCAAGTTAAAGAGATGCTGTGAACACAGTCCAGCAAAGGTAGGTGGTGATAAGGGGAAAAATATAAAGTGAGCAGATGAAACAAAGCAGAAAGGACTAGCACCTGCTGGTCATTGCAGCTAAGCGAGATGGGTCTGGTAGAGATGCTGACCCTTGTGGGTTGACCCTGGAGGGTGTCTGTCCCTTGAATGCTGGGGAGAGCATCTATCTCTGTCCTGCCTTTGCAACCATGGGCAGAGGGCTGCAAGCGGGCATTGGGCAGCTGGCATTGGGGATGAGTGACAATCTAGGGGGACATGATATGTGGCCTTTAAAATGAGACGGTGTCCCTGTATGGTGAGGGGATGGTCCTCAACCTCGGGTATGGAGATGTCCTGCCAGGATAGCTCTTACCTGTCTGCTGCTCCCACCTCACCTCTTCCCTCTGCCTCCCAAATGTGCCATCCAAAACCAAGGGCAAGAAGGGAACTTCCTCTGCCCAGCTCTGCTTTGCACCATGCCTGGGAAGCTGGAACAACTGTAGGAGAGAGAGAGAGAGGGCTTGAGTGGTCTGAGATGGTGGGTAGCCCTGAAACGGTCCCAGGGTCTTTGCCAGGCCATTACTACCTGGCTCCATGAGAAATTACACCTTGATTTTCACGCCCAGCAGTTCTCTCCAGAAACAGCTGTGCCCTGGGGAAGCCCAGCTGTGTGCTCCTTGGCCGATGCCACCCCCTTTGGTGGCTTTGGCAGCCCAGGCCTTGTTCCTGGCTGGGTGGTTGGTGGGTGTCTGAGTGTCTGGAGCTGGCACTGGATCCCTGTGCCGTGTAGCCCTACTCCCACTAGGTGTCAGGAAGAGGCTGAGTGCGGGCGAGGAGGAAGGCACAGCAGAGGGGATGTGCAGCATCAGCCGCTGCCAGAGCCTTGCCCATGCTTTTCTCATCCCCAGCCCTAAAACCAGCCCCACTCTCAGCCCTGGCCCTGTGCAGCGGGTAGGGCTGGGCTGCTCCAAGCTCTCCATCAGCGCAGAAGTGAGGCTGGGGACCAGGGCAGTGCATCCCTTGAGGCCACATCCTCTTTCCCAGGTGTGCAGTGTTTGTCCTGGGAGATCCTTTCTCCTCTCTGGCCAACAAGGGCTTGTTTTCCCTCTTGGGACTGGAGCAGGGGGCTAGGACAGTTGGGGCTGTCCTTCTCCCCATCCTCCTCCAGCCACCCTGCTAGTCATAGCCTCAGCTCAGAGATGGGAGATGAGGCAACTTCTTGTCTCAGCACACATCTGGGACATAATGGTGTCCCACAACCCCTTGCAAAAGCAGCCCTGGCATCTTGCAGCCCCACTAGGATGACGGGTTGCTTCATGAGCAATTGGGCTCCAGATGGGGGCAGTTGGGAGGGACCTGGCCTCATCCACACTGCCACTCTCCCAACTCTTCCCCAAATGCCTACCTGGGTGAGAGAACCCCAGTATACCCACCATCAGGTGGGTCTGTGGGGTGGGTGTTGTACTCATTACTTGCTTCCACCAAACCATCCCCTCCTGAGATGCTCTTCCCTTCGAGATCTACTTTGGGCAGCATTCAGACCCACGCTGCTATGGCCTGACTCCATCTGTGGGAACACAGAGGACCTGGGGTGGCCAGGAGTGGCTCCTTCCTCAGTTCCGAGGGCTCCTGCTTCATCTTGTTCTCTGTCATGAGCTTGCAGAGAGGCCAGATTTGGTCCTGTCTGGCATGGCTGGGGCTGGCAGCTATGGGCACCTCCAGCATCTCTGTCCCAGGCTCAGTGGTAGCATGGACAGCTGCTTCACCCCCACGTCAGCAGCCAGAGCTGTAGGGAGAAGGGTCCGTCTCTGCATAGGCTCCTCGGAGGCACTTGGGGGTCCAAGGAGAGATGAGCCACTTGAGCCCACAGCACAGGAGCTTCATTCCACCTGCACCACTTCACTTTGCTTTCTGCTGCCTGGATTTGTTTCCTTCCTGTATTTTTCCATTTCCACATGTTCTCCTCCCCTGTGCATCCCAACAATACCTAGTAATGATTTCTGGCCTTTATATAACAGTCGTCATCAGAGCTTTCCAAAAGGACATCTGTATCCTTCTCTGAACTTTACAGGTGGGAACTGGGGATGGGAAGAGACAACATGTTGCCCAGGGTCACCCAACAAGGTCCCTGGTAGTCAGAGGACCACTTTCCAAACCGGTCCCTCTTCCCACCTCTGTGGGATGCTGGGACGTACCCTGCACCTGGATTTTAAATCCCTGGGGAGGTGTAAACCAGGACTAGCACTGGCTCTGCTCCCATCATCCCAAAATGCATCCTCCAGGTCCCCAACCTCCTCTCCAACAGCACCAGTTCCTCCCTTCCAGTTCAGCACCTTCAACTCGAGACGTCAGTGACAACTTCCCTCACCTAATAGTGTGGGCAAGCAATTAGATAAAGAGGCAAGCAATTAATACAGCAGGTGTCAGGGCTGCGCCTCGTCTTTCTTTAACAAATGGCACATTTCCAAACTAATTAGACCGGCCGGTACTTGAGACAGCGGAAAATCAACATGAGATTGTTCGAGCTAAGATCTTCTTCTCCAGCAAGGCCACGCTTGTGCTGGCAGAGGAGCACAGTACATGTTAAGGTTCATGAAGGTGGGAGGAAAAAGGAGAAAACCACCACCTAATTTTTTCCCATCCTTTAGCAATACCAGTTGGTGCGATGAAAGATGGATTGTATTGTTCCTGCTTTTTCAAAAAAAAAATATAAAGGAAAGCAATGAAGACAGATGTGCCATCTCTTTCAAGAAAACTCACCCACGGGATGTACTCAAAGATGGAAAATGACAAGTGATGAAAAAAAGTGACTCAGCCACTGCTGGAGCAGGTGGAGTGGGACCTGTCTGTCCCCCTGAAGAAACGGCTCCATCGCTTCCTCCGTCCAGACTGGTGTGAAATCAGCCTCTGTCCTGTACGGAGCAGAGTAGGGTGATTGCGGGCATGTGCTGAAGGCAACCCTTGAGCAGAGATCAAGCAGCAGGTGGACAAATGTCTTTGCCTCCTGTTTGGTGACATTTTGGAGGTGCCTTGCTAGCACATCCCCAGGCTGTGCTGCACACAGGAGCTGTGCAAAGCCAAGCTCTGATCCAAGCAGGAGCTGGAGACCTGGGAAGATACATCAGGCGGAGCTGACTCAGCATGACTATGGGTCATTTACACCTTTAGTAAACAGATTTATCAGGACACGCTTTTCCTACAGGCTTTGTAAAACCCATTTGGGCCCATCACACCAGCAATACCACCAACCTGCAGCTGGGACCCCTGGATCTGGGGCAGCCACATGGGGCTGTCTCTCAGCCCTCCCACACCGCCTGATCCACAGCCACCTTTCGGACCCCCTGGGAGCACCCGGAGGAAGAATTAACTCCCTCAGTATGTGACAGTGCCCAGTCCCACAACAGTGACACGCCTGAGGCTGAGTATGGGGCAGGGGGTGCAGGATTACCCCCAGCATCTCTCTGTCTCCAGACCCTGCCATGGCATGGTCCAGGCAGGACCATGTCCCTGAATGACAGTAACACAGAGAGCCCATCAGTGATGCTAAAAGCTCTCTTGGGGGCTATCAAAGTCTTAATGAACACCAATTAGCGTCAGTCCAGCTGGTTAGGATTGTAGGAGTCAGAGCTGGCAGCTGGGAATGGGGAGATGTTTGCAGCAGATGGTGGGAGCGACGGGCACTGCCCTCTCCATGAGGTCTCCCTCAGCGTAGAGCACCACCACCCAACCAAACAAACCCCAGCAATGCAAGCCATCACCAGCACTTGTTTGGAGCATGTTAGCTTGTGGAGAAAGGGAGATTACACAGGGTCATACATATATATATATATATATATATATATATGTATATACACGCTGGCCCCTTGCCTGAGTCTCTGCCTACAACCCATGTCCCCCAAAACCACCTTTAACCACCTTTCGGTGATTCGGTCTCTCCCTGCCCCTTCCCCCTCTGTTGGTTTCTGATTTCACGAAACCGTTTCAGCCCAGGCAAAATATTTACAGGACTGATTAAACATCCAGGAAATGGGAAACCTGTTAAAAGTGTGGAACTTATATAAATAGAGCATTATTAAAATAAAATGTGACTTTTAGCAAGGACAGCTTTCTCAGCTGTGCTGTGTTTACCTTAATTGTTTCCCTCCATTAATTACAGTCTGAGAGGGAGACTTGTGCAAATTGAAATAAATTAATCGAATTTGTTTAGAGTTTTGTGTGGCTGGCTTATGGGGATTGCAATTAAGCCGGTATGTTTGGGGTATTAAATTACATTGCCTAGATCTGTTCTTCCCTTTTCAAGCACCAGGAACGTGAAAAGGCAGGAGTCAGCGACAATTAGAAGGTAAACAGGGAGCACGAGCAACCGTTATTTCAGTTCCTCTGCCTCAGGAATTTCACTCCTTGCAAGTATTAAGGCTCATTCCTTAATAAATGCAGCTCGGCTCTGTGTGAGGAAAGAGAAAGGGGAGATGGTGGAGTGGAGACCAGGGCATACCTCAGCTCTGCCCCGGCAGTGGGAACAGCGATGTGGGTGGGAGTTGAGTCTGATTCTCCAGGAAAATTAGGCTACGTGACTCAGCAGCCTGGCGTGTGGTCTTGTTGGTTCCTGCTAGCAGCTGCCCAGTACCACCCACGTCTGACACAGGGGAAGAGGCTTCCAGATAGATCGAGGTCCTGATGAGGTCTGTGAAAACAGGCAATGAAATAGAGAAATGCATCTGCCAATAGGGAGGGGAAGGGGATGCTCAATCACTAGAGAATCTACACCACGGTCTTTTTTCCCAGATAGGTATTTAAGAGGAAACCTGGCTTCACTGGTGCTGCCCGTGAGCTCCGATGCTGTCCCAAACCAGCCAGAGGAGTGGGCTACATGAGAGTTTGCTCTGAGACCCTCTTGCCCCTGGAGAAGCACAACCAAACTTCAGCAGGGATTTTAGCACAAAGTTAAGGAAAAAGGTACAGTTTCTGCCCTAGAGAAGAAGGAATTTGGGGAAGAGGAAAAAGAAAAAAAGAATCCAAATTTCAGTCTTCCGAGCTGCTCTCCCAGCCCAAGGTGACTCCTCAAGGATGATGCCTGAAGCCCTGGCTGGGGCGATGGGGTCAGGCAGGAGGGGAGGAGGGTGTACCAGGGCTGTGGGGGTTCCCAGAGACGCAGGGAACCTGCTGATCAGAGACAGAACCACATAAGGTGCTTGATCCCCCTTGTCCTGCCTTGTGGCTCATTTACAAAACCACAGGGGATTCAAAACTCACCTCCTGCCACTTCTCTGGAGACCCCTCTCCCTTCCCTACTGCCGTGAGCCACCCTCAGTCCAGCAGACTCATTGCTGGCTCTATGTTCATATAATTAGTGAAAAACCATCCCTCGTGCCCCGACAGGAGCAGGTTTCCATGGGAAGCCCCAATTGGCATTGCTGAGTGGAACAGCCCTACGCTATCCTTGCCTCCTCCCGCTGCGCTGGGGACTGTGGGGAGGGCAGGAGGATGGCAACCTCCTCCCTGGCCGTAAATACTGGGTGGGCAGGGATGGCAGGGACAAGCAGCATCTGGCAGATATGTTCTCCACAAGCAAACCTCTTCACCTGGCCGTTGTCTGCGCCCGGATGATATATGAAGTGGCTGGGCTGCAATAGGATTTCTACCCAGAATATTGGCTGGATGATAAAGGAGTCTGTCTGCGGTGATAATTGGACCATAAATAGCGCCGGGTTCGGCAGTGACGAGTGAGGCATTAGAAAACCTCACCCTCTGGATTCCTCCCACTTCCTTCCATCTTCCTGACTGCTAACAAGCTGGAAGAATAGCTCGTCGGTTTTTACCAGCCACGAGAGGTTTATTGCACTCAGACGCAGCTGGGTACCTTCCTCCACATAAATCTTAATAGCGAAAAAGGATATAAAGAGAAAAAACCCAAAAAACAACAGTTAAATTGGGTGATTACTGGAAAGCAGCAGGTAGGGCTGCATGGTGGCGTGGCTGTCCCTCTTCATTCTCTCTACTGCAAGGACGGTGCCATCCCACTCCCTCCTCCAGCATTCTCCTGGCCCTTCTGGGCTCTCTCAGGCACCTGGGGGGTAACCATCCGCTTTACTCCACTGATGGGAACTGAAAACCTGCCAGCTAGCCCCAAACACTGAAAAATGAGGAGCTCAAACTGGGGAGTGCTGAAAGAGTCAAGTCTGGAAAGAAACATAATTAATATGAACAGGTTGGAAGCACTCTCCGGCTCCTTGCTTTTCGAGCCTGCAGGAAGCACGTGGACCCTTGTCTTTTCTTCCTGAAGAAAAGCTGGGAAATGGATCTGACTCCACTGGCACATTAAGCTGCTGTTGAAGTCCAAAAGATACCTTAAAAACAGGGGGGTTAACCTTAAAAAACCTTACATTAGGGTTTCTCATGCACATCAAACTCAAGTCCACCTGAGCTCTAGTCTGGGCAGATTTGCTCACTGTTCACAACCAACCACCAGGCGCTTTGGAGAGCGTGGTGCAAATGGAAAATGTAGCCAGGATGGAATGGAGACATCTCATCAAATTTTATTCACATTGCTGACTCACGTTAAGCTTCTCATCCACCAACACCCCCAAGTCCTTCTCCTCAGGGCTGCTTTCTAGCCATTCTCTGCCCAACCTGTATTTGTACCTGGGATTGCCATGACCCAGGTGCAGGACCCTGCACTTGGCTTGGTTAAACTTCATGCGATTTGTATGAGCCCACCTCTCAAGCCTGTCCAGGTCCCTCTGGATGGCATTCCTTCTCTCCAGCATGTTGACTGCACCACCGAATTTGGTGTCATTGGCAAACTTGCTGAGGGTGCACTCTATCCCACTGTCCATGTCTCCAACAAAGATGTTGAGCAGCACTGGTCCCAGTATGGATCCCTGAGGAACACCCCTCGTCACTGGCCGCCAATTGGACATTGAGCCATTGACCACAACCCTTTGAGTGCGGCCATCCAGCCAGCTCCTTATCCACCGAGTGGTCCATCCATCAAATCCTTTAGTTTCCAATTTTGAGACCAGAATGTCATGCAGGACAGTGTCAAAGGCTGTGCATGAGTCCAAATGCCGTGGCTGCTGGGGCTGGAGCGTATTTCCGCAGCGAGGGATGCAGGCGGTGTCCTTAGGCTGATGCAAACACCCGGCTTCAGCTGGCATGTGCTGTCAGAGCTCTTTTTGGTGGCAGGATGAAAATCTGGGCTGGCGGAGGAGCCTCCACTGACAGTGACCTCCGGCGCTGCTGGCAGGGCACGGCTCCCCCTCTGCCCATCACAGGCTGCTTTGGAGCCGAGACCCATGGACCCATCGGGGGCTAGTTACTGGGCTGTCTCTGTGACCACTCCTGACATCACTCAGACACACTGACATCACTATTGTTTTTCTAGGAAGATGATTAAATTATTATATTTTTTTTTTAGAATTTTGAAGGGTGCAGGAGTGAAAATAATCTCCTTCCTGGACACTTTGTAAAGCTTCCACAAATAACTCCAGTAGGAGGAAGGCAGGTTTTATTCTGAGATGGGAAAAGAGATGCTTAAAAAGCAATTTTTGAAGGCATTGAGTACATCTGGGGGAAATCTATCTCCGGTGCCCACGTTGCAGCAGGACCCTTCAGCAGGGATGGACGGGCAGTGCTGGGGCTCAGGCTGGAATACGAGAAGAGCAGCTCTCTCTTTTCTGCGTGTTTGCTAAGCAAGCACGAGCTCCTCAGCTCCTGTACAAATCCATAAGCTCCCCCAAACCTTTCTCTCCTGCACACGCAACAAATCCAAAGACCAAATATAGTGCATGATTTTTCTCCCTTTTTCTTTTCCTTTTTTTTTTTTTTTTTTTCATTCTGCAGTGTTTGAAGCAAAACTATTTACCCCGCTTAAGCTTTGGATTTGCAAGTTTAAAGCCTTCACAGTTCCAGGTGCACCCAAAAAGATAAGGAGGTGCACTGCTGTACTTAAAAATAAATAAATAAAGCTGAGATTAATTTGAAGCCGCTTCTTAATACTCAGTATTTCTTCATTATCTACTGCTCCTATTATATTGACCTCGCCTAAGCTGACATGGGATAGCACAAACCCCTTAAAACAACAAAAGCAATGACCACCCTTCAGCTCTGTGTTTTTCTCTTGGTTTTCTTATTTTTTGTCTCGCTGTCTCTGATACTTCTTGGCAGAAGCGAAGGCAGAGATTTTGCAGCCTCATGGGCGGGAGGTCCCAGTTAATGAACACCACAGCAGAGGAGCGGGAGGGTGGGGAGAGCAGCAGGGAGGCAGTTTGGGGAGGTTTAACAACCATTTGAAAGTGATGGAGACCCCGAAAGGTTGGGACCAGGCAGGGAATCACGGGGCAGAAGAGAGCGGTGTGTTCTCCCGCGTTGGCTGATGCAATGGGTCTCCTCCTCTGCTGATGCCAAAAGCTTGGCATGGTCAGTGTGGCACGGGATGTGTTGAGCACCAGATCTCCTTTGGAGGCTGATACTGGGATTCCCGGCAGGAGATGCAAAACCTGACTTCATAAACCAGAGCCCAACATAGAGGTGACTGGACAAAGCGGGAGGAAAAGAACCAACCTGAGCTTGAGACATATAATGAGACTGAAGAAACAGCCTGGGAGTGGAAGGGTCTGTGCTGTGCATGACTCGTGGAAAGAGGAGAGTCAGAGTTTTGTGGAAGAAGCTTTGGGAAAGGGAGGCTGGGGCTCAGATGATATTAATCAAGTAGCAAGAGCTGCCCAGACGTGGCTATTCTTGACTATTCTATTAGGAAAGAGATTATTGCTTACGGTTCCTCAAAATGAGCTTCAAGGCAATTAAACAGGCTGTAATGATGGGCTCCCTCCTTACTCAGCGGCTCTGCTTCATTCAGCACATCTGGCACAGGGGTGTATTTATGTGAAGATGGATGCTCTGGGTCCGGAGGAGCAGGACATCCTCCTGGGAGCTGCACTGGTCCCCACTTAGTGAAAAACCATCTCCCCTGAGCTCTGTGCCCTGCTTCTGATGGCCTTTTCTCTGGCAGCAGCTCCGCTTGTGCCAGTTGAACAGGCAGCTCTTCCTCCTCCTGCCTGCTAGAGCAGGACTCAGAAGCCCTGTGCCCAAGAGGGTGGCGAGCTGGGGAGCTGGCACACAGCATCCTGCTCCTGGCATCCTGGATCATTAGTGGGGACACAGGGCTGGTGCACCCAGAAGCCTACTTTGGGGTGGGCACAGCAAATACAGAAACTTCTTGGGAAAAAAAAAAAATAATAAAACAGGCCCACATGACATTTCAGTAGCTGCAACAAATGAAATTCATGTTTTGGAGCTGGAATAAGCTGTCAACGTTTGCCTGTCTCTAGAACTTAAAGCTTTATGGATATGGAGGTGGGATTTTAGTCCAGGTTAGGAAAAACCTAGTTCTGAAAGTTATTCATTTTCTTGTCTTTATTTTTGAAAGTCATTCACTGCATTATTTTTTTTTCGGCTTTCTCTCTCTCAGAAGCTCAATACCACCCACAGCACTGGGTACTGCTGAGCTCTGGCTCTCAGTCAAATCCTCTTGCCTTCCAGGAGATGGAAACTAATCAATGAGGAATATTAAGCAATATGGAAGTCGCCATCATTTAACATTTCCCACAAAGGTCAGAGTCCCCCAGCAGCTCCACGATAACACCGAGCTGAAGGTGGCACAGGGACATGACATATCTCAGAGATAAGCTCTCATTCCTCTGTTTTCTGCAAGAGATGTTTTCTTATGTGACGGAAAAGATCCTGCTGCTGAACAGGCTCGGGCTGGTCGGGCTTCTGAGCTTGTGCTAGACTGAGCTCCGGTTTCCCAAGTGCTCACTGGGGAGCCTGGGCTGTCTCAGACCTGGGTTTGCAGGGGTGAGTTTGTGGGGGGACAGGGTCCCCCTGCAGCACTTTCCTGCTCCAGTGCCTTTGCCCACTCTGAAAGTCTCCAGAGGTTTTCTGGAAACAGGGTGATGCATTCTGGTCACCCCAGGGATGCTCAGCAGAGCTTGCCACTGAGATTTTGGGATCCTTCCATTTACATGGTAGAATTCATTGACCCAACAACTGCTGTCTCCAGCCGCCTGAGGCTGGAGGTTTCACTGAAGCCCTGATAGGAAACTTTAACCAGGGTTCAGGTCTTAATTTGGTACCTTACCTCCCTTTCCAAAGATGCGTGGTGTTGGGATCCCAGGAGAGCACTTGTGACTCCATTCAAGGCAGGGTGCAGGATGCAGGCCAGCCAGCAGGAGCAGGTGTACCTATTGACCAGAAAAAAAGTAATAGAAATATAAATCCTGAAGCCTAGTTACACCTCTGTTGTTTTTCTCTCTACAGGTCCTGCTTCTATTTCTATGGCAGCAATGGGAATTTTAAATAATCCCCAGGTGGAGATTAAATTTCTGGTTAGGCACTTAGTTTTCTGAGAAATCTTAACAAGTAACTTCTCACTGGGCCTGGGGCATCTGCCTCTGCATAAGAAGGATGACAAGACTTTCATTTCTACAGCTGTTACTGTGAAGTGGCTAATAACACTTAACCAGTGTCAGCTGAGAGACTTCCCTAAGTGAGACCAGTAATCAGTTGATCCTTGTTTCCATTCTAATAACGAACCTGGTTAAAATCTAAATCTTTTATTCTGAGCATCACTGGCAGGGCTGAAAAGATGCAGACACAATAGTCCAATCCAGGCAGACTGCTCAGGACTCTTTTATATTTGAGTTTGAACAAGGGTTTGTAAAAAACCATAGCAATTAACATCAGCAAGTGAAAGAGAGAAGTGGAAAGGACCTTGAAGGATGCCAAGCTGCAGCAAAGCAGAGCCCACTGGATGGAAACCCAAGGAGCCAGGACGCTTTGGAGATTGCTGTGAGCCATTGCATTTTGCATTCCAATTATTTTTCTTGAGTGCATAGTTAACCGATGGTAGTTGGTCCCCAAGGAGTTTCTTGACAAGCAATTTGTTGTTAGAAAGGATGAAAATCAGCAGGTGCTAATTCCATCACAATGCCCCTCCTTTCCCATCCCAAATCCTCCCATCTTCTTCATTTGCTCCTCTTAATAAGATTTTGTATATTGCTACTACACCTGGTTGCACACCACGGTTATGAATTTAATGTGCAAAGCTAAACGTAAACAGGATTTTAAAAAAACCTTAGCAATTATAAAACACTTGAAAGCATTCTCCCTCCCCCACTTTGTTTGCAGACTCTTTGTTCTGCCTGTCTTGTACATGCACCTATGGCAATCACTTCCTGGGGTTAGTTTAACTTGGAGCATTAATTTCTACAATAAGAGTGGCAGGAGAAAATGGCAAGTGTTTGCCTTTATTCAATGGAAATAGGAGGAGGCTTCGTTAATCTAAATTCAAAAACGTCAGGTGAAGTTTTGTCTCCTTAGAACCAAGGTCAAAAATTTCTTCAAAATTCCTTGACTTCAGACAAAGACAAAACCACACAAGTAAGTCCTTCTACCTGAACAGAATTTGGCTGTCAACCTGCACTCCTCAGTGATGCGCTTCTGTGCTGTTGTCATCTGGGATTTTTGATTCTGAGGGCTTTCAGGACCAGCAGAGATGTTTAATTGTCCATCTCATTTGGAGCATTATCAGTTTGGGTGGACAAAAGCATTGTAAGCATCGTTCCCTTGGTATCAGCGTTTAAAGCGCTGACCTAGCAAATATTTGGGATAAAGAGAGAGTTTCCATGGGATGCTCAGATCCTCCTTAGTGCAGTTAAAAAAGGGTTACTGAAATATTGTGCATTGGTGGAAACATCTGTCATCAGACTGTCACAGTCCGTGAAGGCAACTCAAGTTGTTTGACCCACTGACCTCCCATGGGACCGGTTGTTTCTGAACATGACTCAATTCCTCCTTCAGTTGCACAGTGAGGACTATGTTGCTGTCAGAAGACAGAGATTTAGGAACATCACAATTAGGCGGAATTGGGAGACATTAAGGAAAATCCAAGATCTATCTTTGGGCTGCACAAGTTAACAGGGATGCTGTTTAGTGGTTGCAGTGATTTCATTTTCAAAGCAGGCTGCAGCAGAAGGGTGATTCACTGCATGTGCTCAATGTGGCCAGACCGCCCTGCAGATCCTGCCCAGAGCTCCTCCTGCGCGTGGGGCACTGCCATTTCATTTTTGGGTAGCTGTATTTCAAAGCCTTCTAAGACAAGCAGAAAGAGCTTCGAGCCTGCTTTAAGAACAGAGGCAATGGACAGGAAGTCAAAATTTTGGCTGGTGGGAGGAACGGCTCAGCATGAAGATGGCCAGTAGCTGCTGCCAGCCCGGTGCTGCAGGGAATGGGTGCAGCATCCCCACAGGGTGCTCCGGGGGCAGCTCCCACCCGGCCACCAGAGCAGAGTCATGGGCTGGCTTGCAGGAGAGCAAGGAGCTGGTTTAGCCTCGCCAGCCTCTGCAGAAAGGCACAGTGTAGCCACATCGCCGGTTCGTTTTCTAATTTGTCTGAAATCTCAGCGTGCTGACACCTTCTAATTTGCTGTTTGTTGCCGCTCTCCTAGAAGTCCAGCCGATCGCTCTGTTGGTGCCCGCAGATCAATCTCGCAGAAACAGACTTATTTTTTTTTTCTTCTGCTCTCGAAGAGGTTAGCTTTCCAAACACCTGCGCTTACCTGCTGAGCTGAGCAAGATTGCTCTCGCTCATCCGTGCTGCTCTCATGTGCTGCCAGGCACACCCCCAGCCTGGGGCAGAGCTGGAAGAGAGACACAAGTCTGGCACAGCAACTGGATTTTTTTGTGTGTGTGGTGGTACTGGTGACCAGAGACCGACAAGGGAGAAGCACATAGAAAACAGTCCATAGAGCTAGTTTTGATGTAATTATTTTTACAGCTGTGTTACATTGATTTTGAGTGGCCAAGATGTGGTGGGAGAGGGGATGCAGGGTGAGCTTGCACAGAGCAGCCGTGGAAGGACACCTCACAGCCCAGCGCTGCAGAGGTGGGGCTATCCCATGTCTCATCCCAGGAGAAATTTTGAGACCTCCAAATTTAAAGACCTGTAAAATCCACCTCCTTGGGAGTGTTTGCATGCTGCAGTCTGTGCACGTGTTGCGAAAGGAACTCACCTGCCATATTCCAGCTCCACCACTGTCCCTTTCACTGAGTGCAAACACACATTGCCCCTCTCCTCTTCACTGCTCAAGCTTTGTACTGGGGTGGTGGAGCACCTCTATCACCCTACTCTCTCCTCTGGGAGCCGGAGCTGCTCCAGCTCTATGCATTCGTGATGTTTTTTGGCACCTCTGTAGTGCACAGGATGAGTTTTGCATGTTAGGTGTCATCCAACTTTCATGGGCCCATCCTTCAAGGAGAAGCAAGAAGCCCACTGCAGCCCAGCCTCCTGCCAGAAAGGGGCTCAGATGCTGCATGGAGTGGTGGGAGGTGACCAGGGAGCAGTCCCTGCTCATCCCCTTCCCTTTCTCAAGGTCCAGATCGACTCCAGCATATTCTTAACGCAGCAAAGCTTTGCTTCTTTTATCTTAAGAAGGGTTAGGGAAGGAATATCCTAGAAACCCAAGAAATAATCCTCATAAAGGAAGAGCACTTAATTTAGTACTTTTTTTAAAAAAACAAGTCATTATTTCCTCAACATCAGAATTTGCTGAAAGCACTCCAAGTTCTGTTTTGCGAGCGCCATGGAACAAAATAATTGTGCAATTAGTAATGCATCTCATACTTTGTGAAATGAAAGATTTTTTTACTTTCAACAAGTACAAAATGTAACATTTTGCTTTGCCACAGTGGGAAAGCACTGGCCATTCCTCCCTATTTTAAGTGCACTGCAGTACGCAATTAATAAAAATAATAATAAATATCCCCCGCAAAGCAGGAGGAGAGAGATGTGAGTGGCACAGGCACAACGTGGTTAGCTTGGGCCTGCCAGAGCAGCCAGCAGTTTCCAAATATTAATTATAGCTCTCTGAGGAGGAGCTGTGTCCTCCCCAGCCCTTTCCAACGCACCGCTCCCAGGCACCGGGGCCATTTGCCCAGGGTTGACCAGCAGATTGGTGGCCAAGCTGGGATGGGAGCCCAGCTGCTGCCAGCACCGGGTTTGTGCATGCAGCCACGAGCTCCCAATTACAGGAGAGGGTTGCTGTTAATTCAGCAACCGGGGTGATGTCTCTGTAGCTGCAGTGTCCCTGCGCTCACAGGTGACTAGCCCATGCATGTTAACAGTTGCCCCCTTGCTGTTGGCCTGGCCCACGGGAAAGGGGGCAACTTGCCGTAACTTGCCTGGCTTGTATTTGGGGAGACAAACAAAACTGTTGCCTGGGTGATAGCATCCTCCTGCCCTGCTAGGTACCCCTGGATGAACAGCTTTCTCCTTCTCTTCACCTCGCAGCGCTGAGCCTGTGGCTGTGAGGGAAGCACTACCAACCCCTTTTTAAATAGATCCTCCTTGGCAGTGTGTCTCTCCCTCCTGGTTGCTCCATCTGGTGGAGCATCCCACTGCAGTGGGCCTGGAGAGGTGATGGGATGGCCAGGACCTCGCAAGGTGGAGCAACTGGACACGCAGGACGCAGGAGCATCTCCTGGCAGAGCTCTGCCCCAATGGGAGAACACCACCACGACTGCCCAAACCCCAGCAGAGTGATGAGGTTTTAGCATGGACTGAGGAAATGGGGGGACCAGGGGCAGGGTGAGCAGGAGACCATGGCAGGGCAGGAGCTGGGCACAGCTGGGACAAGCTGCACCAACATGCAGAGGTACAAGCTCCTGCACACAGCCAACACCAAGGGATGTGCTCCCACCAGTGACGTGAGGAAAGGGGGTCTGAGCACAAGACCTGTTGGGCTCAGCCCTCAGTCACCCCTGGTAAAGCTCCAGAGATGTTGCATTGACCTTTAGCTGCAAATCAGCGCTGTGCAAGCCAGTTTACTTAATCATACTTAATCTTTAAATTGCTTACCATACCATACATGACACCGTACCAAGCCCAGCTGTGAGAAGAGCAGCGACAGTTTAATTCTGGAGCTGCATCTCTGTTTTGTGGGTTCCTGGGGCATCTCTGGAGCCATTCCTCACCCCTCTCCTTTGCACACTCAGGGTCTGCTGAGCCTGGACGCTTGGTCGGCTGTTTCCATGGCACACTGGTGGTGTTTCAGCAGCAGGGCAGGAGGGCAGCCTGGCAGGGATGTAAGCAGGGGCTTTTTGGTACATGCTAATGAGACGGCGCCTGGCAGAAAACGGAGCCAGCAGGGGTGGGCAAGCAGGAGCCGAGAGCGGCTTATCGCTCCTCCGCAGAAAGGGACTCTCGCAGAGAAGGTGGCTGCTAAATAAATAAATAAGGCAAACATCAAACACCTCGACTTCCCGCAGTCCCTGGCCCCTGTGCCTGCCCGGGGCTCCCAGCCGTGTTTCCCCCCAGCAGCTGATTAGCAGAGCAGCTGCTCTGACGTGGGATGCTGCAGGCGGGTGGCAGCAGCCGGGGGTGACGAGATTGCTTTTTGCCCTAAACTAAATTGCCTTAGAAATTAAATGCTGCTGTAGTCACAGGAGAACCAGAGTCCCAAGGGCTGCAGCAAGACCTGTCCCTGTGATAAAAGGACCACGGACTATTTTTTCCCTGATAAGGAAAGAGTTTGTGCTGGGAGAAGGCTAGAGGACAGGAGACCCAAGGTGCTTGGACTGCTCTGGGTCTGAAGCCAAAGGCAATGACAATGCAGGACATGGCACAACCAGTGCTGAACGTCCCCTCACACCTGCTAACATGCAATGATAACTGCTGAAATTGCAAAGCCAGAACAAAAGCTCTCCCTAAAATATGGGGGTTTTGGCATAGGAATGGCCCTGGCTGTCTAGTGACAGCCACCCAGCAAGCAGGGACCCTCATGGCTTAGTCCTCCTTGGGGAGCTACTGCAGGGCAGCAGTTTCTGGGGACCACTAGGAATGGAGGATCAAAAATGGGGTGCAATGGGCTGGGGGGAGAGCACATTGTGCTGTGTGAGCTCCTCTCGTGGGCTTTGTCCTCAGTGCAGAGCTGGGTGATGGGACATGGTGTCTGACTGGTTTGCACAAGGTTTGGGTGAGTCTGGGCTGCAGGGCAGCCACGTTGTCCTCTATGTTTGTAAGGGCTCAAAGATCCCACTGGAGAAATGTGCCCTCTCACCCCCTGCACAAATCCACATGCTCAGCACATTGCTGTGCAAACCCACAGAGCGTGGTTGGTGTCAGCAAAAATGGTGTGTCCTCTTTGACCTCAGTGTCAACAGAGGCCAACTGAACAGCAGGAATATTCTGCACAAATCCACATGCTCAGCACGTTGCTCTGCAAACCCACAGAGTGTGGTTGGTGTCAGCAAAAATGGTGTGACCTCTTTGACCTCAACAGAGGCCAACTGAACAGCAGGAATATCTTCCCTAAAGACCAAGAAGCACAAATATTGCTTGAATCATAGGGGTGAACCAGCATGCTAAACATGAGTGGACATCAGGTGGCAAGGAGATAAGTAGAGATCTGGCAGGAAACACCATGGGGAGACAGGGTGAGCTGCCAGCTGGCTGTGTGCCCATCACACCAGGGACCAGCCAGGAGATCTGTCCTTTTGACATAGAAGCACAGCCTACCCGGGTGAGATCAGGTCTCCAGGCAAGGAAACAAGTAAGAGGAAAGACAGGGATGGAAGAAATGCTCACAGGAACTATATGAAGACAGGAAAAGTTTGGATACTCCAAGAAGGCTGGATCAGCCATTCTCAATGCAAAAGTCTTCCTGTAGCATTTCTGTGCTCCACAGAGGCAAACAGGGGCAGTAATGCCTCTTCACGTGCCTAGCAAGCATTGTCCATGGAGGCCTTCTAGAGGGGAAAAGGCAATGCTGTCCCAGTTAGCTACCCAGGACCTCCTTTAAGTTCTCTTTCTTTCAATTGTTCTGCATCATTTTGGGTTCTCAGCCTACCGAGAGTAAGTTGCTCATGTCCTTCCACCTGCTACACTGTCAGTTTTCAACTTGCAGCTCACCTCACGTGTCTCTCATGCTGGCTGAAAGCCAAGCTGCATCACAGTCTCCTGTCTTGGTCTTGTCTTCTAGCAACTTTTGTTGGCTCCACAGACCGTGTTTCAGGCCTGATGTGAAGCTTCACTGCAATCCAATCAAACCAATAGTCCCTGGTTGGCCATTCCTTTTCTGGAAAATCCACTTCCAGTGGTTTTATCACTTCAGCAGAATCAGAGGAGAAACCTTATGAGGCACCTGAGGGTTTTCATGCTAATGAGTTCCAGTCCATCATCAGTTCCTCACTGCTTGTATTTCACCTGCCTGTGCACAAAATCAGTGATTTCGCCTGTAAGATCTCCTTCACTCATCATCTCTTGCCATCCTGGAAGGACCAGATAATAAAAGAGTAGAATGAAAAGAAAAAAGATAGATTTTAGCCCCAGATTAAGAGTCTAAATCATAAAAACAACAGACATACTTCGCGCTTTTCTTCCAAGAGGTTTGTGCTGCTTTATGCACTTTTGAGACGTGCCATAAGGGAATGGGAATGACGATCATAATCACTGTTGAACAAGCAATGAGGAATATCAGGTGATTGAGAGCTCAGTAAACCTGCTCAAGGTTTCAGAAGGACCTAGAAGGACCAAGATATCTTGAGAGGTTCTCATATGATTACAGGAAAGCTGAACACCTGGTTAGTACAGCTCCTTCCCACTGGCCAAGCTTCAGCAGTGATAAAATCCATCTGTTCCTCTTCATAAAAAAAACCCCAAGCCCTTTCTCCAGAAAGACAATACTGTCAGTGGTTGTCACCAATGGGTGGTGAGGAGAATGAATTTGTCCTGATGTCAAATTTACCTCCAGGATGCTTTCCCAGAAGGTCTACAGAGGAGCAGCCAACCCGGTCCATGGCCTTGCTTGATATCCATCTGCCTGCTGCTCTCCAGAACATTCTGCCTTTTGAGATCAGCAGCAACAACAAAAATAATCATAGATCTGTACTTGGAGGGTAAATACTGTTCTCTGAGTGTTTCTGTGTAATGATGCATGCCTGGTTGAATCCACCTCCATCCCGCCTCCCTTCCCTCCAGAGAGAGCTGGGCTTATCAGTCTCCTTCTAATGATGCTCATTCTCTCCTCAGTTTTTGAAAGGAGGGTGAAAAATGGAGGCTCATCTTTTGTCTTTCAGTCTCTTTAAGTCTAGATGCTCATATTTCTTTCCTTCCCTTGCCTCCTTGCCTACCCCTGCATGCCACCATCCTTTGATGAGCCGCGCTTATTAAAGACTGAAGGGGATTTGCCACGTGTCGCTTTCAAAGGTCCAGGGGCAAAAAGCTTTAATTGCCAGATTTTTCACACAGGGTGTTAAAATTTATTAAAGTCAGTTTCTCTGATTTCCCTTTAATGAGATGACGACTGTGTGTACGAGATAACACTAGGTTCAATTGGTGGGAAACTCACAGAGGGGGTTTAAGTAATCAGACCAAGAAAGAGAAAAAATGAAACCCAAACCTGTGCTAGATCTCATGTCTTAAGGACTTACTTTGCAACTTAAAGGTAAAAAACTGGGATTGTTCTTCAAACAGTACAGCATGGGTGGCAATCTTCTATTTAAGGGCTTTCCTTAGGAAACGGAGCAAGAGGTGGGCTTTGGGGGTTATTTGATTTTCCAGACACTTTTGACATTTCAGCCGCTGTTCCTCCAGGGGCATGGCTACCCCCGTGAAAACAGAAATGGGATGAACAACTTGGAGTTCACCCAGCACCCCAGGAAATGCATTAAACGCAACTGCTTGTGCTCTGTTTTACCCAGGTGTGAACTACTCATCCTGTGCTCCAGCACTGAGACACTGGAGGGAACAGCAGGGATAAACCCTGTATTCAGGAGCCCTTGTAGCACAAGCCAATACCCTCCCCAAGAACATATAACCCCACTGACAGCACACAGCCAGCTGGAAGTGGGACCACACAAGTCCAGGTGAAAAAAAAAAAAAAACACCTTCCAAATCAGGACACCCTGAAAGAGTTGAAGCCATTGAGGGGAAAAAAAAAAAAAACACAAAAAAAAGTCCAAACTTTTTCCCTTGGCCACCCTGGCTGCTCTCCTCCCTTGGCTTCATTTTTCCCCTCCTCCTTTCCCTTGGTGCTACCTTCCTTTTGTTGCCCTACTTTTGTCCAGCCTTCTCCTAGAGATAAGATAAACGCTATTTTCAATTAACAAGACTTGATTGCTGAAAGCAATAGGAGGCAGTTCATTTAGAGCCAGCAAATTAATTGAAAGCTAAATGTACACAGTCAGTGTATTGCTGGGAGAGCAATTATCCCAGTCATTTGGCCCTTGCCACGCAAGGCAGCGTCTGCGGCTCCGCAGCTGGGCTGTGCGGAGCTGCGAGAGCAGGAGAAGCTTGTGGTGCTGTCATCTTTTCTGAAGTTCCTCTCTCAGCTGCTTTTAGTCCGCTTTAATCTTGGCAAGATAAAGCTCTCTGTGGCTGTACCCGTAAATTAGAGTGAGAGGATGTGTCTTGGGACTTTGGCACTGATGGGACGCAAAGCTGCTTTCTGAACAAGTGGTCAGGCACAATGAGATCTTCCTCCTCACTCCTCTCCTCCTCTGGGAGGGCTCTTGCTGCCACATGAAAACAGGATCAGTGCAATATTCCCAATCCATCTGGATCTCTTGCCCTTTGCAGCGCTCACTAGAACAACCATTTGTGGACACACAGTGGAATCTAAGACCTCAGGAATTCATTTTTCCTTACAATATGTTTACACATGACAAATAGCAGAGGGGAGGAGGGCAAAGCAATCATCCTGTGAAAGAAATATCCCACCATAAGAAAGATCTTCCACAGCTCTTAAGGCCCAAGTGCTTTTGGCCCTGCTGTAGCCCAGCAGTCTCTGATTGCTGGGGGAGCCACTGGGGCTTCTGCACCAGCAGGTCCCTCATGAGCTGGGCTTGTGCCCTCCCATCACCTGGGGGAAAATGTCCCCCCATCTTTAGAGTGTCAACAAAAAACCTTGGGATGTTTTCTCTCCTAAACTGGTGGAAATGGGAAAACCTCAGAAACTGTCCAAATGCTGACTTGAGCCGTGAATGAGCAACCAGGTCTCCAAATACTTCCAGGGTAAACTTGCACATTGGGCATTTCCTTTCCTTCATTTCCAGTGACAAAGGACTGCTCAGGGTTTCATGACCATAGCAAAGGGTACACGCTTGTGAAAGAAATATCCCATCATAAGAAAGATCTTCCACAGCGCTTAAGGCCCAAGTGCTTTTGGCCCTGCTGTTGCCCAGCAGTCTCTGATTGCTGGGGGAGCCACTGGGGCTTCTGCACCAGCAGGTCCCTCATGAGCTGGGCTTGTGCCCTCCCATCACCTGGGGGAAAATGTCCCCCCATCTTTAGAGTGTCAACAAAAAACCTTGGGATGTTTTCTCTCCTAAACTGGTGGAAATGGGAAAACCTCAGAAACTGTCCAAATGCTGACTTGAGCCGTGAATGAGCAACCAGGTCTCCAAATACTTCCAGGGTAAACTTGCACATTGGGCATTTCCTTTCCTTCATTTCCAGTGACAAAGGACTGCTCAGGGTTTCATGACCATAGCAAAGGGTACACTTGGAATGTGCAGCTCCTGGAACCCGGGTAAGGTAGATCTGAGCAATGAGGAGACATCTCCCCACTCCACAGGGTCATCCCCGGCCTCTCTGTTGGCATCCCACAGCTCTTCAGAAACACCTTGCTAAAAACCTACTGCTCCACAATTTACATATCAGGGCCCTGTAGGAAACAACCCACTTTTTAACACGCAATCCACCTAGAAGTGGTAAAAAGCAGTAATTACGAGCCAGTCTCTACCGGAGAGATGACAAACCCACCAAACAAAATCATGTTTTCCCTGCTGCACCTCGCTGCCTCCGAGCCAACTGGCACAAAGACGCTGGTGTTTTTTTTTTTTTACACATGACAAATAGCAGAGGGGAGGAGGGCAAAGCAATCAGCTTGTGAAAGAAATATCCCATCATAAGAAAGATCTTCCACAGCGCTTAAGGCCCAAGTGCTTTTGGCCCTGCTGTAGCCCAGCAGTCTCTGATTGCTGGGGGAGCCACTGGGGCTTCTGCACCAGCAGGTCCCTCATGAGCTGGGCTTGTGCCCTCCCATCACCTGGGGGAAAATGTCCCCCCATCTTTAGAGTGTCAACAAAAAACCTTGGGATGTTTTCTCTCCTAAACTGGTGGAAATGGGAAAACCTCAGAAACTGTCCAAATGCTGACTTGAGCCGTGAATGAGCAACCAGGTCTCCAAATACTTCCAGGGTAAACTTGCACATTGGGCATTTCCTTTCCTTCATTTCCAGTGACAAAGGACTGCTCAGGGTTTCATGACCATAGCAAAGGGTACACTTGGAATGTGCAGCTCCTGGAACCCGGGTAAGGTAGATCTGAGCAATGAGGAGACATCTCCCCACTCCACAGGGTCATCCCCGGCCTCTCTGTTGGCATCCCACAGCTCTTCAGAAACACCTTGCTAAAAACCTACTGCTCCACAATTTACATATCAGGGCCCTGTAGGAAACAACCCACTTTTTAACACGCAATCCACCTAGAAGTGGTAAAAAGCAGTAATTACGAGCCAGTCTCTACCGGAGAGATGACAAACCCACCAAACAAAATCATGTTTTCCCTGCTGCACCTCGCTGCCTCCGAGCCAACTGGCACAAAGACGCTGGTGTTTTTTTTTTTTATTCCTGTACAAATTATGCTTTTAAGCCTTCCCTCCCTGCCTCCCTGCCAAGCGTAGGAGGAACCCCACGTGTCGGCTCAGTAGATGTGCAGCTCCTGGAACCCTGGATCCGAGCAACAAGGAGACATCTCCCCACTCCACAGGGTCATCCCCGGCCTCTCTGTTGGCATCCCACAGCTCTTCAGAAACACCTTGCTAAAAACCTACTGCTCCACAATTTACATATCAGGGCCCTGTAGGAAACAACCCACTTTTTAACACGCAATCCACCTAGAAGTGGTAAAAAGCAGTAATTACGAGCCAGTCTCTACCGGAGAGATGACAAACCCACCAAACAAAATCATGTTTTCCCTGCTGCACCTCGCTGCCTCCGAGCCAACTGGCACAAAGACGCTGGTGTTTTTTTTTTTTATTCCTGTACAAATTATGCTTTTAAGCCTTCCCTCCCTGCCTCCCTGCCAAGCGTAGGAGGAACCCCACGTGTCGGCTCAGTAGTATTTCCGAGGCGGGCTGTTCTCAGCCCAGCGCCTCTCAAAGCCAGCAAAACCTGGTGCTCGTACGAATTTTCTCTCACCTTCCAGAGATGCTGACAACGGGGGCCGGAGCGATGCCCCAGTTACATAGCTGCCACCTCTGAAGGGAGCCGGCACGTTTGCGAGGAAGCAGAACGAAGCTTATTAAATCAGAAAAAGTAACACCTACGGAGCGCGGCGGCGCTTCCTGCTCCCTCCCGGCTCCTGCTGCGCCTTGTGAGCCGGCTGGTTGGGGACCAGCTCCATCTCAGCTCCTTACCAGGTACTCGTTATGCACCAGCATCTGTTTTATCATCCTCCCCTCTCTCATTTTCTCCTGTCTACCAGCTCGCTGTGTCCTTGGCCCCTTCTCCATCTTGCTCTCCTGCCTGTTTAAATTTCAGGGCAGATTTTCCAGGCAGGTTGAAAAACTTTTTGGAGAGACAATTTGGGGCTAGTTATCCCAGGGAGAGGAGATTCCTCTTGCCCATGGCAAATCAATGGCCCAGTAACCTCACAAGTAGGATTACAAACTCCTGGGACACCACAGAGAAAGCATTTCATAGATAGAGGGTGTTTAGGGGACAGTGGCCACCACATTGCTGGTGTGCAGGAACATAAACAATGCCAGAAAGTATTTCCTGCACCATTGAACTCCAAGTATTCCAGTGTCAGGTCAGCTTTCTTGATGGTAGCTGGCCAGGATTATGCATAACATTTTTGGTATCACCAAAAGTTTTTCCCAGCTGAAACTCTCTTGCTGTGAGCTTTGAATGAGTTTGCTTTTCTCTTTCTTTCCTTTTTTTAATGCCTGTAGCATATTGTCCCATTGATGGCAAACATCCATGCAGAGATCAGCAAGCACACCCAGATCTTCAGCTGCTCTTTCCAGCAGTAGGTAGCCCTGCAGTCAGCCCCTCAATCATGGTGTTGAACCACTGCCTTTCATCCCATCTTTCTATCCCCCAAATCTGAAGTCTTTCAATTCTTCATGTCAATCAACAGTGGTTGCAAGATAAATCCTTCAGAGAAACTATATATGTACCTTTCCTTCCACTAAGTTGTGCTTCTCAGTACAACTCATTATCTTCTCTTTAGATGTCTCACTTTGACAACTCCTCTTTTATAGTCTTCATTTTAGCTAATGAGCATCCCCACAAAGTCAAATGTTTTTGCGAAGCTCATTTACATTAAACCTACCACACCTCCCTCACTTAGAAACACAAGCATCTTCAGGAGAAAAACAGACAAACAAAACAAATCACAGCAGTCTGTCATGATCTATCTCTGGGTAAACACACAGGGCTTTTTCTCCTGTTTGCAGACTGCTTGTATGAGTTTGGTTATTCCTCTCTGGCCTGGAGATAGTCTGTTTGCTCTTCTTGGCACACAACACTACCTGACACACTATAGTTACCAAAAAGTATTTCCTGACCTGGGAAGTAGTTTGTTTCTCTCACTTGAGGGCACAATTTCTGAGTTTTGCCTCTGCTCAGTGGATATAAATTCTCCCTTGCTGTGCCCTGATTCCCTTTGCTATTAATGGCATTCACCCCCCCCTCCCCTTTGCACCAGTCTCTTATGAAGCCTCAGGCACATTATTCAGCAGTTTTCAGGATCCCTCTTGACCCTTTTAGATCTGCCTTCCATTATTATTGCACAGCAGCCTCCTGTCTCTGCCAACAGCTGAAGAACTTCTTGCTACTAAAGGGATTAACCACTAGTCCCTGGGATAAATACCAGCTCAGCAGCCAGAAGGATGAAGGCAGTGACAGAGTTTCCCCTCCTACCTGTGGTATAAAAAGCAAGTGCCTTTTCTCCCATCTTCTCCATAGGTCTGAGAGAGGATGCAGACAGCCATTAGTGCAGTAAACTGCCTGCCTCACCCCTTCCTAAATTCCAGCCAGGCTTCCTGCCCCAGCCCAGCTCTCCCAGCAAAGCCCTCCCTGGCCTCCCAGCACACCTTTATAGCTCCTGGTAATCATCTCCCAATTCCTCCCAGTCTGGCCTAGCTTGGCAGCTAATAGGTGGGAGTGGGGTGGGATTAACCCTTTCTCCACCACCTTCCAGACACAGACCTTTACACCTCACCATGTAGCACACCTGTGGTCCTCTGTGTGGCACCAGGTGACACTGAGAACGCCAGAGATGAAAACCCAGTCCTGGAAAGCCACCCTTGAGCCCTGTGGAGGGAGGTAGTGCCACTGTCGTGAAGTCCCACCTAATTTTAGTACCTAGTAGGATGGACTCAAGCATTTACTGCAAAGCTACACATCTGGGCTTTGTTTCTTTTAAGCCTGAAGATACATTTCTGAATCAAAGTTTTGGTCCCTTCAAGAAACTCAACAGAAGGAGAGGAAGGCTGAAGTGGAGTGTCTTTGCCTTACTGCACCAAACCACAGGCTACTCCCTTCCTCTCTGACCTGGCACAAACTAATGGCATGACAAAATCCTTTTAAAAAGGATGAGGGTTTGCAGTGTGGGCATGCCCCTGTGTTTCTGGAAATACTGAGCTTTGAACTCCATGGTCAGGATGGTCTCAGAGGGATCTCCTGCTTACTGCAGAAGATGGGAGCCTTCTGAGAGCCAGAAGACTGGGCACTGACCTGTCCCTCTCCCTGGGCTTCTTGTGTAGCACCAATCCCATGGACTTTCCAGCCCTTTCTGTCCCGATTACTGTAAAAGAGGATCTGGGAGTCACTGGGGCAGTGTTCAGGCTGTCTTAGTGCTTTTCGGATAATCAGCAAATCTACTAAAAAGATGGCATATGGTCTGTGAGGGGTGGGTAGATTTCTCTTACACCAAAGTGAAAACGCTTCTTCAAATGAAACCTAAGAGCCGATCACACTGTGGTCATGTCGCTGTGTCAGGATCCTGTCAAAATACGCTGCAGCGTAGATGAAGATACTTGACGTCTTGCTGAATTCTGGCAGATGTCTAATGAGGTCTCAGAGAGGGTTGTTGGAGCCTAAAACTTGCTTATGAGGCCCTGGGAATAGATGGCTTGTGGCTGCCAGGGTTGCAGCTATTACCTACCTCCCACCAGGGATGCCAGTGGTTGGCCTGGGGCAAACTGGCCACGGAGGGGTTAACTTAGATTTCCCTTTGAGCGCTCAGTGATTGCAGTCCTAATAGTTCAGCTGTTTTCCTTTGGAAAGAACAATTAACAGCGCCAGGGGTTGCCCTTTCATCTTGCCGTATTGATCATCACAGTGAAGGGAATTGATAGTGAGGATATAAAGGTCCTGACATTTCTTTCTCCAAAGAGCTGCTCTTTGCGCTCATCTTTGATTTTTTGGGGGTTTGATGATTTATTTTTAAATGACACCCAGACACACACGTGTTCAAACACGAATTAATATGGTACTCACTTTGAACATATCAATTGCTGCCCATTCAGAACGGCGAATGCTTTCTCTAAAAGGCCTTATGAGGTTAGATAGTCCCCAAATATCTCCTCAAATATCCTTTAGCCAAAAGAGTACATCAGCAGCTAAGCATACATATCGTTCACTATAAATCAGCTGCTTCCTTAGAGGAAGAATATTTTCCCAAGTCTTTGCCATGTCTCCTCCTACTTTCCAGCTGAACCAGGACTCTGGCTTATGATGGCTACTGGCAAACAGACACACTTCAGCACAAAAATGGGAAAAAAAAATCACAGCAGCCTTTAGCTGGTCTTTCCCCATGTTTATTAGATTGAAATTCAAAATGCTGATGACCATTGTCAGTTAAAAGCCCTGAAAAACAGAGAACATGGAAACCACCTCTGTGGCAAGTAAATAGCCATGGGGTCCTCCAACCCCCTTTCCAAGACGCTGTGGGCAGATGGCACTGGTATCCCACAGCATTGCAAAATGGGGGACAGAAGCCTCCCCATGGGCTGCTGACCCCCATCCCTTCCTGGACCCCATGGCACACTCTAACTGCTTGTGTCACCCTTGCCTGTGTGAGCATGGAGCAGATGGGGTGGAGGTGACAAGGATGAAATATGGATAAAATGAGCTAACTGGTAGGGATTTTCTCTCTCAAAAGAAAAAAAAGAAGAAAAAAATAAAACAAACCGAAAAACCCTCCCCAAACCTAAGTTAGCAGATCCTTTATTCAGAAAACCTCCTGGAAATCTCAGTTATTGTCTAACCAGTAATTGTGGTCCATTTGGAGCTGGCCCTTGGCTGCAAAAGGTACCTTCAGAAAGGTTTTAATCCTGCCTGGGGGGTTGTGCCTCCCTGGCTTCCCAATCACAGGCCTTACCCAGCTCCACGGAGGAGAGGCAGCAAGAGGCCCTTATATTTTAATAGCAATAATATTCAGCACTTAAGCAGGTGTTAGAGGGCTCAGTTGGGCTGTTAAGCATAAGTGTCTCCTGCCTGTGATGAGTGCCAGTGAGCGCAGGGCTCTCGGGTTCCCTCCTGAACCGCCTGGCTCCCTCACAGCTGCCAGGCATGTGTCACGTGGTGGCATTGACCTCTTTCCCTTCCCAGCCCACTATGTCTCCAGGATGGAGGGGACATCAGCTGAAACCACCCTTGAGTAGGATTGGGAGCTCAGCTTTGCACAGAACCTCTCCATGGCCAGCACTGAGCTGAGTTACTCTGCTGGGCGATGAGCTCAGAGTAAATTCACCCCTCTCCGTAGCAAGGAGGGTGGTGGTGAGCACGTGGAGCCATGGGCACCATGGTCTAGGAGCATGCTGGTGAGGTGCATCACCTCTGGGACTGTCCCCAGAAGCTGGGAAATTAGTGACATTCATTCCACTGTCACCATCTGGGCTGGGAGATGCTGCTGAAATCGCTCCATGGGACAAGGACTTGGCTACAGGATGCCCTGTGTCCCAGCTGAGGAGCACCAAGCCACAACAACCCAATTACCTGCAGGGCTCAGGTGTTGGCAGTTTTACCCTCCCTGCTGCCGTGATGCTGCTTTGGGGCATGATGGGTTACTGGTACCAGTTCTCCCCGTGACCCTTCTGTGGGGTGAAGATGGAGGTGACAACCTACAGCTGCTCATCTCGGGGCCTACCTCAAGCCCACTGGTGGTGGTGGTTTCCCTCCAACGCCGTGGCTTTGCAGAGCCAAGCAGCGGGTGGTTTGTAATGACGTGCTGCTGGGAAGAGGGACGTGTCACCTTTCCTGTTGCCACTGCCCTCCTGGTGTTAGTGGAGAGAGCTGGCCCAGCCCTGGAAGGAGATGAAACACTTTTGCTTTCATTATTTTGGGGGCTTTTGTCTTTTTTCTTTTGGTTTTGTTTGGAAAGTTGTCCTAACTCACTCTGCAGGCAACAGTGATTGGAGTTTGTGAAAGGGCATCAGCCACCCTGGAACCATCTGTTTCCATCCCTGAGCACGGCTGCACTGGTCTGACTGGGTTGTGAAGCCCTCCACCTACCTGGCTCTGGGTGCACTCCTGCTTCTACAGACCACTATGGTGGTGCCAGCTCCTTGCAGAGGAGATCTGGGTCCATAACAGCTTAAGCCACCACAGCACCTCCCCAGGGCTTGGCTGCCAGGCAGGAGGATCTTCTCGCTCTGTTTTCCTGTATGCTTTTATTAAACTGGATGTGCAACGAGCTGAGTGAGGGCTCAGCAGTGCACACAGGGGTGATGGGCAGGGAGGAAGGGGGAGGAGGAGGAGGGGCAGCAGCCCCCAGAAACCGGTACTGTTCCTCCAGACCCTATGGATCACTTTGTAGCGACGCTTATAGATGAGGAGCATTTTCTTTAACAAATATGAATCTAATGGATTAGGTCTGATCTAATTATGCATTCTGCATTAAGCCGATGCTCCCACTGTCTGTGGCTGCTAGCATAATTAAACTTAATGTAGTTTTAATGATGTCTTCTTAACTCATGCATTCATATATGATTAGAATCAAACGGGACGAGCTGTCACGAGTCCAGGAGAGCTCTTTCAGCAGCTCCTGATGGGACTCATGTTGAAATATTAATAATGCAGATTTCAAGGTTAACAACATTGGTTTTGAAGTGAGGAAAGCTTGTCACACAGTTTGAGCTAATCTGAGGCAACAAAACGGCTCCCCTTTCAAGTTCAGCCTCTTCCCATCTTGCACATGTGCTCATGGGAGCAGGGGAATTTAAGTTTTACTTGGTAAAGATGTTGTTAAGTAAGTGAACTGCACTCTGGGCAGCAGCTACCAAAGAAGCTGGGACAATAACTCTGTGGGCACCTTTTGGGCGATTACTGGGTGCTCTTGTCCTGCCTCAGTCTTCGCTCCCTTTCCACTTTTCCTGCTGCTTTTCTGCAAGTTGTGAGCAGTTTGTTCTAAGGTCTGGCAAACAGAAAGGCAAACTCTACTTTTGTCTCTGCTCCTATTTGGTCAAGTGAAATCAAGCTGTGTTCCCCCTCCCAGCCTCCATCTGTTTTGCCCATAACAACTATGGACCATTTGTCCATAACTAATATGCTCCCTTGTGCTGTGCACCACCTTGTGCGATGGGACCTGAGCAATCTTTGGCATTGCTGCCCTGGCTCCAGCGTCCTACACGAAGCAGGTTAACAATACTGCAATGAAATGGGTTTTATTTCCCCCTCCTCTTTCTGTTTTTATGGATATTTTTTTCTTTATCGGCCCGCCCACGGCCTGGCAAACAGGTTGCCTTTCGAGTTCCTGAGAGCAAGTTGTGAAATCGTCTAAAATCCTTCCAATGGGAAAGCACTGATTTATTACACTGTAATACTGATGCGAACAACACCGTGTACCTTTCATCTAAAAAGTCAGGACTTATAGAACACGACATGCCATTAATTTTGATGCCAGCTCAAACAGAGGAGGAATTACTGCCAAAGGGATCCGGAGAGCATGTTAAACCAGCCCTGCAGAGTAATGAACATGCTTTGTGGCTGTTACATTATACCGTATTGATCCTTAGGAATGAAAAGGTACCTTGGCAACTAATTTGGGCTGTCAAAGGCATCTCTTAATATCTGTGTATGCATGTGCATGTGTGTACGCGCTATATAATTAGTGCATGACAAAGGGATGTGCAAAATTTGGCTAATTACGCTTCTGGGGGTGAGGACTGTTGTGTTCCACTGCTCTAGAGTCAGCTCTCCCCTTGCACACACTTGGCAGGTGAGTTCACTCGGGTACCAGCTCTGTGGAGATAATGTCCAGCACCCTGCCTCTCCCCATCCTGAGCCAGAAGAACCTCCTGGCAGCCAGGCAGCGATGCCTCCTCGGGACCAGTGTGCACCAGCAACAGGGAGATTAGTCCAAGTGCTCTGGGAACAGCCAGATAACTCAGCACTTTGCAAGAGTGTGGCTCCACGTAACAGCCCGTTTGCAGGGTGGTGTCAGGCTCCTTGCTGCCCAAGTACAGTGTGATGGGTTATGGGATCACTTCTGCCCAGTGCGGAGCTGGATTCACATCTCTGCCCCATCCCAAAAGAAGAGGAGTTCATTTGCTTTCTGAAGGTATACGGTGATACAGACTTCTCTGCAATAAGACAACCACTGTGTACATACCCAGAACCTATTCCAGGTCCTGGAGAACAGTATCTGGCAGTGCTGCTGGTGGGATTGATGTACAAATGAAGGAGAGAGAGGGATGGACAGAAGGAAAATGTGAGGTGATGTTGCAGGTCAGGGCAGAGTGGAGAATCCCAGAATGCGAATAGTCAAGATTTTGATGGAGGGATCAGTCTTGAGCTACCCCTCCATGCCTAGGAGAACATTTTCCAGGTCCTTGCACTCTAAATTCATCCCTCATATACTCAAACTATAAGGATCAAGTGCCTGGAAAAGAACAGAGCAGCTGGGAGGGTTGTCGTCTTTGTAGTGAAGCTGGAGCAACACGGAGCCCAAGCAGTTTTTTCTGGCACTGCCTGGCATCTTTTGAGCTGGGATTTACATGTGGATTTTGCCCCAAAAGCCCTGCAGTCCAGTGGGCTGGTGGACAGCTGTGCATGGCACAGTGATATCCCTGTGTTTCTGTTAATTAACTGGGTAGTGGAGATGCAAGCACAGGGGCTTCAGCCAGCGGTGGGCTGCCAAGACACAAAACCAGCACTGGTGGCTGACAAATTGATTTGTGCCCATAGGTAACATGAAGGCAGCCGAGGAATCTGTGTTTAACAGAGGTCAGCAGGGGTTAATCTGGTACCTTAGCTGGTGGGAAGGGTCCGAACCCATCTCCTCCTTTCTCCAAGGCGGTGTTTCAAAGCAGTCCCCACTCATTAAGTCCCAATCTGTGCTGTTATTTCTCATGCCATGGCAGTGAAGAGTACCACAATGTCATAAGGGTACTGCACACCACTGTGATGGGTCATCTAAGCACTGACATGTACCTCTGTAGTGGACCGGCATGTTAGAAATGGCCACAAAAATATTCACTTTGTGACCCAGAGCCACGTGTGACATTTGGGTGACTGACCACGTCACTAAAAACTGAGCATTCACCTGTGTTCACAGTGAAAACTTCCCCATGTCTCCCAAAACTTTTGATGTAGGCGTGTGGCTGAGTTGCTGGAGTTGAACAGGTTAGTGGTTGGCAACCACTGGGTTACAGCAAACATTGATGTGCCCCTGCCCTGTTCCTTCACTGAGCTTAGATGAGTAAGTTCTTCTTGCATTTGATAGCAGGTAGGCTCATGGACTAACAACCTTTTTTTGGAGCATCCCAGCTTTGTGTCATGATACCAGAGTTACCAACCCATAGCAAAGGGGTGGACTGGGTAATGCATCTGTTCCTCACCTGCTGCACTTCAAGGTTTGGTGTTTTTTTGCTTCAATAACTGCTGAAGCTCGTTTTGGATTCTTGCTGGAGTTTTTCTTACAAGGAACATTTGCTTTTGCCACTAGGAGGGAATTTTGTCCTGTTTATGCCAAGATATAAAGGGATGTTTCTTGTGCATTTCTGCAACTTCCCGGGAGCCATTAGTGAACCTCTGAGCAAGAAGAGTGTTTTGAGACAGGATCCACGCCCACAGTACAGTACGGGATGCCTAAGCAATTGTGGAAGACCAAAACGGGCTGATCCAGCATAACCTGCCCACAGGAAGCCTCTGCTTGAGGCCCCACAGATTGGGAGTCTCTTGTGCTTTGAAGCCTGAGGGTTCACAGCCCTTTTCAAATTGTATTAATTCTGCCCCTTGGTGACTCTATCTTTAAAACTTACCAGTAGGTAAAAACACCCCTCGTGAATGTTGGAGACCTTGAATGTATTACCATGGCCCTGTGGGGTGAGCTGGGGTGCCTGGTCCAAGGCATTTTTGTGTCTCAGCTTCCCCAGTCGATAAATGGGAATGACTATACGGAGAAGGGAAGTCCTTCCAGATCTGTGACACCAAGTGCTACATAAGAGTATGACATTAATGATTACAGTTGACCTCAGCAGCTGTCAGCATCTGCATAAATGTACAAGGCCTTTTAAATCTACTCTTTTTCCCTTTTCAACACATTTTTGGATGAGGAATTTACCAGGATAATTGTGTGAAAACTGAGTGAGAAACGTCTCAAATGTCCAAGCCTCTGAAACAGCATGGGAGCTCCTAGGAAAGCTGATCCTGGTGAGGATTTTTGGACCAGTGCTGGTTCTGAATTCTCTCTGAGCTGACCGTGTCTTGTCTCTCTGTAAAAACAAGCTAAAATCCTCTAATAGCCCTCCTCAAAGAATAACCCCACAAAACTCTAAAGGAAGGAAAATCTTTAACTTTGAACCCAATGAATGTTTAGTTTCCTGACTCTTGGGTAAATATTAGATAGATTCCCAATTTCAACCTGAAGCAGTTTATTTGGCTGCTGTTCACAATTCAGACACAGCAATATTCAAGGAACTCTCATTTGATTCAGGTTGGGTAATATTGCCTGAGGGGTAACATCATTTTCATTTCCACACATCCAGCACTGGCACAAAACGGCATGGACAGGTATGAAAAATGGATCATGGATCCTTGGTGCTAAAATTCCAGCTGATAGTTTCATTTTTGTGTAAATAATAATTGCCAATAAAAATGTTGCTTGAAAAAAAGAGAATGTGAAAAGAAAAACACTGTTGCATTTGATAAAGCAAATCCTTTGCAGTACTGCCAAAAGAAGAAAAAAAAAAAAGAAAGAAAAAATAAAAGAGAGTTAAAACAAATATAGCTGTTAAATAAAAGATCCAGGTACCAAAGAGCAAAATTTAATGAAAGCCAAAACTGTTAAATATGGATTCCTGTTGAGAAAAAATGTCAATGTCTTTAAGAGTTTTACCATTACTCTATTTTTAAGAAAAGTGTAGTAAAAATACATATTACAAGTTAACATTTGCCACGCTTTTGTCCTATTCATCTTTTTTTTTTTTTTTCTTTAACCCCTCCACTGACCAAAAAGCCTTTGAAAACTGCATCTCACATCTTCACGTCACAGGCGGCCAGTCCTAGCACAGACATGTTGCTTCTCACGGGACCATCTAACTGCCCGGCCGGGCTCCCCACGACCTGCTGCCACGTAGTCCTGTCTTTGGAGGAGGATGGGGCACCGATGGGTCTCAGCAGCCTGCTCCCACCACAGCACCCAGTGGTCCACTGCTGTGGCAAGGTCCAGGATGCGGCAAGAGCTGGGTCAGGAGATGCATCCGAGGGCTCTGGGCATGGAAACAGGCTAGCTTGTGGGGTGCCTCCACTGAGCTAGCACTTACACAGAAGTGAAGTTAAAATGAAGAAAAGGGGATTAAAAATAATGCTAATCAACACAAAGTGACCTGAAGAGGTGTTTGGAGTGGCTGGTAACAGAGTTCATGTTCGTTGATGAGAGATGAGGATCACAAGGGTTTCCAGTGGTGGAGAGAGGAAAACACGTTGGCACAAGACATGCTGTGCCCGAGCTTAGGACCTTGACTCTGACTTGCTGGTCTCCCAAGTGTTGCATGACAAGTGGGTAAATGGAACAGATACTTCAGACCAGGCTGGTGTTAAAGGTGATAGATGTATTGCTCTTCACATCCGTACACTAATGGAAACTGGTGTTCAGGCAGCTTCCAGCTGTACTTATGGACAGTTGGATAGACAGATCCTCCTCATATACCTGTGCCAGTCATTTGCCTGCATCACTTTCGGTTCACCTGCCTCCCTTTTTTTCTTGCTCCTCTCTTGCTACGTTGCAGGAAAAAAAAAAAAAAAAGAAAAAAGAAAAAAAATGAGAAAAAGAAGCTCAGAACACTCCAATAGCAGCTCAGTCCCTGGACAGATATTTGCTGGGTCCTGTGAGAAGCTTTCAACTTTGTTTGCCATCAGTGATGGACCTGTGAGACGGGACAAGGCTAAGTGGGTTCATTGTGGTCCCTGCCCCACAGATTTTTTTTCTCTCCAGATGCTCCCCTGAGAATCCTTCATTTCTGGGGAGGTGTCTCAGGCCCACCATGGTGGGAAGCATTTGTCTGTCCATGCCAGTGATTCACAGAACGAACCTTTTGTGCAGTTCTGGATAAACATCCTTGCCCCTTTGATCTCCACACCTGTGGTTGGAGCCCCAGCTGCCTGTCTGGCAGAGTGGGTTTCTGCAATACCAAGTTTGGGGTCAGCAACCTGCTCTCCTGGCTGGTGGATGCTTCCTTCTCCCTAACGATACTGAGTGGGAATCTGCTACTTTTGGCTTTGTACCCAGACAGGCCACAACTTGATGGGAAGGCCAAATTTGACCAGCCTTGATGTTGTTGAATGTCACGGATGCTTGAATGAAGCTCTTGTAGGGTCTCCTCCTTGGTTTGCTTCAACAGTTCTTTCCAGGAGCTATTCTGGCCAACTATCTACAAAATGTCCCTCTTAATTAGAAAAATGGCCATAAAGGGATTTCAGAGCAAAAAGGCAGGGGTATTCCCATTGCAGCCCCATGACTTATAGCATGTTTTTACTGGTTAATAGGCAGCCATCTAGAACTGGATGTCTTGAGATGGTCTATTCCCGGCTCAAGGTGGTTCCCTTATGTGACCACCAAAAAGGGAGCACACACAGAAGCTAAGCAATGAAGAAATGGTTCACAATTGCTTATTAGCCCCCAATAACCTAGGCAGGAGAGTTGCATGTGAGGGGAACGCGCATTTATTTTCCCTCTTCCATAGAAATCAGCAGCCGACCATGATCTCAGACCAACCATCTGCTCCAATCTGCCACGCATGACACTCTCCACTCCAGGCCCACGATTCTTCTCTTGAACCGCCACTCATCATCTCTGGAAGAACTGTCACTTTGTCCTCAGGTAACCTGGGGTTTCCAAACTTACTCATGACTTTGCCCCCATAAAACAGCCTCGTGTTTTTGTTCAGGTTCTTTCTCGCATCAAGTCCTTCCTGTTGCAGGGAGAGCTGTTCTGCCTCGTTGCAATTACTCCCCAGCCTGAGTTCACAACAGAACAACAGAAGGCAGAATCACGATGGACAAAAGGCGTCAGTGCTGACGCCCTGCAGGGAGTTCAGCTTGCAATTTATTGGATGTTCTTTTTTTGCTGTTAGTAGCTCAGACATTATGGTTTGCATCCCAAACTAAACCAGATTGAAGGACTGAGCAGGGAAGGGGGAAAGGGCTGATGTTACCCTGACACCACAGGAATTAGTAAGAAAAAATATATATATTGCACACACTAAGACTTATTAACAACCAAGTTAAAACAAAATGGCATAGTCCTCATTAGTGTTCCAGTGGTTCTTTGATCAGGGACGGTTCACGAGTCTGTTAAATCCCATTACACTCTCCTTATTGCAGTACAGACCTGTTTCTGTTCTCCTGCCGGTGGATCTGTTTGCAAATAAAAAGGGAAATAGAATTGATTTCCTTGAGAAGATCCATCCAATTGTCCCTTCTGTCATCGTTGTTTGTCTTGTTGGTGTTGGGTTTGTTTTTTGGCTCTGGAGGGGGTGGAGTTGGGCTGCCCCTGCTCTCACCCAGGCAATGGGTCAAAAGGCCAATTATAATCCCGTAGCTCCCAGGGACATGCCGGTGCTGTGGCTCATGCACGGGATCGTCTGCATGGATTTGGGGAAATCGTGGCTGACCACACGTCCGTTTTCTCCACTGCCTCCTGCTGCAGCCGGCCTGGGAAGGGTTGATGTCCGTATGGCTTCGTTGATTGATTGCTGTGGGATTAAACAAAAACCCTTTTTAGGAAAGACGGGGGGGTCTCCCCCTGTCCTTAGCAATGTTGGAGAAATTACAATATAAAGCAGTGTTGTCTTCCTGTCACTGTTCTCTCCCTCCTTGTCCCCATTCAGACTCTCACTTTCTGCATGTCCCTACTGCATCTGCTCCGTTAACTCGCACCTCTTTTACATTCAAAATTAAATGTTTCAGCAGTTTTTTGGGGTGTAAAACATATGTGCCATATGCAAAAACTATTCAAACTCTACAACATAAGAACAGTCATCCTGGATCTGAGCAGAGGTATTATACACACTTCCCCCATAGATGTGCTATTACTACTCCAGTGCTGTTATGTATGGTGGACTCTGACTCACTGCAAGCATATGTTTAACTTTCCTCATGTGAGAAGTTGAGCATGTGCCTATGTTGTTGTCTACAACAACGACTGAGGTACCCAGGAAATGCAAACCTAATTCAGGAAACCAAATCTCATCTTCCTGTTCCAGATACCACCCAAAACATTTGTTTTCAGAGATCTAAGGAAACCAGCTGTTTAGGACAATTAAACTAAAAGATGAAATCAATTTTGTTTCTTGATGTTGAAGCTATTTTTAAGGGCATCATCATCCTTTCTGGATAGGGATATCCAGGTGAAGAATTATCCAGAACAGATAAACCTGGAATAGCTATTCAGAAACAGTCAACTTAGTGCCTTGCCAGGCAGGGAGCTGCCTCCTGTGCTGGTGGGACCAGCACAGCCAAGGGGGTCTGCAGGGACTTGCTGAACAGAGGTTGGGCTTAGAGGGGGATCTGGCCCATCTTTTGGGGCACTTGCCTGCTCTCTGCTGAGTGGCTCTGTGGGGCAGGCACTGCTGGTGGGACCCAGCCAAAGGGACAACTTTAGACCCATGATTCCTTCCCATTCCTAGCAGCTGGTTTTAATCTGGCAAGAGCACTGCAAACTAACACTGGCTGAACTACTGGGTCATTTCAAGTAACACAGTGGCTGGTTTTAACCTGGCAAGAGCACTGCAAACCAACACTGAACTACTGGGTCATTTCAAGTAACACAGGTGGCCAACAGCAGTCTCCTTAAGACTGAAAGTATGGAGCTATTGCAGTCTCACACTGTTTCACAGCATATTTGTGACATACCTAGCTTTGCAGTGTAGACAGCAATTATAATTTAATTTTTGTATATTCAGGGACATTAATTGCTCACATTATCTTACCCCTGTGCTCAATGTACCCCTCATTGCCTGTAGAATTTTCTGAACCTCAATGGGAAAAGAGCTGTTGCACATTTTTACTGAATTAGAAATGTTATTATTGCTGATAAAACATTAAGCATGTTGTGAAATGGTGACATAAAATCCAAAGAAACAATTGCTTATTTTCCATTTGATTCTGGGTAAGTTTCACTGCTCAGGGAAGTGAAAACCTCTCTAAATTTTATGGAACTCACTGCATACTTCATTTACTCATATCAACTTCCATGCTCATGGGAGAGGTCAAGATGAGGAAGAAAAGGGATGTGTTACTCTTACAGCACAGATCCCACTGCACCCTTGTACACAATGGTGTCTGCATAAGGGATTGTGTCTGCTAGTCATCTGAGTCAAGATGTACTTGTTCCACAGATGATGCATTAAATGTGTATCCCCAAAGCTCTGAAATCTAATCCACTCTTGATATGACACTCTGAAATTTAGGCAGATGACAATTTAGGGCTGAAACAAATCTCCTGGGTCATAGGAAGTACGCTTCTGCAAGACCATGACAGGGTGGTGAAAAAACCCCAACATTACGGGAGACATTAGAGGCCAATTTCTCTCTAAAACGACCCATAATTCTGAATTTGGAGACCCACATCATCCATCCCAGGGCAACAAAGCTCTGAGCATATATCACTGTTGCCAGCCAGCAAAAGGTGCCAGCAGGGTGTCACCAAAGGGAACAACAGGATCTGATTCATTACTGTGCTACCTCAGTTTCACCTTGCTATTAACGGCTTGGGTTTGGGGATTTTTTTTCATGTTGCAGTAATGGCTGTATCACACCAACCCCAGCACACTTCATCCCTGCTGCACGCACATTGCCGTAGCCTGTTTTTATTACTTTTAAGGAATGGCAATGTGTTCCTGTTATGGTCTGTGTTATGATTTTGCTCTGTGTCTGGATTTTGAACTAGCATTATGCCACAGGTCTGAGCTTGCATCAGCTCCCCGCTATGGCCCATTTGACCCTCTTTTAGCTTCCTCTGAAGCTCCTATTCCTTTCTAGCAAGTCAAGTGACACAGTCACTTTGTTGTCCCTATGTCTTGGCTTTCCACCCATGGTCTGGGCTGCATCCGTCTCTGAAGGCAGCTTTGGAGCCGGGGTAGGATCAGAGAGAAGGTGTGAAAGGCCGGGGAATGTGTTGCCACCTTCATCCGCTTTGATTCACTTCTGGACTTGTAACAAAACTCGATTAAGGCAACCAGCATGGCTAGTCCGAGCCCACCGATGAGGATATAGAAAACCCCCGCCACATTGCTGAGACTCAGCGCGCTTGTCTTGTCCTAGAAAAGAAAGGAGAAGGGAGGGAGGGGAGGGCGTGTGGGAAGGAGAACAATAAAATTAATATGAGATTGCTCCAGGAAGGATGCTGCACAATATAGCAATGTTGGCATTACATCATCTCCCTCTTTACATGAACAGGTGACATTTCTAAGAGCATTTTCAATTTTTAATTCAGTGTCTAGTAAATCTAATGTTTCCCTCACACAAACAAATAAATGTTCCTTCAGCAATGTGACTCTTTGTAAAGGTTTGGGATCTCCGTTTTTCAATCAGTTAACTTAAATGCTTATTTTACCCAAAATGCCTAGTGTAAATTATTGATTAAAGGAGGAAAAAAAAAAAAGTTCTCTGTCTCTTTGACATTTGCTTGTCCCTGATGTCTCGCCTGAAATAACCCGTTCTCTTGGAAATGCTCATTCCTTCATTCCTAGATTGTTTCCCCCGCAAATTCTGTTGCTGAGCAACACATCGAACTGGCTGGCTTTTTTTTTTTCCTTTCCTCTTCAATACTGAGGTTGAGGTGACACCTGAGCTGTCCTCAGAAAATCATTTGATTTCTGTGTAATAAGACAGTTATTTCATATGCAATCAAGACCCATTGATGCATGTCTAAGCTAATTATTTGGTTGGCAATAAATAGGGCTATTAATGGACGGCAACTCACAGTCAGTAGCTACATTCTGATTTTACAATTGCCTAATGAATCGTCATGGCTCTCTGGGGAAGAGGAGCCTCAGAAAGACTCATTTCACTGCTAGGGAAACCGAGTCCCCACATCTAACCCCGATGTCACTCAGTGCAGCTCTCAAAACCTTCTCCTCCAGGCTGACCAGGTGGAGTTGGGGCGTTGGGGTAATCTGGGCAGCAGCAGGACCCAAAAGATTGGCTCAGATCCACGTATCAGGCTCCTGTTTTCTCTATACACATTTTCTCTATAGTGCAACCAGACCGAGGTCCCCTGCTCCGTTCTTGCCGCTGGTCTACAATATTGACTCGATACCTATTTGCTGGTCCAGATTCCACAGGACAAGCCCAACAGGTCAGTACAAATCTGTTGGAGTGACCAGGTCTGACCAACATTGACAGTCCCACTCCCTGGATGTGGGAGGAAAATTGCCTATGGATCATTTGAGATGCAGCCACACAGATGAAGAATAATATTTATGCCTGTAGAAGTGTCTGCAGTTGGGAACGAAGCCTCTGCACGGTTCTTGGTGTTCCCTGCTACTCCATGGACACGTGGACCGGTGGTTGGCACAGCTTGTTCCTTGCCCTTGTAGGACAGTTGATTCACTTGCTTTGCTTGGCAGGTTTTACAATAAGCAACCCACACTTTTCGGGAAGGGCAAGGATTCAGGAAGCAGAAAACTATATAGGAGCAATGTTGAAAAGGTCCAAAACCAAACACCAACACGAGCACAGAAGGTTTCGATTCAAGAGCAGTCTGCCTGGCACCAGCACTGTCTTTCAGGCAAGTATGTTTCGCAAAAGAATTTTGTCTTTTGCAGTATTAGGGTTTGATGGCAAAAAAGTTGACCCACAAAGCATGAAAACATTTCCATTTTCAAAATTAAAAAAAGCCTCCTGCTATGGAAGAGAACTTAACTACTTTTTTTTTTGTTTTTAATAGGAAGAAAAAATGGTTCCAGTCAGGAACACTAAAAAATGTTTCTTTCTACTGCTTCTTCATCTGGCCCCACTGCCCGTGTAAGCCACTCATCTTCTGCCCAGCTGGAGCTCTTGCCACAGGCTCCAGTGCCGTGGGGAGTAACTTTCCATCCTGAACCCTCTGCTGAAAGATGCTGAGGTTTGGACAGGGGTCACCCCTGCAGAGCTTCGGTCACTGGGAAAAAACTCCACAAGTGATCTCATTTTCCATGCCTCGCTGATTGACATCTCTGCTAAGAGATTCTCCACTGTCACCATGCACATTACACCTCTGCAGACGTGACAGTCGCTGCTGGTGGACAGGTTTGCTTTCTCCCTTCTATAATCTTCATACGCTGGTCAGTTTGTAATCTTGCCGATGCCTCCTGTGTCTCTCTGTAATGAGAGATTTCTGCAAATAACATCCTAATTTCTGCCGTCTCCATATTTGAAGGATTATTTATCTGGTCTTTTATAATCTGCCTTCATGCACTTTTTCCCCCAGGCTTGACTGTACCTTTGTTCAGTCATCTCATCTCTGCAGATTACTGGGTATACTTTCAAGCACCAGCTGAAAAATGTAGGGAGTTTTTTAGTGAAGATTTAGAAAAGTGGAGCAATTACTCCGTGAAACTGGGTTACAACACATCAGGTCCTTTGCCTCTTCAAATTCAGTCTGAAGGGGCTGCACCAGCTTCAGGGAGGGACAAAGACACCAGAGGTGGGCTGCTCTCCCTGACATCCTAATCTTTTAGTCTGGCTTCTTAATGGAAAGTGGCTGATTAGCACATGCTCTGTGCTCAGAGGAAAGGATGGGGACAGGGAAAGAGGTGCAGCAGCATATTTGTGTCTTACTAATAATTTTCAGTCCATACTTTCAGCTTCATTTGACAGAAGGGTGGAGATCGCCAAGATATCAGGGACCTCCAAGCTTTGTGAAAAAGAATGACACTGTAGAGAAGAGGAAACCTATTCATGCTCTCACTCAAATAAATGTATTGGCACAATCTGTACTAGGCATCAGAGACTCCACATGGGTCTTTGACTTGCAACCACAGATCCTTAGGAAACCCAGCTTCCTTGGCTATGCCGGGCATGGAAATACACAAATTCAAAGTTTTATTAGCCATGATATTCTTGTATTTCCACATGCAATTTGGGAGTTGTGGTCCAACAGGGCACCTCCTCAACCACCTCCAATGGCAGAGCAGTCTGGCAGCCAGGAAAGGCTGCTCGTTCTTAATTTCCACTTTCCTCCTAATGGCAGCAGCATACTGACCAGTAAGAAACGGGAGATGACCCAAAGCAGTTTCCTGAGCCACTATTTCATAAAATTAATTTCAGAGCTGTTGTATTTTTCTTGCATTTGCTTTGCAGTAATGTCATTATTATTATTACTACTATTACTATTATTATTGGGACAATTTGGGTGAACTGCCTGTTGCCTTATGCAGAAGGCAAAGGAACGTGCAGTGAGGTACAGCGTTGGGCAAACCTGCCAGGATGGAGAGAGCAGCCTGAGTTTCACCTCTGCCGCCATAACGAGGTTTCTCCCAAGGAGCCAAGGTCACGGGCAGCTTCAGCAGGGCACCGAGGACGCCAAACCGTGGGGGCACAGCTGATGGCACAGCCTGCCACCATGAGCCAGTCTGAGTGAAATTGCTCCTGTGGTGTGCCTTGACTTCTTGCTCATCCTCTCTTTTTTCTTTTCACTTTTGTTTCCTTCCCTCTCCCAGCAGGACACGCGGAGAGGTTCTCCGGGTGGGAGCAGCATCTCATTGCACCCATCGGCTGCAGGACCAGACCCACATGAAGGGTAGGAAACTCTGCATGCCCCTCCGAGGCTTTGCCTGCTGTTTCCATCTATGCCCTTGCCCTAATAACGCTTATAAGTCCCAAATTATGCTCCCTGCTTGAGGGGACCTTCCCCTCCTCTCTGCTCTGTGACACCAGATGCTCTCCTGCGGGGCTGCCCATCACCGAACCAGCTTGTTAGTGGGAGTGTAAATGTCACCGCTCGTCTCCCGCAGCGGCAGAGCGCTGACGTGGGGGGAAGATTGGCAGGTGAAAAGAGAAGGAAAAACCCATCTTTCTGAAAAGCCCGGCCTTGTTGCTGCAGCAACCAGGCACCTTCCCTTCTGTTCCTCTCAAACGTGGCATGGTGTCCATCATCCTCTTTGTCATTATTTATCCTCCTTGGCTGAAAGGCTTTAAGGCCAAATTTGCCCAGTTTCCCAGCAGGGTTGGTCCTTTCTTTTACCCTGCATGATCAGAGCCTGTTGGCAGCACAGGCTGATGGCACCTTGAACTGTTGCGGTCTCCGTAGGAGATGAACTATCCCTAGAGCAGGTGGTAGATCCAGAAGTTGAGCTTTTACACCAAACGCTGGGCTGCTTTTACTCAGGCAAGACCTGAAGCTCAGCAATGAAGGACATTGTGCTGTCCATCGACTGAGGGTCTGCCAGAGGATGGGTATGAACACATGGATGGCCGGCTGCGGGGATGAGGCTGCCCAGTATGAAAAGGTACCCTTGGTCTGAGAACCAGCCAATTCCTTGCAAAGGCAGGTGGTAGCAGGATTTGTTCCTTATTTTTTATTGTTTTTTTTTTTAAACAAAAGCACATTTCTTGCAATTGGAGGAGTGGGAGATCCCTGTGGCTTTGATGAAGGTCCTTTAGATGCGTGAAGCTCTCTGGCTGCCCCTGCAAGCACATTGCACCTTGGTCTGGAAAAAACTTCCTTCCTCCCATTGCCTTGCAAAAGCTCCAGGGAAGAGAAGAATCACATTCATCTGCCCTGACATCTAGTGTCCTCCTTGTCATTACCCTCCAACAATCCAAGGCATCCCTTTCAAGCCCACAGCACATTTCATAGCCTGCAAAAAAAGCTGTCCATCCTGTGCTTATTCATAAAATAGGTTCTTCTAGTGAACCACCTCATTACAGTCAGTCTTTCCTCTGGGCTTATTTCTACTGTGGCAAGTAAAGGGGAAGTGCAGAAAGGCTGGGACACAGGACTGAGAACTGGTGGATGGTTTCTAGCTATGTGAAGTGCTGGAGAAACCTCAAGCCTGCAGGAATGGGTAGCTGCCAGGGGTTTGCTGCAGGGAAAAGAGCAGCAGGGACATTGCCACCCAGTGCAGGACACTGCCTGGGATTTCCCACTCTCTGGCAATGCAGCCAGGGCTGTGGTGGTGCTGGATCAACAGCCCCTGAGTGCAGCTTCCCAGTGCCTCCTGTGGAGGGATAACAGGACTGTTTGCCTCTGGAGTTCTAGTTCAGATTCACTAATGTATCTACTGTTACTTTATAGGGCTTTTTCTGTATAAAAAACTAGTTAGGCAATAGATAGGTAAACAGATTAAAAATAAGATGCAGAGAAGCCAGCTACAGGCATGGAGCATCATCTGGAGCCAATTAATATAAGCCTGGGAAACACCAGAGGTTTTACTTGGCTCTGGCTAGAAACCTTGGATACAAACCTTACATCCAGCCAGCCCCTCACCCCTCTTTCTTAGCGTTCATTGATCCTTCTGAGAGTCCTCTAACTGCAAACTAAGCTGACCTCGACAACAGACAGGAACGGGAAGGTTTTGTCATTCTTGTGGGGAGAAAGCTATGAAATGGCCTTCAACATCTCAAGCTTTGCTCTGAACCTTGGTTAATAGAGATGTGTGGTCCAGCTTGTCCTCCCGAAGCACAGGTGGGTTTTGTGCCCACCGTGGACAGGACAGGGGAAGCTGTGCCTGGTGCTTAGCCCTGCTTCATCCCTGAGGAGAGGGGCAGGAACTGCTGCTGCAGCAGCCGGGCAGATCGGCTTGTTTGCGGATGGTGCAAAAGAGCCAGAGAGGCAAAAATGGATAAAAACCAGGTAGGTAATAAGGTGGGTGTATTTGCCCAGTGCATTGATGAGAGCAAGTGAGCAAATGCAATTGCTTAGTCTTTCTATAGGTGGGAGAGGGGTCTGGTGAACAGGTGGGTGTATTTGCCCGGTGCATTGATGAGAGCAAGTGAGCAAATGCAATTGCTTAGTCTTTCTATAGGTGGGAGAGGGGTCTGGTGATGTTAATGTCGATTTCTCTTGCTGTTGCAGACACGCTGTGGACGCTGAGCAAAGAGCAGAGACGTGGCCCTTTTGTCTAACAGCCGAGACTCTTCACTGCGATCTTCAGTTCCCATTAAAAGCTTAAAATGGTTTTAAGGCTTGTCCTTCTGATTTCACACATGGAGTTTCAAGCAGCTCTCATGACTTTAGGATCCAATCTCATTTATTCACATGTGATTCACATGTGTGTGACCATGTTTTTCAAGCACATGTAAATAACATGTGATCAATGTTGAGGTCATATGATCCACATAAACCCATGTGTCCCAAACCTTCTGCTTCTGTCCCTATTGGTCATCCTGTTGTGTGGAAAGAAGCACTACATCTACTTCTTTTTTTTTTTTTTCACCAGAAAAAGTACAGTTTTGTAGGGATTTTGTTTTAAACTACACTGATTTCACATCCATTTCCTCATGGGCAGTTTATCAGCTATGGGGTTGCTCTAGCACTGATGCATGCAGGCTTGTGGTGAAGGTATTGTGGAAGCTGTGTCA
>NW_015090893.1:11620184-11701849 GCF_001431845.1 Calidris pugnax
TTTTGGTTTTAGTGGGGGAGGGCAATCTGGCTCGCCTATTCCTCTTGAGTGATTCTCACATCACAAAAGACATATATAAAAACAACATGATCAGCAATAATTTCTCATTAAGTAACACACACACAGAAAGAACATTTAATCGATTTAAGAACTTTAACATGTTCAAATTAACATATGGTTGGGATACACTTCAGACATTCTAGGACATATGAAACATAGGGGCGGATCCCCAACTGGTGGTAGTCACCATTGATTTTCCTGAAGCCCTGTGCAAAGGCCACGCTACCACAACAGAGAACTAGATCATCTTATTTCATCTGCTGTTGAGGTCTGCATTCTCTCCCTCAAACGTTTTCCAGAATTCCCAATGTCTGAGGGATTTAAGACCCTTTAATCTTTGGGAAGTGAATTCTTTCACTTTGGATAATCATGGTCAGCTATGAATGGCCCTGTATGCCCTGTGATATCATTGCCATGTTACCAAAAGGTCATGGGATGGTTGCAGCACCATTAAAACGTACACACCCAAGAACATCTAGGACTTTTGGATGGCTGCAATGTTTCATAGATGCCTCTCCCCTTTTGTGGAAAACATTGCACAAGTCTGGATGCTGAACAGACTCTATCATTCAGAAAGAAGACCAGTGACCTGGGTTTAGGATAGCCTGCAAATCCCAAACTGTGCCACAGTCTGCCTTCAGATGTGTCCACGCACATCTTACTGAGTTCAGTGGTAAACATCTGAGGGAGGTGCTTGACTCAGGATGTGCAGCAGTGAGTTTTATAGGCTCTGCACACAGGCACAGTTCATTTGTGGATGTTGGGTATCAGGTGCACTGCTTCATGCACTGCACAGTTGCATGAAAAAGAGGAAAAAGGCTAAGCACAGTGAGACACAAACATGAGAGGGCTTTAAAAAGCATGGAAGAGTTGGAGGGCTGAACCGTCCATCAACAGACCTTGAATATCAATAAAGCAGATCTTGGAAAAGGCCAAGGACCTTGCAGCTCCCACCTCAGAGAATTTGTGCGCGTAGCACTGTGTACCACACCAAGAAATCCTCACCGAGGGGGCTGCTTTCTTACATTGCAATTCTAAAAAAGCCTGGCTGTGAGCAAGAGGGATGTGCTGACCTCCACGAGCCCGCGATGGCTCTGCCTGTTGGGATCCCATCCAAGCACTGTAGCCTTCACAAGGACTGGGAGCCTCCTTCAGGCAGAATCCAGCCTTCAAAAAGCAAAATCGAGATGCAGTCAAACTTGCTACCAGTCCAAGAGAAGGCAAAGGTGTAGATTTAAAGTTGGCTGAATATTTTCCCTTTTTTGCTCTAACAGTACTGTGGTAAGTCGAACTTTGTTTTTCCCTTTAAAGCTAGTGGAAGCATATGAGTGTAGCTCCAGAAAGAATTTGATACTAAGTAAATCATAATTATTTCTGTCTTCTAAAACAGAATACAGGTTAATTAGCACTCTGATGTCTGAACCATCTGCAAAAGATTAGTTAACTAATGAGCCAAAATACATTGTAGCTTATATGTGGGTACAAGGTGCTAACAAAATAAATGCATTGCGGTTTCCCTGAGCACAATATCAGCCATATGATTTTTGGGGCCATGTGCTAAGTGCTATGTGTTATCTTTCCTAGGAAGCTTCATTTCAGTTAATTGCCTCTCTCTTCAGTTCATGGGGAGTACACAGAACAAGCTGTACTTCATACTTCAGAGTGCAATTGATGAAAGACTGAGGGGTCTAGGGTCCTGAAAGGAGGTGGGTTTTTAACAGGGAACATTTTGTGTTTATTTACAGACCCTAGGAAAACTGACTTGTATTTATGGGAGCTTTAATGTCTGGATGGCTGCTCTGAAGAACTTGCCCTTCCCACATCTCCATCTCAAAAACCTCCCTATTCCTTGAGTACAGACTTACAGGGGATTCCTTTGGGCTTTCTTTCCTCTGTTTTGGAAAATTTGGCTTTCCCCCTCTTTTTGATCACTCATCCAACAGTGGAGAAGAGCTCCTGTCAGCTAAATGGATGGGTTTTGCAGCTGCGTGACTCTCTCATGTCAGACAGGATCACACCTTGAGCTAGTTGGTGTTGAAAGGTGTAATTTCTGCCCTCCCATCATTGCCTTTTTCAGCCATGCCTAAACGCAACCGAATTTTAACATCTGGAGGCCAAAAGATGTTCTAAGTCAGATTCACCTAGGAGGAAGAAGCAAGTGGTGAACTTATTTAGCATCTCTCTAGGTTCCTTTCCTAATCACCTACCCTAAACACAGGAAAAACAGTCTAACTATAAAAGGGACAGGTTGCAGCAAAAATCAAAATGCAGCCCAGGTTCTAAAACACACCTGATCTAAGATAGATCTGGCTCACGTGTACCTCCAACCCTGGCTCAGAGCTTTTCCTCTTTGGATGGAAGTGAGTGAGGATGAAGCCTGAGTAAGAGACAGGCTGACCGTGCTGTACAGGTGCCTCATGAATGTCACCTTGCTCAGGGCAACCTCTCACGTGCAGGACCCCAAGGGGAAAACAGACACTACATGATGACTAGAGGGAACTACTAAGATCAAAACAATTAAAACAACAGGAACAAAACAAACATAATGGGACAAAAACTGACAGCCACTGTTCCAAAGAAACACCATCGGATGGAAAATCAAGCATTCCTCCTTTGCCATTTGGCCCATAAGAAATTTATTCTACATGCAGCCGGGATGAAAAAGAGGAAACAGAAAGAAATGTTAGGAATTTTTGGAATCATGCCTAGCAGAGGGATGTTTGGAGCTTCTAAATTAAAATGACTGATGCAATTTTCTTTTTTGTTGTTTCTTTTTCTTAGAAGTATGATAAATGTCTTCTTTACATGCCAACAATTACAAGACAGGTTGGATGTTCCTGTTTGTTTGTTTTCATTATATCAAAATTAGGATACAAGATTGATGTTTAAATAAATAAATAAATAGAATCAACCTCGTATCCTAATTTCCATATTTTCAAGACAGAAAACAAACACTGTAGAGAGTGCAAAAGAAAACATCTCAAAGCTGTGAGAATAAATCCACCTTCATTCAGAGAGCCCAAAGTAATTTCAGAGCCTGAACCACGCTGGATGCAATGATTGCCTTCTGGACCACCTGCACTGCATTCCTGAGCTTCTTGAAAGAAACCTCCAGCAATTGCTGATATGGGAAGAGCTGAATCTAATTTTGAGCTGACTTAAACGTAGCAATCAAAATCCTTGGGCCTCAACCACTACCAGTTGATATATCTTCCATTCTTTGGGCTGGTTTTGGCTCGGGAACTGGGTGATCAGGCAAATGTATCAGCAAATGCGCAACTGATTGCTGGCAATTGAGAGACCATGGATTAAATGTATTTGCTTTGGGTTACATTAGCAAGCAAGTATAAGGCCACACATACACTTTTGGTCAAAATATTTTGCTCAAAACATGTTCAATAAATAAATAAACCAGTCGGAGCATTGATCAGATTACTTAAAGCTATGGCTTGTGTGGATTTACTAGTCCCACTAAAACCTTACAACTCATATTCCTCATGACTGTAATGCAAGGAACTTGCATGGCTGCTGTCAAAAGGAACTGCACCTCAGATGTGACTCCGATCACCATCCCAGTTTGTAGACTATCGTAATGCTGCTCTGAGCAGGTCAGTTTGCATGATACACCTCTCAGGTGGCCAGCTCATGTCCAGGAGCATGGCTGTGTGTATGGCCCAAGCTCTGCTACTAACTCGGATCTGGGTCTGTTCTTTGTAAGGCTTCTTCTTTTTAAAGGAAGGTCTCTGAAAATATTTTTCACATGACAGGAGGCAAAGGCATATGACAGCTGCAGGTCTGGGCTCAGAAATGCAGGATTTGTGTCACTTTGGACTTGCCATAAATTTGGCACTTGCCAGCATCTGAATTGACTCAGTGAATGAAAGTGCACACCTTTTGCAGGGCTTTTTCAAAACTGGGTTTCCCACCTCTCCCAAATAGCATTTCATTTTAGGAAACACCAAATGCTTTTCCCCATGAGAACTCCCTCTGCAACCATGGATCCAAGCCAGGGTAATACCATACTCTGCAAAGCTGTGCAGTTCACATGGCACAGGATGAGTGTCCCTTCTGGATAATGCTCTGTGAAACCAATGGTTACACCACAGCAGCCCCCCTGCCATCGCCTAACAGAGCAGACACATTCATAGCAAGTGGATCAGCCAGGATCCAGTCTCCAAATGCAGGGCTTGAATAATTAGACGCTCCCATCGTTGCTCAACGGGAGCTGGGCATTTTAATTCCCTGCACATCATGCTGAGTTTCCACATCCCTTTCCCTCCACCTCCCCCACCTCCTTGCCCCAAGCTTTTGTGATTAACATGGCAATGGAGATTGAACTGTGTGCATACATTGATTTGCTGCATGGTTTGGCAAAAGAAAGCAAATCCAAGCTACTTACCTCAGCGCAGACCCCTTTGGTGTTGCAATGCCATAGCCTTTGGAGTCCAAGTTACCTCCCACCTTCATGGTGTCACAGGGCTTCCGTTGCTCAATGTACTCGTTCATCGTGGACTCCAAGAGGTAGGCATACTTCCCTTTTGACTTCCTCACCCGGATCATGCCCTCTTCTGTCGTCCTCACAAAAACGGAGGGTTCTGCTGACTTCATGTATGTCCACATCTTCTCAAACACTGCTATTTTGGATCGCTGTGTAGGACAGCAGAAACCCAACAGAAGCGTTAACAGAGGTTTAGGTGTCAGCTGTGATTTCCAGCTTGGACTAAGCACATACTCACATATCAGATGGGCCAAGGAAGGTGAAGGGGGAAACAGGATGTTAATGAACCTCTTTCCATTCCTGCACAGGGCCCAGATCAGCCCTGCCACCCTGACACCGTAAGGGTACAATATTTGTGTGTGGCAGGTGATTTTGCTGATCAAACCAAGGGCAAACCAAGCTGGAAGTCAAGAGATGGGATTCTTTTGGAGCTGTTCAGAGTAACTCCTTGGTAATGTGGGGAAGCACACAGTTATTCCATATTTGTGTTTACAATTGCAACATATCACATGTATCAGAGACACCGCCAGCCTTCTGAGCAGCACAGTGACTGGAGCTTTGCTGTTCGAAGGACAAGCTGAGCAGGTCCTGACATGGTAAGGGGAAACAAGAGAAAAAAAACAGACCTGTGCTGAGGATGAGAGGACGGGCCTGGAAGACTTGTTAAACAAGGGGTTAATCAAATGTTTGCACTAATGTTTCCTTTTTACCCTGAAAAATTCTTTAGTGGAGCCAGCTTCCAGAGTCCCATAGGCGATTTCTGTCTGCTTGGCCAAGTCCTCTGCACTCTCGATGGGAGAAACCATCCTTTCCACGGTGAGGAAGGCAGCCAGGTTAGCTGTGTAGGAGGATATGATGATCAAGGTGAAGAACCACCAGACACCACCAACTATGCGGCCGGAGAGAGACCTGGACACAGAGAGGAGAGTCAGACAGGAGGGGTGTGAAGGTGCAAAAGGTGCAGCTCGCTCCTGCAAACCCATCATTTAGCTGGGCATTGACCCAAAGTCATGTACTTCAGCCACTTCCAGGGAAGCCGAAGGTCTGTCTCAGTTCTCCATCTACTTTTCAAGGCATCAGCATAATTAGAGGTGGGATAAAAAATTCACAGTGAAAAAAAATCAGCAATAAACTGATTGAATTTTCTTTGATTTTCAGTTCCTTTCAGAGTACCTGGTAATATTAAGAAACAGAGACAACTACAGGGGGGTATTATGTGCCCCCTGTGGGAAGAAGCACCAGCATGAAGCTAGACCAGATATATACAGACCAGCTGGGATCACGAGGTCAGCTCCTCCATCCCCTGAAGTTTAAAAACCAAAACTCTGTGTTTTTCTACAAGACATATTGAAGCTTAGAGAGAAGCTATGGCCTTAATGAATAATTTGCCTACTCACATTCTCTGTTTTGTATTCAGCAGATGGTTAGACAAGATGTTCATAATAATGCTTTAAAATTTAGGTATTTTGCACTTGCTGCAATCAAATAGCCAATTATCTGAAACCATTGGATAGCTATAGAGGCAAGTAAGTCAAGCAGGCATTAATTTATATTAAAATCTTTTCATGTAATTTTTAAGAGTGAAAGATAATTTTAGAGTGATCTCAGTATTCATGTATTCTGCCTAAATTATTTATATTCTCCTTCTCTAGATGCAGAGCACTGTCCCAGACAGAAGGTAACTTACAATGGTATTTTACAGAGCCAGACAGTCTGACTAGGGAGGACCTGCCCATGAGAAACATCGTTTATTTCTCTGCGGAGGACCATGTCTCAGCACTGCCTTTCTGCTGATCTGAGATACTCCATGGAAATATGATTTATTGGATCGTGACAGGGAGAACCCAGTCCAGCCAGGGGCACTGGACCAGCTCATGACAGCATGTGCCGTGCCGTGTCGTGGTCTGTGCTAAACTTTGGGTCCAGCTGCTATGGTTTACTGTGGTTTAACACGACTTTACAAACAAACCTGCACACCACATTGCTCCATCGTGGGAAAAATCACACCCTGCTAATTACTGAAATTAGAACCGGAAAGAAACTAAATCCACACAGCCCATCAGCTGCATAACTTCTCGATTACACCCTTCCAGTTCGTTCAGCTTGGTTTTAAATGCTGCTGATGTGAGGGGAGCTGCTCCCACAGACGTCACATCATCTCCCCATGTAGAGCAACCCACCCTGAAACCTCTTCAGTCAAAACAGTCTAAGCTACCACACAGGCAGCGTATGGGGCAGAGCAGAAAGCACGTGGTTTAATATGTGGAAATAAGACCTATCCCACCACGTGTGCTGTCAGACCATGCTCCTGGAGAATGGTCACAGCAGCTTTCACCTGTGGCAGAGAGAAATTGGAGGAAACATGACTGCGAGGGTTGCAGCGACATAAAGGACAAGCGGTCTATTTTACAGATGTGAACGAAAGGACTTCTGTGGTTAGAGATGGGTCAGGCTTCCCTCTGCACAGGGGCCTCATTTTGGAACAGAGTCTCTGCCCTCTCCTCTGGTTTCTTCTTCCATGGGCTTTGCTGAAAACAGGCTGCAAAGTCCATCGCAGCGTAAAACCAAGGTCAGTGAATGACTTTGAAGGATCCACCTTTCAAGGTCTTCCAGGAAACTCTACAGGACTCACCACCAAGGTGATACTATAGAGTTCACAAATTCTTTTCTTAATCATTCAAATATTAAAAACCAAGAAAGGTACGACAAAGAAAACCACTTGGCATGGTTTCCACCCATAAGTTATATGCTGGTTACTTCATCCTGCAGTGTCTCACACAAAACTCCTCCTTTGTTGGCAACTGCAGCAACATGGCTGAGCAGACTGATGGTCCCTCTTCCCAGATTACTTTCTCTTTATGCCTCCCCATCACTGCCAGCCAGAAAGGGGGATCAGAGGTTGTGGGAGTGCTAGATGCTGTGGGAAAGGCTGGCAGATGGGCACTGTTCTTCTACCCTATCTTTAACTCTCTTAGAGAGACACACTCACTAAACAGCCTCAGGAGATGAGTAGGGACCTTCAGGGCTGATTCAACCCATCTATCTCTGATTATGAAGAGCTCCCTCTGCACACTCCCTCTATGTTAAATTTTGAAGGAACTGGGATGACTAGGTTGGGCTAAACAGCTAATTTTTAAGCAGCTGAAGTTAGGTGAGATAAATGTGACCATCCTGCTTCCCATCTGCGGAGAATACTGTCTGCAGGACTGTCAGTACAAACGACTTTACCTTTTGTTTCATATTTGGAGAGGGATCAGGGAGGGAGACAGCTATAGATTCAGCTCACATGTCTTCAGATTGATGGGAAGAGGAAAAAAATACCTGTCTTTAATTAGTCTGGATGATGTGTGCTCAGGGAAGGAAGCGCTCAGAAAAGCCACAGAGGCATTAAACAAAAGTAACCGGATAATGTCAAATACAACAATCTCTGCTGATGAAGGCCACTTTGAGCTGGCAAAATCCATTTGCATGGCAAATAATCACATTCATCTCCAGCTGCAAATTATACAGCCTTTCCTTCCTGACGAAGCTGGGATATTTCTGCGACTTGTTTCAATCCCTTCAGCGGCTGTCAGCCGGATTCCTGCCTCTAGACCCTCCACATCCTGGTGATATTCATCACTGGCTTATCCCATGGGGGCTGCCTGCTGTCAGCCGCAGATGGCTGATGCTTCCCGGCTCCACACCTGGCATTGACTGCATGAAAAAAAGTAACCATTGGGGTATTGAGACTGGGAGGTAACAAGGAGGGCTGGGGAAAGAGGGAGAAGGGCCTGTAGCTTCTTTCCCAGAGGAGCCAGGTGGGACAGGGTGAATGTCTGTATCATGCACCAGTCTCATCTGGACTGTTTCTGCTGCTCACGCTGGTCATTTCTCCTCACGACGTGAGATGCTGTGAGGACGTCAGTGCACACTCTCATAGTGGAGGAAAGGAGAGGAGATAAAAGCTTGCTATGGCTGCCAGCATGGGGAGGGCATCCCATGGACAATGTTTTGTTTCAGACACTGCTAACGGGCAATGTTTGCCCTCGTTGCTAGACTAACTGGGAGCTGGAAGCTGTGAATCTGAACTGCTGTAAACACACAGCAGAGAAAACACTCAGCAGATGGGTTCTACAGGACATCATCCTTTCTCTCCGTGGTTGTGCAGCATCTAACACAAAGGAGAGCTGGCCAGTGATGGAGGTTGTTGAAGGCTAGTGCAGTACAATAAAAATATACCAATGGTCATGATGAAACATCACACAAACAGACGCGATCCCCTGTGACACCCCCACAGCTCAACAGCAGTGACCACAGGTTAAACAGGACAAGTTGGATTTCTCTGGATAATCATGTTACCCACTTGGATTTTGAGCCAATGACTGTTACTGCTTACCAGAAGCAAGTGGTAGGAAAGAGAATATCCATTACGACCTTGTTCTGTTACTTCTGTAGACCAAGCAGGAAAGCAGCAGTGCTACCATCATGGGACACATTTGCAAAAGTGCTTTTGTAATTTAGGAGATAATGTTCCATTTCTAGAAGTGAGTTCAATACTTGGGAGCTAAAAGCCTGGTCAAAAGCCAGTGGGACTTGGAGTTATATTTACGCTCTAGTAACAGCAGTCACGGAGGAGTAGATATACCTTGTACTTTTGTCACTTTGAGGTTTTGAAAATCTCACTCCACAGTAGATAACAGAAAATGACCTTCCACTTGACTAACAAATGTTCTGCAGCTTGAGCCCTACCAAAGTTCATTTCTCTTCCCTAATGGGCAGTATGGGGTTTAAATCTTCTTGTATCAAGAATTTACATGTCCCCATACACATTCAAGCATAACATGAAGGCAATCAGCTCTCTGGTGTGTGGAAACGAGTTAGTGACTCAGTCCTCCCCAGAGCTAAGGTGAGATGGAACACACTGTTTAGTACTTTAAAGATATGCCAAAGTTTAGATATTTGGATTTGTCTATTTGACCTCTGGATTTATTCACATTTATTATCTCAATAATACTTGTGAATAGCAGGACCTAAAAAAAAATCAGCATAAAATAAACAAAGGTAACAGTGAAAGAGACTTTAATGAATAGATAATTCTGGGATGCAGAAAAGGATGAAATAGCTAGATAGACTAGGCTGCACATTTTTCAACCTATATTATTCCTTCTGCAACTACACTCTTCTTTCCTACACAATTCAAATTAAGATCTCATGATTTCTTCATTTAGACCTGCCTGTGCTGGCTAAAATCACACCCCTTCTTCCTCTCCCTGACTTGGGGTCCTGCCTGCCCCCCACAGAACAGTAGCAGGAATGGGACACTGCGTTCCAACATTACCCTTGCAGGAGTAAGTAGTAAATACTCTGCCCTTGTTATCTGTGGTGCACAATCTACTTAAAATTAGAGCTGGCCGGGAACAGGAATTTCAGCACTGTGAAAAATTCTGAAATTGTAAATGAAACCTTAATATTCTCAATTAGAATGAAAAGATAATGGTCACAAATGTACTCTAAAAGTAGCGTTCCAAAAATGGTTGGTTTGGGTCTGTCCCAGCCTTGCATTTTTCTATTACTTAATGTTTCATTTCTAAAAGGCTAAAAGGTATAATTTTAACATGGTAAACAATTTTGTTTCTGCTTTCTCATTACAAATAATTTTCTTTCATCTTTTATAATACATTAAACCCTTACCTACCACATGTATAATTTAAAAGATAATTTTGGAATGTATTATTTTATATCTGTCTAATGGAAAAACTGACCAAGCTGAAATTAATAATTTTGATTTTCTCACTTATGTGAGAAATTATGTGGCTTATTTTTACCTTTCATTGCAAAAGCAAATGCATTTGGCCAGTAGAAAACAGAAAATAATTGTAAGCTCCCTTTGTTCACATGAAGTGGTATTTTTTGCATGTTCTAGCCTTAACATTGACGGATTCTTCACGTTAAAAAAAAGAAAATCATGCAGCTATGATCTCTTATTTCTTAAAACAAAATGAAATCCTTGATCGAGCCATTTGCTCTTTGATCTTATCCCTTACAGAAGGTAGGAAAAGCCGAGAGGAGTTTGCCTCTTCTTTGCCATCTTATTAGAAAAGCATCATACACTTTGGCAAAAGAAAAACATTAACAAGATCATCAAAAAATATACAAAGTAAACCTCACTGGAAAACTGTCCAAGCAGCATCTCAGTTCTCTCCTACTTCTCCCCTCCCCCTTCCTAAATCCATTTCTTATGGAGAATTACACCTAAACTGACAGTGTTTTAATTAGAAGTGCAAATCTGGGATTCTAAAGCCATAGATGCTTTGGGAGGATTTCCCAGATTTGCTGTTAAATTCAATTCTAATAAAGGCTCACTTAGTGAACTGACATATTTGTCACTGAATGAATTTATGCAAAACTGTTGAAAGAAAAGCTCTTATATGCTTGTTCTACTGATTGTGGGTCAAATCCACTTTTTGGTCTTCTATCCACACAGATCTTCTGATCTTCTCCGACATTACTCTGCTAATTTGATACTGGCTCTTGATAATTTCATGGGTCTATCTGAAGGCTGACTTGGTAGTGGATTAATTGCAAACATTTGGCTCCAGTTTTGCTCTTATTTCAAACAAATTTTCAACATTAAACTCTGACAATGTAAATGAGCTTTGCTTTTTCTGTGTGTCGCAGACCATCTGGCATGATCGGTCTCACCACTTTATCTCCAACCTTGACATGAACCCTGGATTTGCTTGAAAAGTCTGTGAATAGTCATTCATAGAGGTACAAACTTATCGTGGAGATGTGGAGCTGGGAACAGCTCTGGGTGAATCCATAGTGCACATGCTGCAAAGCTCTTGTTCTCTTATGCTCTGCTATGCCATGAACAGTTTTGAATGAGCTTGCAACTGTTTTTTATGAAACTTGAGTGATTATATTGCATATTTCTCTGTCCACAATATATTATTAATTTTCTTGCCACTGTTAGTTTACATTTGCTTATTATTGACTCTTATCTCCTGGTGCAAGAATCTGGACTACAGCGCCAGACTCTGTTGTACAGTGTCAAGAGAGCTCTTACAAACACAGAAGTAAGAATGTTTTCTATTAACATTCTCATATACCTCTCCCAGTGGTACAAAATTTCTTCTTCAGCTCCCTTCACAACTTTTCTACAGAGGTAACAGCTGCCTGTTTTGATTCTCTGTGGGCAACATTATCCAGTGAGACAGGGTAAGAAAGCTATGGGTGCACAGGCACTGGGAGTCCTGTGCTATCTCTCTCCTGCTTTGCTTTTTCTAATTTTTGTTTTCTGAAAAGAGAAGGAAAAAAATTGGGAGCTGCTTAACTTTTGTATATGGGCTGGAGATCTCTTTCTCATGTTTTCAGGCAAACCATGACAGCTTTTCTGACCCCCAAAGCCAACACACTGGAAAGAGGCAGTGTGGATTGTAGAATCCCAGCAGAAGTCCTTTTACAAAGGGGCCTTGGGGTCACTTGCTGTGTAAATATTGCAACAACTGAACATATTGTCTGCAAATATGCAGAATCTCCCAGATTCACTGGGAGGATGTGTATCTGTGAGGTTTTAATTATAAGTCACAGTTTATTTGCTGTTTCTTTCTGCCTAAGATAATGGCCTTGGACAGCAGTATATAGTCCCTCTCCCACCGTTTCATCTTTTCTTTTCTAGAATATGTCGTCATTTTTTTTTTCAATTTTCCTTTAATGGGCAAAACCTCCTTCTAAAATGAGTTTTCCTGCTTAGTCAGAAATGCATCATGCCACTTGTAGTTCTCCAGTCATTGGAGCTTGAATTGCTGCAGTGCTAAGTATAAGCATGACTACATGGAGCTACTACGTGCTGTTTTCAAGACATTCACTTAGCATTTTGACAGGCAAGAAGTACCTAATGGCCTAAGCAGAGGACTAGCATCCAGGAGGTCTTTTTTTTGTTCCTCAGGAAGCCCTGCCACTTTATGGGATTCAGGATAGCTTACTTCATCTCTCTAATTCAGTTCCCAGCTGGGAGAAGGGGATGAATCACATTTATGAACTTCACCTGGGTGGGTGGCCTGAAGCATTGGTCACCAGATAGAATTTACCTCTGAGCTGCTTTTTTCCCTACTTCCCCTTCCTGAGACATTGAGTCCCAGCAGGCAGAGGCAGCATTGAATGGCCTCAGCTATACAAGGGGTAATTTATGGACTCACAATAACAGTCCACAGGCTGTGCCCTCCTGTGGTCTTCAATGGACACAAAATGCAGCACAAATGATTGCTGATACACAACCAACACAACTCACCTGCTCAACTAATGAGGTATGGTGTTGGAAGCACTAGATGCCAAACAAGTATGGACTGACATGGGCAATCAAACCCCCTAAACTTCAGCAGGAACCCGTGTACCACCCATAGTATAAAAACACTCCTACAGAGCAGAATTGCAGAACTGAGGTATGTCCTTCACTTGAGGGAGCCACCATCCCTGAGCAGTCAGAACTGGCTGCTGAGATGAGATACTTATCCCTAAAAGTGCAGGATAATTCACCCAGCTCTGGCAGAGAGCTGCTGAAAAAAACACTGTAATGAAAGGGGTAGGATAGAAAGGTGAGGTGGAACCTTGAGAAAAAATAAGTGTGGTTGAAAGGCAGAATACCTAGATGCAAAGAAATACAGTCATCCTCTTCAGTACAGACATAGTGTGCCTCTTCACATTGTAAGCCAAGGTTGTTTAGACCAGACAAGACTATTTTCACTTGGAACTGACCTACAATGATCATCTAATCCGCTGCCTGACCAATTCAGGGTTGATCAAGTTGAAGCATGTAAAGGATGAGTGTTTAGATAGAGTTTTGCTGAGAAACACGTGGTCACTTCAGGCTGCTTGGCAGCTCTGCTGAAACACAAAGTCATCCCTCTTCTGCAGTTTTGCAGCTTTTGCTACAAGAAAATAAAACAGCTCTTGTCATGCCTTTGAGCAAAAATTTCACTGTAAAAAAGGCTCTTCACGTATTTTTCTCACTTTGGTGACATTTGTTCGCTTTGCTGAGAAAAACTCACAAGGTGACAATCATAAAATTTTGTCAGAAACCCTTGCCAGAGCACCCCAGGAGATTCATTACTCAGGAACTTCCTCAACCTCAGGTGGCCCCGGATATAACAGCACTCATCCTTCTTTTTAAACAATGGCCTATTGCGCTAATGTCCTTTGCTGTGTTGCTAGATTTTATATGCTCTCCCTCAGTCTCTTCTTTAAAGTCTGCTTGATGAAAAAGCTGTTTTTTTCCCCAAAGATTTAATATATTTTGGATTATATGCTACCAGTTCTTCATTTTTGCAAGATCCTCTTTAGCCATCTACATGTGCTCGCAATTTAGAGCTCCATTTCTGGGCAATGTTATAATAACCCAGTTCAGACCTCTTCCAGGACACCTTGCCTTCTTTTTGCTCTGTTTTTCTTTTTGTGTGTGTGTGTGTCAGATTTCCCAGCCTGATGAGACAAAGACCTTTTTTGGGAGGACAGCATTTTCTGCATTGGAAGTTTTTCGCTCTGAGCAATATTCCCAAATATTCTCTTCCTTCTATCTCTTAATTTCTAATTTAAAGTGTGATCCCTCACCAAGACTCTACAAGTTATATTTTCTCTACTTTCACTTCTGGATGTTTCCTTTTTTCTACAAGGACATACTGTATCCCTTGTAGAAGTGGTGAAGAATAAGTCCAGTCTCTCTTCCTACCCAGTGTCTTTTAGAAGAGCTTTACGTGCACAGGATTGCCTGCCTTTTAACATTCAAACTCTGAAACTCTGAAGGAAAAACATGTTCAGTGTTTCACTGGCCCTCATTTCACCTGCTAAGTTCCATTTGGTGATTTTTTTTTACTTTTGAAGGCTTCAGAAGCACTGCTGAGATGAAAAGCTGCCCCCTCCCTCTGTTTGCCTCTCTGCAGCCTGAGATCTTGCTTCTTATTGAGAGCTTCAAGAAATGAGAGAGAAAACTCCTGCTATGGAAGAGCATCCCATGTGTTTGACTCCTGCAGCTGGGCCCTCATGGACCCTTTTTCACATCTCACACCTGTCCTCAGTGCACAGGTACTTATTTTTACTGCTTTCCCCTTTCACCATGTGAGGACTCCTCTTCCCCCCTCTTCCTTTCTACTCTTCTGTTCACACATTTGCCTCCTATTACTTCTCATCAGACTATGTTGGAAGAATTCATTAGTGTATATAACATGCTTTGAAGTTGTCCAAATAACGGTGATGTAACACTTTTGCACTTCTATAGGCTCTTTTATCTGAAGATCAAAGTAGTAAGTTATGATTACCATGATTGGATTATTGCTGCTTAGCCTTTGGATCTAAGGGTAAGCAGCAAATCTTCTGGGCAGGCATTAATCAAAATTACTGCATGATTTTATTAAATAGAATGAATGCCATAAAGTCTGCTGCTGCTTAAAGAAGGTGTGTGTACCCGAGCTGTATGTCCTTTCCTACCATCTGATGCTATGAATCAGGTGGCCTCTAGTTGTCACTTGGCTCCTTTGATTCAAGTGAAAGTGGAAAGAAGACCAAGACACCATCATGGAGGACTTCACAAGTGGCTCCATGCTCTGCCTCCTCCAACTGCAGACCTTGTCCAAGCACAGCAAGGCTTCGCCCCTATTTCTTAGCATGACCCACATTTTGCTTTTCCCAATTACTCAGCTTCATCAAGCCTTTCACGATGAACAACCTCTGTCAGCACCTCTGTCGTATTTCAATAAATTTATCTTTGCCTGGCCACCATTTCGGGGTGTTACAAAAGACAGTTCTCGCTTTATGTAACACATTTCTGAACTCCTTGAGAAGAGGGGTTATGGTGGTTCACCAGTTACCATCACAAGTAGTTGAGGTGAAATTTGGGACAAAAGCAGAATAGATACAATAAACCCCCGACTCCAATGGAGTAAGAGAAGTACTCTGAGCTTCACAGGGGAAGACCATGAGGTTTTGGGCAGCTCTAGGGACTGAACCAGCAAAGAGCAGCTGTGGATGCTCTGTGTGTTGTGAGCCAGAACAATTTGAACTGAGAAGTTCAATGCTCATTCGACTGTGTATCCAGAGAGTGGGCACATAATATCTTAGTGCTGATAAAAGTGATGCACAGCATATGGAAGAGAGTTATTTAAGCAGGGTTTCCCTGTGAAAACATGCTCAGGGCTTCCCATCTCAGCTACAATATTTTTCTGGAGTGCCAACATTAAAGCAGCGTGTGACAGGTGGCCTTGCAGAGGATACCACTTCAGGGAGATAGAGGTCATTCAGCTCCTCACAACCCGTATTCTTCAACAAAAACACTTGGCAATCTACCTAGCTATTAGGAAGACACAACCATGCGCAGTCCTGGCTGCAGCTCCAAGGATGTCAGACCCCAGCTGAGCCGACTGCTCAGGGATAACAGGTTATCAAGAGGGAAGAAAATGAAAAGAGAAAGTGTGTTTCTCTTACTGAATGAAAAATCAACAAGTCAGAGTACGGTGTAACAGGGAGTCCCTGGAGCCTCAGAAGGTCTCCTGCCCGAGTCACAGAGAAGGCTGTAAACCTCAGAGGCACCCTTATAAATCTTAGTCTCACCCGTGATCCTGAGCCAGTGCACAGCACTAGAAACACAAGCAGCACATGCCATTTCCACATCAGAGATGCCCTAATAAATGTTCCCAATAGATTAAAAAACAGGACAATACACTTTCTCCCCTGCTATTTTGAACTTCATTTTCAAAGAAAAGTATGAGAAACATTTAGTTAGTCCCAAAGAAAGAGATCACAAATATATTTTTAGCTTAATGAATCTGCTTTTGGAGCAAGTGTTTGACTTCTTATTTTAAACACAGCTGGTAGAACGATTAGTAGATCTGTCACTCAATCACAGGACTTTCAGCAAATTTCTTGCTGTCCCCCAGGAACCTCAGTGGTAAAGGCCTGAAGTCAGAGCTGTGGAAGAGTGACTAGATATGCCTGGTAGGGAAATCATTTGAGGAAGTGGAGAAAACATTCATTGCCTCTGCAGCATTTAGAAATTTTCAGATAGCAGAGCATGGAAATTCAAAAGACTGATTTTTCCTTTACAGATGAAATTGCATTTTCCCATCAATATTCTCTCAGTTGGTTATTTCCTTCTTCTGAGTCCTCTGTATCCTTCAGCATTCTTCCAAATGAAAAAGAGGGTAGTCAGGATGACTATTTTAAAAGAATTTCCATTTTCCCCCTGCTGCCACATTTTGGTTGCCATGGAATTGCGCAAGCTCCAAAGGGGACTGTTTAGTTAGATATTGTGCAATTTGTCAAGCTGCTCCTCTGGTGAGTCACATTCCCAGGTTAAGTGCGTTTCAGAAATAAGTGTGGTCATCAGTTCCTGGTGATTTGCAAGTGCTGCTGTTACCCTGTGACCTGAATTTCCTCTCCGTGGATGTAATTAACTCTGCCAGGTAGAGATAATTGCAAAATCATTTGGTACACTTTTACAAGAAAAGAAGACTTTTCCGGAAGGTGAAATCCTACTTTTTAACTTTTATTCCTCTGTTCAACCAGTTCAAGCACAGTGCTAAAAATAAATGGTCCTGAGCTTTGTCCCCATGGACAAGCCTCCAAGCCTCCTGGATTCACCCCATGTTGGAGCAGGAGTTGCAGGGATGCTGAGCCAAGCTTGCTCCCGGGCTGGTTTGGCCACCTTGTCCCTCAGGACAGGCTGCACGTGCTCCCCAAGGAAACAACAAACTGCTTCTTCCTTCATGACAAGAATATCCCCTTTGCCACGAGTCCGTGCAGAGAATCCTACTAGTGGTGAGCAGCCTGGTCTGTAGGAGCAAGTACATCATCTCCCATGTCCCCAGAGAGGCTTTTGCAAGTCCTGCCCGGGATCTCCACTCCATCACCACCAGCCTTTCCTGTGCGAACAGCACAAGTAAAAAACCAAAAGCACAAATCTTTCCTCATTGCTTGTGAGACTCCTGCCTTGGGATAACTTGCCCAGCTCTCCAGTGACTCTCCAGGACAAGTTAAGTCCCGCTTAAGGTTACAATGGGTACCACAAGGACAGCACCAGAACTCTGCATCAGGCCAACATGCAGATGCGTCAGACAAGATGCCTACTGAAATCAAGAAGAGTCACCAAATAAACACCGAGGCTCAGCCTTCAGTTCAGGAAGGAATTAAAATCCTTTTAATTAAAATGCAGCTGGCTCTAATTTCCCTAATTCTAATTTTTTTTAGCAAAATAAGTAAGCACCCTGCAAATGTAAGTTAACAAAAGACAGAACAGAAATAATTCCCTTGAAAAGACCCAAATCAAACCTCTCACTACAAAAAAGAATATTTTGCCCTAAACAATTTCTGATTTATGTCTTGTCTAAAACCGGATAAAATTTTCAGTACTAGGAACATCTTGATGAAATTTAAAAGTGCTGCTATTTTTCAAAATCTCCAGAGGCTAGTTTAGGAAAAAAAAACCTCAACAACTTGTGGAGCAATTTTGCTGTTATTTCCACCAGCTCTACGGCTGAAGTCTCCTGTGATTTTTTTCAATTGATCTAAAAAGAAATGTAAATAAAACAGGAAAAATAGCAGAAGAAAATGCTCAGCATTAATTACAGGTACATAATAAATACCGTACTTGCTCTTCCACAGACAAACCGCTGTGATTGAGTGCCACAGAAAGCCTGCAAAGGGCTGCAGTGAAATACAAACCCAGCGACACACTGTATAGATCAGGCAGAGCGCGCTGATTCCATGTCACTAAAAACGAATAACAATGTCCACAAGACGCTTATAAATAACAGATCGTATCTATTGACTGGATAGCAGCCAGCATTTATATCTCTCCTTCCCACCTCAGAGTGCATTCATTCATCATCTCCGTGAGCAAAAACCTCCCTAAGCAGCATGTTCTCCCCCTCAGCCAGGGTGTCACTGCTCCCTACGCCTGCACTGGCTCCAGGGCTGGACTCTGCAGGCAAGTGAAGACCCATTTAACCCTTTGTCCCAAGCCAGCTGAAGGTTGAATTCCACCTTGCACCACGTCTCCATGCATGCAGTAAACACCCACAGTCTCTAGGGCACACTGGTACGGCCCAACCACCTCCCAGCAGTGGTCCCATTTGGCACCCTGCATGGAGTAGTGGGCACAGAAACCTGTCCTGCTCCTGCATCCCTGCTGATGCTCTCCCAGCCTGTCCTCTGCCCTCTGGGTCCCTCCCAGCCCCAGGTGGTGTTGGAAGCTCCATTCACCATTTCACTGCCAGCACAGGCTGACCAGGGCATCTCCAGCTCGGTTCTCCATCGTGCAGAATATAACAAGCAATTTCAAGCTGTGTTGTCCAGGTATTGTGACACCATATCCTATCATGTCACTATATGATTATACACTTCCCTTCTATTTATGAGATGTTTTGATCTGAATCCAATATACACGTGTTTTGTTTCCACAGCACAGTATAAAGGGAGCCTCCATAAAGATGGGTTTGGTTTTGAAGAGGTCTGTTTAATTTTCCTTTGGCAGGGCACACAGAATGGCTGCATTTACTGGGTGATACTCTGTGATATCTATCTTCCTGTCAAATTCTAGCAGGGACAAAACTCCTTTAGTCACTCAGCTGAGAGAAACCGTGTATATTCTATCTCATGCTATCTTCACAGGAAGAAGAATGCCTTTCTGGAAGATATATTTTAGCCAAATGTATTTAATTTTAATCAAACATAAGTTTTCTGAGTCACAGGAAGAGTGACTGGATTAAATTTAATAGTCTCCAATATACAGGAAGTCTCTTTTGGGCTCAAACCATATGAAGCAACATATTTTGGGATAACAAAAAATAGAAGATCAAGCTAGGAAGCTGCCAACAAAAATACATATTTTGCTCTCCGCTTTTTCATTCTTTTCAAAACAATAAAATAATTTAGTTTGCAAAAAATGATCGAGTAGATGAAATATTCAGATACTTTGTTTTGCTGCAGAGGACATTGGGAAGACCACATGTCCCCTCAGTCTCATTCTCAAAAGCCTCGGGTCCATCCTGAGCGAAGAATGGCAGCGACGTGCTGGATGTTAGCGAGGTCCCACTCTCCACAGCTGCTACACACTGGGGTTATTTTAAGCTCTGAAGACAATTTATGAAATTACATTTCTGAAAAATGGTACAATGTGAGTCATATTTACTTCACATTTCTCTTGCTGCAGGCTCTTGCTATTGGGCTGTGGGATATTTATTACCTCTGATGCCTGCTCTGAGAATCTCCTTTCTGGGTCCGTATTTCACATTTAATGAGTGATTTTGCAATTTCATTACTGTTTTCTGAAGTTTAGGTGGCACTTTGCGAAGCCTAATGGTTTATGGCTCGTTTCAGACTTCACTGGTTTTGGTCCATTACTATGTACATGAAACCACTCACAACTCCTAAATGTTGCTTCTCCCCCATTCTGCTGTGTATCAGCAGCCACTTCGAAAACACAGACTTTAAGGACAGCAATGGGGTTCATCTCACCTCAACCAGGATATTTTAGTCCACATGGTAGTGACTGAACCCCATCCAGTGGGGCCACTGGTCAGTGATAGTGCAGAAGGGGGACCACACACTCCAGTGGGCAGTGTCCATGAGCTCACAGCCTCCTTTTGTTGAAGCTATGTGCCTACATTTGAGTCATTCCATTTATGACTTATGAGGGACGGATTCCTTGCTCATCTTCATGTTGCAGTACCCAAAGGCACAACGTAGACTGCCACCAGCTATCAGTGGGACTCTCCATGGCTGGTAACTGCCTGGTCTTTGTCACACTCATCCAGCCTATGCCTAGATGTGAAGGCTTCAGAGCTTCAAGGATACCAGTTGACCTCATGCCCAGCAGCCTCACTCCTCAGGAGAAGAGGTTACAAGCACATAACCCACATCTACGCTCTGTCTTGGCCATCCACAGGTCACCAAATTCACAGTGTACCTTTAAAGTGCTTGGTAGGTTGTGAGCAGCATACTTAAAAACCCGATTAAAGTTCGGGCTAGTAAGACTGTCCTCAAAAAGGACACCACTTTCCTTCAAAAGCAAATTTTTGTCTCTGTGAGGGAGCAAAGTTCCCTGGGGACTGGTCTGAGACTGAGGAACACAAATTTACAAGAGCAAGGAGCTGCTGCAAACCTCACCACCCGCTGTGCTGAATGATGTGTCTGCAGTTTTGATCTTACATTTTTTTAATGATAAATGCATAGTGGCATATGCCCTTAAAACAAACATGCTCTGGGAAAAAAAACACCTCCAGACAAATTTCCCCTACTCCTTCCCAAAACAAAACTGAAATAAACAAACCAAAACCTCTACGAAAACAAAATACACCCCTGCACTTGCTCCTGTCTGCTGGGGAGAGAATGACAGAACAGATGTATAACAGAAGCTATTTATGTTAGTTAATATATTACTGGGGAGATGCTGAGAGATTGTAGTGATAAGTTTAGAAGCAACCGTATAGGAAATATATTGGAATAGAGCAGATCCCCACCTGCCCACAATGTCGCTCTACCAGGCATTCATTTCTAAGTGATGTGTCACAGAAACCCTGCACTAGGTTCTTGTGAAAAATACATGTGAAAAATGGAGCGCACTCAGAACCTTTCTGTACAACAACATCCTACGAAAATTCTCACTCTTCTGCTTCCTCCTTGGTTTCACATTTCACAGAAATGTCCCCCTCCACTTGCAACCATCACAAGGAGCTGTACTCGGAGTACCAGGAGCTATAATAATTCCCATATTTCATTTTTCAAATTTTCTCTTTTTTCAAATATTTGTAGTCAGAAAGTGCTCTTGTACTCCACGGAAAAATATTTGTTTCAATGAAATTGTCATTTTCATTATCAGGATGATCAAATTAACAACATTAAAATAACAATGACAGAATCATTCTCATCTCCCATTTCAAAGCAAAATAAAACAACACTTTGAAATGGTGATTCAAAGCGTCTTGTTTAGCTAGAGCAAATCTTGTTATTTGAATCAAAACCACTGATCTTTCCCTGACACTTTTTATTAAAGATGTTTCCAAATTTGCTGTTGTGCAAAGTCTCAGCTTTTCACCTCTCCACGCTCCTCCTTGAAACACAAACTGGCTATTAAAATGTCCCCAAAGGAAGACATTCTCTTTCCAAAATAAGAATAATGGTGACAAGAAGAGCAACAAGAATGAAAATGGCAATAACCTAATCCTAACGCACAGGGCTGTGTTACAAGGGAGAGATAAAGCTGAAATTCCTTCTCCTGGGAAGATTTTCTGAACGCTCCGGCTGGACTCCTACTAATCAATGATGAGATGATAAAACAGATCCATAAAAGCTGTCACTATCAAAATGCCCTGCAGGCTCTTATTTCCCCGCTATCCCAAGCTCATTAATATTTGGACAAATTGCCACCCAGTAGTCAACAAGCTGGTGCCTGGCCTCCCACCGCCATCCCACGGGACCTGTGCTGGGTTGTGCAGTGTTAGCTCCACTTGCCAATGGAGTTGTGCCTCCTTCTCGTCCCCTGAGCTTTGGTGCCATTCCAGCATGTGGGAAATTAACTTCTGCCTACAGTGTTCACCCACAAGACATGTATCTAAATTCCCCTTGAAGAGAAGGAAGACAAAACCCAAAAAAGGAAGGATGGGGAAAAAAGAAAAAGGCCATCTGCTTTTATCAGAGCATCACTTCAGATGTCACCATGGCATGTAAATGCAGAAAATGCATATACTGCCTGCAAATTCATTCTCGTGACTGGCAGTACCTCTGGTTTGAGTAAAATCTGGCCAAAAATATTCTTAGCCTAAACTGGGACAAGCAACTTTCCTGGTCCAATGATCTTGCATGTAAAACCCAGGTGTGTGTCAGTGGTGCAGAGAGACACTGTGCCTCTCGGAGCTGCGGAGAGGGCAAACAATAGCAATGTCCTGCAGTGTGTGTTGGCTTTGGTGCTTGACCTATCCGTGTGCCCTCCAACCAACCAACCTCCAAATCAGACCTATTGGGAGTGATGGGTACATAAGATCCACATCCCAAGCCACAGCTCATTAACCCTTTTCCAACCTCACAAACCTCTGCCCTGGACACAAAACACTGGAGGCGTCAAAAACCTCATCGCTGGCTCACCTCTGGTCTGCCTCAGGTGAATATACACATACCACAAGAAAGACCCTTCAGCTATTACAGATATCACTTACTGGACATAAAACTTGTGCAAATAAATAAGAAAATCTATCATAGTCATCTATCAGAGTTATGCTTGCAGCTATTTAGTTCCTATGCTTTTAATCTTTTTCTTTTCTTTTAGAACATCTTTGTATGAACAAGGTGTTGAGAAGATATATGTATCATGGGCTCCTGCAGTGGGCAAAATCCCTGTCATAAGACTTGTGGGAATACAGCTCTCAAAAATGAAGAAGGTGTTCCCAGACATTATTTAAAAATAAGTCTCTGCTTCTGTCTCTATCACAGATTTACATCTTCTGCATTTCATGCAGTTTTTCAGCCACCTTATATTGTGCTAGTTTTTCCAAGAAAAAATAACTAAAAGTAATCACGAGTCAATAATTTATACAGAGAATAAATGTGTTCACCCTTTAGGAACCCTTTGGACTTTGGATCCTACTGAACTTTCAGGCAGAAGAACAACTGAATGAAACAGGAATCAGAAGGAAAACTCAATACTCTTCCAGCATTTCTAAAGACCAATAATACTTTAAGCCATCAGTGTGATCTATAATCTTTGGCACAGACCACAAAACCTTTCACTGAGCACCTACCATATTATTTCTCCTTCCTTTACTGGAATTTTATAACTTCCCTATAATGCTAGAATGACTATTTTTGTAATGGCAACAAAATAAATGACTGATAACTTTTCATTGCAAATATGTGGCTTTAGAAAATCTTTTTTGCATTTCTGTAAATTCCTTCAAAAGAATCCCCAGCTTAAATTTAGAACAGTATTTTTATTGTCCCAAGTTTGAAGTCCCAAGTTCATGGGGGTGAGACCTGTGAACCCTTGGATCCTTTCTGAATCTGTAACTGATTCAAAGAACTACACGGCGGTTCAGGAAGGTCAAAGCAGAACCTGTTCAGCTCCAAAGCATGCAGAAAGATTAAATCACATGAACTGGAAGAAAGTTCATTGGGGAAGGAAACCCACCTTGGAGAAATATCACATCCTTGCTGCATGAAAGCTCCCAGGGAGAACCAGAGACTGTTGAATATCCCAAACTCATTTGTCTGGTCATTGGCAGGCTGGTCTCGTCCTTCTTCAAATTCCTCAGTGTGCCACTCGTAAGGGCTGAAGCGACTCACCAGGAAGAGGACAACGCTCACTCCAATGTAGGCAAAAACAATGCACATCCATATCTCATAAGCCAAAGGATCCAGAAAGGAAAAAACTCCTGGTTTAGACTTCTGAGGTTTTTTTATCATGATAGAGATACCTAAACTCATGAACGGTTTTGAAAAGTCTATAACTTCTTCTCGAACCAGAGTGATGGTTAATGGTGCCACAGCCACATCCGCCCTCTGAAAAAGAGAGACAGAGAAGAGATTTACATTCTGGGGATAAAATATATTTACTAACTCCAGCTTACGCTCCTTTGATCTCTGTTTACCCCAACTATTTAAGAAGAAATCAGACAAAACCAATTGCAAGAGAAATGTTAAAAACGAGCATCCCATAATATTGGTGGATTATTTCCATTTTTTCACTACTGATTATCAGTTGTGTTTTGAAATCACAGCATTTTCTTTTTGCAGCCACCTAGCTCTTCATGTCTGATTTATCCACTGATGTCACAGTCTGATGCAGATGATTTTCCCTAAAAGAGCTTTATCATCCAGACATCAAAAGAGGCAAGGAAAGGCCAACCGCCTGAAAAAGGATGCCAGGATGTTTACTTCCATCAGGAACTGTTTTTTGATTGCATAACTGATGCAGGAGAAGAAAAATGTTCCAGTGACACTGATGTGCACTCTCCACTTATTTTACAATCTGTCTTGAAAATGGAAAGGGAAATGCATCAAAATGGCTGTCAGCATATACCGTGGAGCTACCAGCAGGAGACAGATCATTCCTCACTCCAGCACAGTGACACAGAGAATTGGGCATTGATGTTCCCTACACTAATTTCCTCTTTCCCTATAAGGGAAAATTAGACCCATCTGACTTAAAACACAGAATGCGATCTACCAGAGTGAAATAAGTTTAGAAGTGTAGGGTGCATGCGTATCTCTGAGGTGATGGAAATGAGTGGCTAGACAGAAAATGGTCTAGTCCTACTCTTCACCGGTCATATGCCAAGTGTTTGAAATCTTATCCTTCTGCCATCCAGCCATTATCATGGAAAGATAAATTTGGTGATTCTACCCATGGGAAGGTTTGATCTTTCAATACTTGTTCTTCTGAGAATGGAAACAAAAAGAATCTTGGAACTGTTGAAAAGAAACATTTTGACATTTCCATAGGCACAAAATGTGCTATCCCTCCTTAAATTAAAATGTTTTACTTGGGTTGATTATTTGCCTTGTCAGAGCTGCAGTCCTCAAGACAGTTCAGGCTGACAGAAGACAGGGCTCCTATTTACTCTAGGGCTTGAATGTGCTCTCAAGTATGAAGAGCTAAAGGCAATGGATGAGGCTGGAAACTCACCCCGTAAACGAGCTCTCCCACCATGCCGTTCCACGTTTTGGTGTCGGGGTCCCGGGCTCCGTACTTCCCATCTCTGACAATCTCCAGCCTGTAGTGGTAGCCAACGTGCTTCGCGATCTCAGCAGCCAGCTCCACACAGTAGCCTTCATACCTCTCGTTGCCTTCAAACTGGTTGGCGTTCTTCTTGAGCATCACATATGGGTCTTCCTGGCACAGAGAAGACCAATATTGAGTCACACTCCACATTTCTAGAGCAGCGCATCAGGGGCTCAGGCTGGAGCCCAGTGTGCAGCTTCTGCTCCCTTCACAAAGCTCTAATTTTGTGTTCCTGTACCGAAGGACACAGTCCACATGTAATGGGCTTATTTTAGAAGGTACGAAGCACGATTTTTATTGTGGCATTTTCTATTTATTCATGCAGAATCTGTGTGCAGCTTCTGCAGTGATGGGCCTGAGGGGAACAGAGTAGCTGAGGGGCTTTGGGTAACAAACCTTTCAGTGCAGTTCTGCAAGGGATATTTACTGCACCTGAGCTTTAAATTTTTAAAGGCATGGCTGCCTATGTAAGCACAGGCAGAATCAAATCTGCTGGACTGGACAGAGCCCTAAAGACCTTTAACTCAGTTTGGGTATTGTATCTTCTCCACAGTCTCATAGTAAGCATTCAACAAACAAGTTAGTAAAATTTCATCTGTTTCTGCAGGGTAAGTGTATACAATGACACAATACATGATACCATACATTATGGGGTACCTATTATTCCTTCATGATTATAGTGGAGATTTGTTTTTAAAGCTATGATTCAGCCTCTTTGCACAATACTCTTTATATTTCCCAGAATTACAGCCCCCATTCTGTGGGCTAAATACAAAGCACAGGTATAATGTTCCTAATTTACCTATGCTGATGTCTCTACTATCTTGTCATAATCTTTTGTATTTTCCACACTGAAGCATGAGAGCTCTTTAATACCTATTTAATTAGCCACGGCAATTTTCAGATACCTTTATGGACCCGGCAGGAAACAGTAAGTGTCATTATTATTATTATTATTATTGTTATTGCTATTATAAAAATGATATAGTACAAAGGAGGGCACATGAGGGGGAAGAGAGAGTCTGCACATCAGGGAGGTGGGGGAGAGGGAAGCTGGGATAGAAGTCACAGCACTTACTAGGATAGTTGTGACTATGTAAGTCCTGTTCTGGAGGCTTGTAGACTCATTGCCAGTTTGAGTATCTATGGCTGCTGGAACCAACTTCTCATCTTCATTCCAGTAACCAATCTGCCAAATACAAAGCCAGGGTATCTCTTTAACATATCTTTGTGATATTAACCAAGATACGGTAACAGGGTCATCCAAACAGAGTCACACACAATCAGAGATCTCCTCTCCTGATTATTGATTTCTTTTACCAGGGAACCAGGAACTCCCCCATCCCACCATGTCTCCTGTCTGAAAATAGTGTGCATGATATGCTAAGGTAGCAGAGTGCTTGTATGCACATAAAAACAATTGGTGCACAGCACTGGGAAATTATTGCAGTTCCCTGCCCCATCCATAGTCTAAGAGTTCACACATCCCCCGTGTGACTTACTGAATGTTTTTCTAATGGTGAACATGCCTCCTGCATGCCCAGAACCTACAGGGTGATAAAATGCTATCCCACAGCTGAAAGTCTGCACGAAGACAGGACTGACTCTTAGGACATCTTGACAGAACAGGACAAAAAATCAAGTGAGAAAAAACCCCACAACCCTGGCCAATGCCAAAAAGTTTGGGGTTAGGAATAAGCTGCACAGTTGTAATGGGAAGAAGTTTTATGTTAAGTTGTGCTTATTAATAATCGGGGATTTTGGCTGATCTATCACTGCTTGCAGGTGAAGCAGAGTGCCACTGAATATCACTAGGAAGATCATTGTTGAGGTTATCCACTTTGAGGGCTTGACTTTATAAGAGGTTTTCCATCACCTTGTGTAAGTACGAAGTTGCCTGAGCTCTGCTCATGTGAAAGGAATTTCTTATCACAGTAAATGGAAAAGGGTATTAACACAGGGCATGACCAGGAGCCTGCTGATGACAGATTAGAGATCATAGCAGCTGAGGAGAAATAAAAAAAATCTATGCAGGCTTCTCATCTCTCTTCATTGCACAGACAGAAAGAAAGGAGAGTGAGAAAAGAACTTCCAAAGGTCTGCCCGAGGGCAACATAAATGGAGACATGTATGTTTGTTTTGCATCTCTAACCTGGTGGATCTAAGATACAATAGACATCATGACAATGATATGTGTGTCTTCCAAACAAATATAATTCTATCAGTAAATACACAGCAAAATCACGACATTTAGCCCTTCTGTTTCTTCTCCTCTAGACTCCCTCCAGATTCACCAACTTCCTGATGTTCAGACCCCCAAACTGGTCATAATGCTGCATTTGTTCTCTTATGAATACCACTCAGAAGAGGAAGACCACTTTTTACGTCTTCAAAATGATGTTTCTTTTATTTCTCAATGAAAATCTGCCTTTTTTCCCTTGACTGTGGTGGGCTCTGATCTCACATCGACCGTTCTCAGGTGTAAGTATGAACTGGGGGTAGGGGCTGTAAATGTGGAACTTTCACTATTTGCAGTTTTTCTTAGTTTCAAACAAGTATTTTATTTTTCAGGGGACTGAGGTGGGTGTGTGTGTGCAGAAGGATTCCAGTGAATGCCTCATTCCAAAATATTTAGTAGTGCTCCTTTATTGATGCGGAGCTATTATAATAACTAAGCTATTCTTTTTTCTTCAAATAAGTAGGATCTAAAGTGACACATAAGCACACAGAGTCAGATTTTCAAAAGGATTAGTGTTTCAGGGGCTCAGCACCCCTGAACAAGGCCAGATTTTTCAAAGTGCTTGGGATATAAAAAGGGATCAAGACTCCAGAATAGCAGAAATGTCTGTGTAGCTATCAGGACATGGTTAGCGGTAAAGCTCTTGTCACTTAAAGGGGAGTAGAATTAGGTCAATGTAAAGGCTTCACCTTTATGTTGACAACTTCTACCTGGCTCTGCCTTGGCTCATCCTTGGAAAAGAAAAGTGGGAGAGCGAAAACTAGGCAGTTGCGTAGCTGAGCCTGAGCCGATGTGCCCTGCCAATAGCAAGGCTGAGTTGGCCAGGTTTTACTGTCCTGGAAATCCCTGGAAAACAGCTGCCCTCGTTGCTCTTGATAACCCCTTCCATATGTTGCATTTTTTTAGTAAATGCATGAGTTATATGAATTATACCATGAGTTCTCCCAAGTGCTTGGCTTTGCTCATGCAGAGAGCTGAGAACGTGCTCGTGGTGACTCTACATGCAAGCTCTCACGAACAGAAGCATCTGTTGAGACCTAACCATATTGTAACTTGAACTTCAGGCTGGTGCCTGACACAGGATCTCAGGTTGTTCTCTACTTTACCTTTCTGATCCCATCATGTTTCATCTCAATCACATGGAGGGTGTAGTTGGTCCTCCGTCCCTTCTCGTTAAACTGAACGTTGCCAGACAATCCTTCAAAACGGACCTTAAAGACAAAAATACCAATAAGGAGAGCAAATTGGTCAGCATCTCACACAGTGGAGATTCGGCAGCAGTAAGAGGGGAAGGGAAGAAAGATAGAGTGTGAAGTCATTTCTCTCACATGAGAGACAGGACATTTGATACCAGCCTTTCACTTAGGTTCACTCTCTACAGCATGCCTGGCCACGTGCACAGCCATTCTCTTAACTTACCCCTTCTTTTAAAACCCCTTTCTCCTAAAACTCAGTGGTCTACTACTGAGCTCATCAATGCATAAGAGCTAGATCACATGTGTGAGCCCATCACCTCTTGGAATGTGACAGTGAGCTAAATCAGCTCTGAACTCCTTGAGCTTTGTGGTTTTTTGTATTTTCTAAATCTGACCGGGAGTCAAGATCTGATAAAGAATTTGTCAGTTCAAATCAGGAACTGTATTTGGAGGAAATATGAAACCATGGCCACAGATCCCAGCTGCCATCTTTCGATAGAGAGGAGTCTATCAGTTAACAAACAAATTTAATTACCTCTGCACCAGCCTAATAAAACGTGACAATTCAGTAGTGTAAATGAAATTTGCATAGGAAACTTTGAATCGTAAGCCTCTGCTGATAACACTGCCAAGCCGAAGACGGTTGCTCAGATCACATCCCACATCCTGAACTTCTCTCAGCATGGCCATTTGACCTGCTGTAAAAGTGTCCAGCCTGGTGTGGAGAAGAGATTCTGAGTAGAGTCACATGCAGTGTGTGGGGGCCAGGAACATAGGAAAAGGAGTGCAAATTTGAGTCTCCTTGGAGACCACCTGGATAACTGCATGTACCACCAGACTGAGAATTAAAGGTTTGTTCTCAGCCTTTCCACTTGCTTTGGACAAGTCTGTTGTCCCTGAAATTGACGTCTTCCCACATGCAAAATGGGAACAGGTATTTAGCAGCCTTTTTAAGTACTCTAAGATCTGCAGAATAAAGACCCACGGTGAAGAAATGAGGATATATCATTATGGAGGAAATCTGTTGCTAATCTGCTTAAACTGTGTTTGTTTTCCAGCTATTATTGCAAAGGTTTGTCATGAATATTAACATCTGCCAGTATTTTCTGAAGCTCCTTCAAGTCAAGAGGTATTCTTGGTGACATTTGGAGAAACACGCTTTTCCTTTCTCACAAGGCACAATATGCCCATAAAAGATAGATGCATTAGAAAAGCATCATCATCCTAAGCACTCCCGTGCCTGCTTTTTCATGGCCCCTTTGGTTTTCTTTTCAGGTCCTGACCAATTCTGAAGCTCAGGCCACAGCTGCTCTTTAGCTCTATATGCACTAAAAAGCAGATGTACAGCAATTCCTTCTATCTGTATGAATGAAATCTTAATCCTGTGATGTCCATGTGGCACTGAAATGGCAAAAGGGGTCTCTCCCATCCATCTTGGAGGATGCAGCACAACTTTTCCATTATTTACCAACCTCTGAGACCCCTTGAATCACTACAAAATACAGTGAGGACTCCTTTCAACTGTGCTAAGCACCAGTGAAGTCAACTGGAGGCTTGGATCACTTAAGTGCATCTGTGTATAAGACACGGGCACGTGGCTCTTGGCTAGGAGAGTTGGAGAAGAAAGGTGCTTCTGTGGCCTTCTGGTTTAGAGGGTTAGTCAGGAGTCAGGGACTAGCTAACTGCTTACTAGATGTGGTAACCAAATAAAGTTAACAATAAAATCTCTCAAAAATTATCATAATCTTTTCAAAGTACAACTGAAACCTCAGTGTATTGGTTTAAAGAAATAATTTGTGAGCATTTTCCTGGGGAAAGAAAGTAATTCTCTTTAATGAAAGCATACATTTTGCTGAAATGTGTTAGATTTCTGTTTTTGAAAAACTGCAGAATGTTTCAAATTGCTTTTCATCTTTGCTCCTGCCATCCTTGACTCCTTCCTACACTAAACAGAAATAAGGCAATTCAGGAGTTTATTCCAGACATTTGAGTAGAAATAAGTAGAGAAATTTTTTGATTTTAAACAGCTCATAAAATTTTAGGCATTAGAAAATGGGAGGTGAAAAGAAAGCACACTGTGAATAGCTGTAAGAATTGCCCTAATTGTGAGTCTTTACAGAAAGGATAACTGAAACCTTCAATCTAATCATAAGTTCTTCTATTTCCATCTGCCTCTTTCTTGCTACAATACTAAATGCTGGATGATCATTAAATTCATAGTTAAAATTTCCCTCAGAGACTTCTTCCCCTGCATGTTTCAGAGCCTTTTATTTTGAACATCACAACTGAACTGGTTGAACTTTTTTAAAATTATAATTTTTCAATGGTAAAGAAACAACATTTGCAAATGGCTCTTCATGTTCTTTGCCCAAAATCACAACAGTTAAAAAATTAAGGCTTTTGAAATTGTCTTAGTAAAGAGATGAGGAAACTTCAGAGGAGACTTTCCACCACACACACAAAATTGTGTTCTCTAGCCATCTAATTTTGATATCCTAGTCTCATAAATTCAATAAAAGAAAATACTTGAGCACCCATTGCTCATCAGAGGACTTCCAAGCATATCATGTTTATTAGGTAACCAATCTCCCTAATGCATCAAGGAGGCTGATTTTATTATAAAGGTTTGGAGAAACTATGACAGTGATTTGCCCAAGGTCATACAGAAAGTCAATGACAGGCTTGGGAACAAATTGAATCCAAGCAATAAAATCAAATCAGATGTAAGATCTGGTTTGAAAGGAATTGTTGTTTACCAGTAAGCCAAAACCAAATCAAAACAAAATACTTGGGGAAATTTGCATATGATGCAAATTAACTAAATTAAGTTTATCCTTCTTGCCTTCTTCACAGTGAAGGAAACAGGATGGGATAAGCTATATTTGGATAACACTGAACTGCAGTATTTGCAAAGAATCCATCTATTTTTGTCTGAAAAAAAGAAAGATGCTAGAAATTAATGTCAGTCTTGAAATTTAATGAAATTTTAAAATCTTCTACCTTTCTAAGGCTTTGGTAAGAGTGCATTGGCTTTGTCTCTTGCTGTAAGTTTCTTGTTGTATTTTTGTTTATTCAAAAATCTGAATTTCTATGCAGGATGAAAAAGCAAGATTATCAGATTTAAGAAATAAACTATCTAAATAGCTGTTATTAAGACTTTTACGAATCCTCACAGTATGAGATAAGCTACAATCTGGGCTTTGAGAACATTTTGATGACAGCCAACATGAAAGGCAAAATTCAAATGTTTAGGAGACCTGGCTCTAATCTGGAAGGATGAGTTCCTCATCCCACGTGATTTGTTTGACTGTTTCTGCTGCGCATCACCCCTCTTCCCCCACCCACAGGCTACATTCAGCCCTCCTTGCAGGGCACACATTGCTTGGGTTTCAAACCTGCTGCAGTGCTCTCTGGATGTCGATGCCTTGTCCCCAGGGCACGGCCGGGTTGGCAAGGCAGTCCCCGGCGTTGCCGCGACGGGAGATGTCGATCCGCTGCCTCCGCAGGTTCTGAAAGGCCTCAGCCATCACTCGGACCCCGTCGTATGTTAGCGCTGATGTGTACTAGAAAAAGAGGAGTTGTACGTTGCCCATTAGGGTGAGCTGACCTTGAGTGTGCTACACTGGTTTGTCTCATGGCAGCTTTTCAGATTATTTTCCCTGTTTTCATCCTTCCATCTATGAAGCTCAACACTCTCTTGTTCCCTGTAATTGCTACTGTCCTGTTGGCTTGTGAACATTGGTGCCTCCTCTCCCAGAAGATGGGAGAGTGAAGGAGAACCTCCTGATGTGGAGCGAAGGATAGTTCTGCTTTGCCTTTCACTCTTCTAGCCCAACTGCCTTCAGATTGCACTCCCTGAAGAGGACTCAGCCTTAAAAACCATTCACCTGTTACCGGAGCCTTTCTGTTTAATTAAATCATTGACCTGCACTTTTAAGGAATACATTATTCAGCGTAAATGTGAAATACACAAAATCAAAAAACAAGTGACTCTTCCTGGTCACAGATGGAGGCCAGAAAACTCTACCTTGATGTGCAAAAAAAAATCTGCAAAAGATGAGTTTATTCAAGCAGAAGTTTATGCAGAAACTAGTAAAACTCTGGCACGAATGGTAACCGTTAGAGTTAATTACTTCTCCTGTGCCCACATGCTGATTTACTTGTTTGCAACTTTCTAAAACTAATGCTTCCAAAGTTGACATTTCTAATCCTGAGTGTTTGTCACAAGTGTATTTGTTTTCAAATGTCAGATAGAAAAAAAACCCAACCTTTTCCCTCCACCCCCGCCTCAACAGCTTCAGGGTCTTCCGTGTTAGGAATTAAAATATATCTCCCCTCTGCTGTACACACTGATTGGAAATGCTCAGAAAGAATATCTGGAAAGATTTTATTATTACTGGATATCTAGTAAACAAGTCAAAGGTTAAGGAGTTAATGAATTCTTTTCTTTTTTATATACTGAACATTATGAGATACTTAATCCTCAGCTTTGAGGAGGGTAAAAGCCAGGAGACTAAATGAATACACTAATCTCTGTATTTCTTAGCAGGCAGCAACTTCTGCCTAGTAAAATTTAGACAATGTTGAGGCACCTGGGAGATATAATGTTGATAATTATACTAAGTGACAGGTTTTCAGCGTGAGATTACAGAGCTCTGTGTGATCACAAAGAGGTGAGCGTAACTTGAACTCAGCCAGATGGACCCTAAATTAAATGGGTTTTTTTATACCACTTGCCTTTGGTCTCTTCCAGTCCACACGAGGATGCTCCCTGGCATCATTATTCCTCCACTGCTGCATGATCCTGGCAGGAACAGCATCCGTGTAATTCACCAACTGGAAACCAGTTACATTGGCTCCACTCTCCTTGAATTTGGTCAGGTCAATATCCATGAATCCCTAGCACAGGAGAGAAACACAGGAAGCTCATCAGTTAAACACATCTCTGGATGGATAAGAGGAATCCTACCATCTATGCATATGGCAACCAGCTTAGGAAAAATATCTTCCTTCTGCGAGGTATGGTTCAATTCAAGGGACGTACCACTTCCCTGACGATGGGTTGAACTCACCTTTCTCACAGGCTGGCCATATCCTGCGGTTTCCACCCAGGGAGACAAAATAGTCATAGTAATAACATCTCATTTGCAAGAAAGGTAGCAGAATAACAGAAAAATATATCCCAAATAATGCTTGGATGAAAGTAACAAAATTCTCAAAATGAGTTAGAAAGAATTATCCACCCAGATCTAACTTTTATGAACTCAGTTACCATTGGAGAGGCTACTACTTTTCAAGTCACAATCTGTAAGGAAAAACAAATCTTAAGCAATTAACTTTCAGCAGATCAAGAACTGGCCAGGCAGTCTGCCAAAGGATCCTGTCTGTTAGAAAAGTCCGGTTGTAAGTTTTGCTAATTTGGGAGAGAAAAGGGTACTTTTTTGGACTTCAGATTAGTAATGGAATATATTTCTTTCATTTCTCTATTGTTCTTCCCTATCTATTGCCCACTGCATGTGATGAACACAAATGGGCAAATACACGTGTATTGGGGTGGCATTGTAGAATTAGTCCTGTTGAGTCAGAGGTAAAAAGTAATTAGAGATACACTGCAAACGATATGGAGAAATGATCATTTTTTGGTGTCCCAGCTTCTATCCTATCTCTTCAGCACTGCCATTATGCAAAACTGTTTGCTGTGCCTCCTTGCACAAAACAGGTGCTTGAACAGAGACTCTGCCCTCCTGCTTGGGTGCTGTGTGTGGGTCTGGTGTTTTTTCCTTTGAAACGCAAACACAAGCCAATTATTTTTCATAGTACTATTAACAACCATAATGCATAAGGGAAAATGAATGAGAGGACTATGCACGATGAAATCATTTGAGGAACAGAAGATCTTGTTCGAGCCTTCCCTCTGTCCTCTACCACATGCTGCTGGTACATGTTCTCCACAGGCACCTTCTATACTTACCACTGGTTTTTTTTTTTCCCCTTGCTTGCTCTCAAACATATAATGATGGTGTGAGTTAAAAAAACCCCGTCACATTATTCGCATGAGACACCGGTCACGTTCCCAAAATGATGTTCTTTGTGCATAGGCTGAGGGAGCTAATTAGTTTATTAACTTCCAAGGTCAGGATCAAGCTGTTAGATGGCAATCTGTTTTGGGAACAGACAGCTTGCAAGGAAAAGACTAAATTGCCCTCTCACATCAGCGTCAGACCGAGGGAGTCATAAGTGACTCAAAAATGTCTTTAAAGACATTCACACTTTTTCTTCCGGCTTTTTGTAAGCAATTTGGCATCGACTAAGAAGGCTGAGGACTGGATATAGGTGTACAGATGCTCTAAATAGATGATTTGTTTTGCTTCAAAGTGCAGTGATTTAGGTTAAAAAAAAAAAAAAGTGATATTTTGTGTGCATGTATTCCTCAGAATGCTGGTTAAACCCACATCAATCTTGTTTGTAATTGCTAGCGTAGGGGTTTCAGAAAGCCAGGGCTGTGATTAATGAATAGGAAATGCAGCAGTATAATTATCCCTGACATCTTAATGCATTTCAGGCCAAGTGTTTTTTGACACACAGAGCTCCTAAGGTTCAGTAAGAGGGACCTCACAGGTTGCCAACTGGTTATTCATGGCTACGACCAAATTACACTGACATTTTGCTCCTGGGAGGTACTCAGGGGAAAAAGATCTGTCAAAAGAAACTACCACACAGCAAATTGAAGCTCGTGCCACCAGCTCCTCCTTGGAAGGCCTACAAAGGCATGAAGAAAAGTCCAAGTTCACACAAACTATGAGCAAGGTGCTTGGTGTATTTAGCCCCTCCAACAAGCAGATTTAAATAGAAAAAGTGAAAAAAAAAGATTATGACGCCAGTAATGAGACAGCAGCAGTAGAAAACACTTTCTTTCACTGTTTTCACCAAACTAAACCATTCTGAAACTGAAGCAAGTATTCAACAATATTCATTGGGATTCATCTTAACACAAAATTGTAAAATGATCTGAATAGACAAAAGTAAATATTTCTTCCCAAAGATTGTACTATTTTTTCCCCAGTGATTTTTAACACAAATCAGGTTCTTTAAAAAATGTGGAGATCCCTGAAGATTTTCCAATTGTTTAAGGCAGTTGGGACCATAGAGAACATCATTAACCTTGAATAAGTCTATGCATTTTGGCTGTTATCAACTGCTAAAATAACTGTTTTCACCTGTTATCCCTCCTCCACACGCCCCAGCATGAGGTCAGTGTAGGAACAGTTGAAATTTCAAAGGAATTTTAATCACTGCACCACTGAAATCTGCTCAGAGCAGGTCTGAGTGACATGACAGCCAATGAACTGGGAATACCAGAGGCCAGATATTTTAGAAAATAATTCCCAGGAGGAATTCTTGCTGGCTAATGTATGAAAGAGAAAATATCAAACGTTATGCAAACTGTCTCTTGAAAATGCTTCTATTGACAAAGTGGCATCAGGTATTAAATATACTTATTTGTCTTTCTGGAATATCAGTCAGTGCCTGTAGGACACAGGAGAACAGGAGAATTACAATATTTACAACTAAAGAAGTCATCAATCATCTGTCACCTTGTACTAACTACCGCCACATGTAACAAAAAAAAAGGATCTTTTATGTAGTTTTCAACTGGCCATATTTGGAAAACCAAAAATAAATTCTTAAAAAAAGACTAAGGAAAGATTGCAACCCATGACTGAGGGGCAGCAGACATGCTTTTGCAGCAATATGTTTAGTATCAACCAGTTTGGGAAAGAACTAGTACAGAAATGCTTCCCTTTGCCATCCAATCAAGTCCAGTAAGAAGTGAACAGTGCTGGAATGATGTACCCTGTGGCCCCATCGAGTGGTCAAATGGTTTTGAAACTGTTTCAAAAATTTGCCAACGAATACTGGAAAATGTTCGCTTTGCAGCCACATCTGGAGCAAAGTGGGCAGTTCAGAGAAATGAGCCAAGTCCTTGGAATTTGGTGGTATGTGACTTTCTTCATGCTCTTTAGATCTGAACCATTTGCACCCTATCTGTTGGACATGCAGGTATCTGGCTTCCTGGGGAGGAAGAGGAGGAATACAGGAACTCACGCTCCAGCCCAGGCGATGTGCCAGCACCCCTGGCAAAAAAAGTAGAGAGGGACCCAGGGGCAACAGGGAGCTCCCCAGGGCCCCAACCAGGGTCACTCCCCAGGACGTAGGTACTCTGGGGAAGACAACACTTCTACAGGCACAGTTCTCTCTGGGAACCATCAAAACCAGGCTAGAAGGGACACCACATCAGCCAGTCCATCCTCTGCCCTACGGCAGGATTAGCTGTCCCTTTGATTTAAATTCACTTTGTAAAACCATCTCGGCAAAGCAGAGAGTACGGCCTCCTGCCTTGCGTATGCCTGGAAAATGCCTGGCTTTCCCTGAATGCCATCGAATTAGCAGGCTGACAATAAACCACAAAAATCTGGACCCATCTGCTCTGATGGGCTGAGACAGCCTCCCTCCTCCACGCCTGCTCTGACTCACAGCATCTGCAACACACAGTTCGAGCGACAGCCAGGCTCAGTTCAGAGGAGGAAACTTGCTCTTTACCCCATGCCATGGACTCTTCTCTCTGCATTAATGAACCTTGCAAAGTGATTACATGCAGAAGTCCTGCTGCTAGTAAATAACATGGGCAGCGGTAATAGACCTTCCTGCTTTCAAATAGAAAACAGAGGAGTATTGGGAAGGTTTTTTCCTCATTGTGTTTTCCTTGCTGCATCTGTTCTTTATGCTGTTCTTAAACTGAAAACATTTTTCCGCCAAAGGTTGTTTTACTGTCCCATTCACTGCCTTGGTTGCTGGGAGAGGTGTCAGCAAGTCACACATTTATATTCCTCTCCACTGCTTGTGGGCTCAATCATCAAAGGAAATGCATAATGCAAGAAGACTGATGACTTGAAATGGGCCTCATGAATCCATCTTGATTAACTGGTCCACGAAGGATCCCTTGAAAAGAAAGTCACCCAGAAATGAGCCAGCTCCTTATTTATACCCTGAACATCAGGAGGAGCCAAGCCGTTGAGTGGGCAGTGAGACGGCTGTCAGATGGCAGAGGGAAAGCCTCGATCTTTCATGCATGACCCTCCTCAAATCTGCCAGCACCACTAACTTCCCTGCACGTCTCCCTTCACCCTCATATTTCACTGCCTCATCATCTGCCTCCTCACCACCCACTGATGTCACAGGGTGGCATTGCTCCTCCTGGGACATCATCCCAGCCCACAGGAAAGCTGCGGACAGTAGTCGCCTCACCTCCGTGCTCGGACACCAACAGGCAGCCAGCCCCTGCCCCACGCCTTCAAATTCCCTCTGTATTTCACTAAATTGGTATTAATTGCTGGCACTTTCCCTGCAGGGTGCCTCCTGCAGCATAATTGTGCCTTTGAAGCTGCGGTAACAGGCAGCGAGGGCTGAGATTTGGGCAGGCTGCAGCTGATCAGCTCGTAAACCTCCCTGCAGCTTAAAATCTCTGTGCCTATGCTCTAAGTCTTGGCTTTTCCTGAGAGAAAAAACATTTGTGAGTCTCCTTAAAGACTGCATTTTTTCTGAGAAACGTTGTTTTCTCTCTTCCTTCTGCATCTTCTGAGCCCTCCAGATCTTGCCCTGAGAACAGCAAAGCTCATTTCTGAATGAGGAGATGGAAAATGCCCCTTTCTCTTGAATTGCCTGGAGAAGTCTTGTTGGGTGAACCTAGCACAGTCCCCTCATCCCAGGAATGAGTGTTAGGTATTTTAGTCCCTTTCAGTCTGGGATGAAGAGAGTGGAGTCTATTTTTCTCTCTTGTTTTTTTGAGTTGCACACTGATATATTCCTTTTTAAGCAAAAAGCATTTAAGCAATTCACCCTGAGCTTGGGTGGGTGCCACAGAAACCTGTGGCAGCATCGGGAAGCTGGCCCAGCTCTCTTTAGATGCTATGCAGGGTTTGCAATGCCAGACTGCTTTTTGCTTGCAGACTTATCATTGTAAGAAACTTTGCAAAGCAAAACAATTGCTTCTGAACGGCTGTAGATCAGCTGAGTGGATGCAAAGTGGCTCCTGTCATTCCAAGGTACACCGGTGTCTTTCTGCAAGGAGCAAGAAGTTGAGTATTTCCAGACGGAGCATCCCAAATATACTAAATTATCTTCAAGCTTGACTTCTCCAGTGAAGCATCATTCCTCGCTCCCATCACTTTGTATTAATAAGGAGAGTATGTCAAAAAAGAGCCCATCTGCTCAAGTCTCGTTCCAGCATGCCTTCCAACAGGAGAGGCTGCCTTCTCTTCTGCAGAATTATTAATATGTCAAAACTTGTTGTGGCAGCAAAACATGTGAATCCTCACTGTAACACAGAAGTAAGTGAAAAAGAAAAAGAAAAGAAAGATGGGAGGAAGAGGCATTTACAGACAGGGTCCCAATCCTGCAGTTTGATGAGTCTGTTTTGTCCTCATCTATCAATGCAAAGCAAACCAAATCAGGTGAGGATCCAGACTCCAAGGACATGGGGCTGAAGATGACGAGTGGCATTTTTGTTGTACAGCTCTGCAGGTGTGAGATATTCTTTGTGATATTACTTGCAGCAGCCCTATCCAACCACTGCTTGACATTATGGATAAAAACGATCATATACATCTCCTTGGAAAGCTCAGTCCAGGCAGAGGGACAGATGGTCCCAGTGGATGTTTGTGCTTTAGAGAGCTTTCAGAGGAGAAACTGATTTAAAGGTTTGGGAAACATGCTGTGTAGTGACAGATGCCAAGACTTCAATCAAAGATATGATTAAGGGAAGACCTGATCACAGTTTACGAAGCACCAAAACATCCGTAATGGAATATTTGGTCTAACAAACAGAAGCATAAATCTGATGGAGCAAGCCTGAACTAGAAAAAAGCACTGATGAAGTCACCATGAGGAAGATACTACGGATTTACATGTTGCCCCTTGCCAGCTGAGCCAGGGTAATGGATTAGGAGACTGCAAATGGCTGAGGAAACCTGTTAGTTTAACACCATTTTGCTGAGATTTAAGGAAACACATTTTTCCTTCCAACGGGTGTAATATAATCTGTCAGTTACTCACCTGATGCTCAGTGATTTTTTTAAGCCACAGTAAGTCACTCATGCTTTTGAGCCCTCATTAGCTACTGCAAAAAGCCTTCCAAGGTTGCAGTTCATATTCTCCCATGTGAGCAATTTTAGTATCAAAACCAGATGATTTTCTCTTATATGAGACACACTAATTCAAGCAAAAATTAATTCAGGGCACTGCCATGTCATTTACTATCAGTAATTCAGACGAGACAATGTTGTAAGTGTTTCTGCTGCTTGATAATCTTTGATTCAGAACAGAAAACCTGTTTGGAAGTGAAATGCAGACCTCAGAATTTTCACTGATATATTATATTGTCTTCCTCTGCCTGGAAAACCAAGTTTTCTCACAAGTCTACCGGCACCAACCTCTCAGAAAGAGAAAAGGTCTAACTGGCATTATTTTAGAAACCTAAAAATAACTGAGGACATCTGTTTCCAACATTAGAATAGCATTTTTGCAAGACCAGGCACCTTGAGATCTCACCAGGACAAGAAGCCAATGGTGTACACATCCTTTCAGAAACTCCCACAAAAGAGAGTTCCCAATCAGCTAGTGATGCAAACCGGGATGCTGCTGACCTTGTGTGTACTTTCTGTCAGTAATACTTCAGGAGGCAGGAGACAGCATTAATAGCTGAGGGTGATTAATATAAACATGGCAGGTTTCAAGCTGATAGGAGACTGAAAACTGCAACATTTTAGCTCCAGGCAAGATGACTCAGGGGCTGGATGTAGGTAGTGGGGCCATCAACACACAGTCAGTGCCACAGGTCACACTTACGCTGTGGCAGGTACAGCTTCTTGCCCTGGGCTCATACCTAGCCCAGGCACAGCAGACCCTCCCCACGCAGCCACAGCCCACGCTGCGGGCTGTATACGTGCTGTGTGGCTTTAGGGCAGTGAATCTCTGCCTGTGCTGGGAGAACTTCACTCCTCAGGGACGTGGACATCCTTTTTGACAGCCAATTCGGGAGTGGATCCCTTTTTTTGCTGTCTGCCCCATCTGCTCAGTCTCAGCTCACTGTGTCTCAGCCCTGGTGGTGCAGAAGTTCTCAATTTCATTTTTGGGGGATGTCAAGGAGGACCATTTAAATCACACATGAACTAAACCAAAGCTACAGATTTGCCTTATTCCTGCACAAGCCACTCTGCTGGCAAAGCTGCTGTGCTGGTAACTTCCAAAGCCACCACAACCGCTTGCAAAGTGAAACTCTGCCCATGGCCTAACTCAGCACTGACACATGCTGATGTAAAATGGCACAGGAAAAAATGCTTACCTCTGCTAATCAACTCAGTTTTTATTTTTACTCTTCCCCACTACCCCTAGCATCAGCAATCTCGTACACTTACCTATTCAACTTAAAACAAGAGCATTTGCTAAAAGAACAACCTGGACTAATGCGCCAGGAAAAGAAATGCTAACACACTGTAAGTGGCAGCTGTCCGTCATACTTTTCTATTAAAGACAGGTCATGCAAATGTCACTTATTTTAAGACAAAGATTTTCCTCTGCCCAAGAGAGCTGATGTTCTCCCACTACTTGCAGTAGTCAGCCTGCATCCCTGGCATAGAACAAACAGAAACATGAGGCCAAGGTTATGGGGAAAAAGCCTGTAACATCAAAAGAAAGGAATCCCAGAAGTTTCTAAGCTTGTTCCTCTGACAGTATTGGCTATTTTTTAATGCTTTGTGGTTTCTAGGCTGATGCTCTCAAAGGCTGAGAACAAAGCTTGGAAAAATAAGACTCACAAAACCAAACACTTCTTAAAGTTGGCAAACCTCTTTGAATTCCAAAAATAAAAATAGACATACAGAGAAAGAGAGAAATGATTGCAGCCCCCCAGTGCTGGTACTCCTGACAAATATCCGGGCTGGCAGCTGGTAAAGCTAATTGTGGTTAACTTTGACAGGTACCGGTCAAGGCTCAGTTTTCATGAGTTTGCAAAAGCCACAGACAGTGCCAAATTTGCCTCAAGGAGAGGCCGGATGCTCACAGGAACCCTTCCCCTGGCAGCAGTGTTGCAGACAGTCCTTCATGGGATGGGGAGAGTTGAGAAGACAAGACAGGCTGGGCCTTTAAGAGGCACAGCAGATTTGGAAAAGGATGTTTGTCCATGGCCTAAGGTGCAGAACAGTTTCATTTTGTTTGTGAACATAGAAATATTATTGTCTCACCTTGGCAACAGCAATTTCACTGAAAAAGAAAGTTGTTCCTGCTAGGAAATACTAGCTTTCATTTGCTGCTACTTGTCAAATTCTGCTTGGTGCTTTACTACAGCTCACCCAACAGCAACCACTGGGCAAACAAGCGGTGATTAATGCAAGCCAGTTCCTCTTTGTTCATGAATTGTCTGTGACCAGACAGGGAATTCCTCCATGTTCAAAATGGATGATTTTTGCAGGCCTTATTCAGCCTGGGCATTGCCTTGCAAACTCATTTGTTTTGCCTACCTGGTGTAACACCAGTTTGGAACAGCTGTAACTAGGCAGAAGTGTGCTGCTGCTTGATTTTTGGCTGAATATAGCTCTAAGCAAGCATGTAGATGAAAATACAAATTTCAGTGGGGTTATCCATAAATATTTCCCAACATTTGCTTCAAGTATGTCATTTCCATTATTGATTCCCCATGGGCCAATTTCAGTGGGGTTATCCTTAAATATTTCCCAACATTTGCTTCAAATATGTCATTTCCATTATTGATTCCCCATGGGAAAGGGCCCAAGAAGGTTAGGCAGTGTTGTAGAAGGTCAGGGAGTATTGTAAAAGGCAGGTGTTGAAAATTCATCCCCTTGCTCCAGGCAGTGCAGGTGACTTGGTGGCTACGAACCAGCTGAGGGCTCACTTGACTCGTGCAAGGCAGAGCCTGTCCCAGCTAGGGCTGGGGAGCTTTATCTTCATACAGGATGACAGTCCTAAAATCAGGACTCCATCAGTCAGCACAGGGGACAAAAAATAACTCATTTGAAAACGTTCAGGCACTTGCAGTTTTTAGTTCTTAATTTATTCTCTTACGACCCAGTACTCCAGAATGAACACTTCCACAAAATCGGGCTGTTTCCTAGGCGTGCGGGTGTGGACATGAGGGTATGTGTGTGTGTGGGCAGCGCACACCCTGTCATCTTAGGACTTGTCTACAGGGGAAAATGTGGGGTGTTTAAGGTCTATCCACTATGCGTATGAGTCAGTGGGAATAAATTACAGCATGTTACACCTTCTGAAGGCTCTAATCCAGGCAACGAGATGTCCTTAGAGGAGGGTAAAACCTACTGTGATCTCTTGGATTGGAGCATCCGCACTATGGTTTAACCTTGCCAGACGCTGACTTCCCACATTCTGCCAACCCCTTGTAACATCCCCAGCCATCCCCACACAGGGAGGCTTGCTGTCCTTCCTCACTGCCATACGGGCTCAGAAACATGGGATCTTCACGGCCTTTTTGCCATTCTCCTTGCAGAACCCATCAGCAAATAGCTCTCCAGAGGGTGCAGCACATTACACAAACTGATTTGACTTCTGGTGCCCATGTGCAAGGCAAAGCTTGTTTGCCCCAAAAAGGGCCTTCTTAATCTTCAGGAATGCTAGTGTTTGGTTTTTTAAAATAGTTTTCCCATGTTATCTGATTATTCCCTCCTATATTTCTGTTTGGTTTGGGTTTCTTTTTTCTCTCTTTTTTTTATATTCTTATCTCTGGAGTTTGCCTCTTGTGCAGCGCTGCATTCTGAGGAGCAGGAAAGACTAAAGGAAAGAGCCTGAATTCCTTTCACTCTTCTTCTCCCCTCAAATCAAAGATGCTTGAAAAGCACAGCTAGAAAGAGTGGATTCTGGTGGTCCTGGCAGATCCTGTGGGTCCCAGGGACCCAAAGCACCCTCCACTGAGCTGCAGCTGGGAGGCAGAATCTCCCTGAGGAGGGGCTGGAAAAAAGAAAAGCCTTTTTGCTCTGAGTTAATTATTTATAACCCATGTTGGCTGAGTATGCAGCCTCTTCCAGCCAGCTCTGTCCTCTCAGCATTTGTGCAAAGGCTAAGAAAACAAATTGAAGATGGGGAAAAGTGTGCTTTCTCAGGCTGAAAGTGGGAGAGCGTGGTATCATAAGACAAAGGGAAATGTCCTTCAAAACTCCAACACCTGAGTATTAGACCATCTCATGCCTCTAATATATTTATTCTTATGAAACCATGCAGAGAGAAGAGGCGATATTCTGGTTTCACCTTCCACATGGGTCTACACAAAAGTGCACAGACACACACACTCCAGCTACTCAAAATAACTTCACTGTTCAACTGTAATGAAGGGACTTTCATAACCATCTGAGGACCGGGACCTGGGTTACAACAAATAATAATTTTTTAAAAAATTAGCAACTGAAGTTATTGGCTGCTCTATAGTTCGCATGTCTCCCCCTGCACAACGTAACATTTTTAACTTTGTAATTATATGGTAGGCACCCAGCGCAGAAGTGCAGGGTCAGTATCAGAGCATCGCAGGGTAATTATGTGGCCATTTTTGTCTTGTAAATTACAGAGTTATCTTGGGATGGAGAGAAGGAGAACGGCAGCAACTGCTTGACTAATTGGTAGTTTAAAGTTTAATTACCCTAGGCCTGACGTGCTGCCTCGCAAATGCAGCTGCTGGAGGGAAGAACAGCTCCAGACCCACACGGACACCGCGGGTCCTGGTGGGGAGCAGCCTCAGCCCCCGGGTACAGACACCAGCCCGTCCTCTGCAGTACATCGCCCTGGACAGATGGACACATCTGGGGAGGAGAGGGTAGGAGCTCTACTGTGGAAAAACTCCAGCTGCCCTACAGGTTGAGGCTATTCCTCTCTTTTACCCCTTCCCAAACCTCCCTAGGCAGAGAAATTCTCCAGTCTCCTAGAAGAGGACAACTTATCACTCCAGAAAGGTGGCCCTGCTGCTGCCCATCACAGCTCTGTCCTCAGGGAGTGCCTTCCTGCATTAAAGGGAGAATTCTTTCCTTAAAGAAATCTTTAATTCCAATTCATTCCTTTGAGCTATGACAGTCAGATCAGATTTAGAATTTGCAGAATAGGTACATATTTTATTTTTACTGGAAGGTCAGAGGGATGTTGGAGCATCGTCATTAACTAGTCTGCTCTTAGTGGGGCTCTCAGAATGGCTGTGAAACACTTCACTTTGGGGGGACACACTGAAGTGGAGTTAAAACTAGTTAGAAAATGCAAGTTGTTACCAACGGTCAACAACTTCTTGGTGGCCTGACCAAGAAGCTGGAAGGCAATACCATGACCCCAGGTGCCCATTACATGTAAAAAAAATCATTATCAGAACAAGCATTAATTGACAGTTCACTTAACTGGCTTTGAAAAGATGCAGATTGAATCTGAAGGCAAAAAATCCAATAATCCAGCAGCCTTGGAGATACCCTGAAGATTATCTTGCTGGCACAAGACACAAAACTCCACAAGGACAATATCACAAAGGAATTAGGTATTTTTTCTACCCAAAAAGTGGATTAGAAAAAAAAGACTTCCAGCTCAATAACTGTAAGATAGTGCTTTACAAAATATGATACGAGAAAAACAGCGAAGGGCAACTCACCAAATTTGCCAGAATGTAGTGGTAGCCATTCCCATTCTTTTCAAGCTTGATGATCTGCAAGAAGAAAACAAAGGATATTTAGCAGAGACCAGCTAGCTAATGAAGTAGAGCTTTGTTTATCTATGCTTCCTCCCCATTTTCCCCCAATGAGACTGCTGAAGACAAGAAGCCACAGCAAAATAGAAGTTCGCAATCTTGTTAGAGGAAGGAAAGAGCTTTAACACATGATATTTGAGCAGCAAGTCTGAAATTAGACAGGACAAGATCCCCAGGCAGATTCCACAGGCAGCGAGAATAAACTGCCTGAACCAACCTGTCTCCTCTGGGCTCAGGGATAGAAATACAGTGCTTTTTCTAAAAGAAGGTTAAACAAGATTTATATTTCAGACATTAAAGGAACAAAGTGGAAGCTGGGGTCCATTTGTCCTGTGAATGCAGCTGAAACTCTGAGCAAGATTAGAGAGTTATTCTGCACATCCTCCCATCTACAGTCCCTGCCAGAGACACCTGCCTGGGCGAGATGTCAGGAGGTTTAGACTGTAGGGCAATTTTTCTCCTTTAGTCCACTGGGATACCTTCAAGCCACATCTCCAGAACAAAGCAAGTCACTCAACAGAGGATCACCCTTGCATGCTCATTGAGATTCTTTATATCTTCACGCTCATGGTGTCCCAATAGATGCTCTTTGACACTTCCTCCTTTCTCCCTGATGCCTGTTAAGTTAGGGGTTTATTCTCTTTTATCAACACAATTGCTTATGGATCTGTAACATCTGAAAGTTTCTATGTTAGCTGGAAAAGTTTCCTTGCCTAAGTAGAAAGGCATCATCTGTTGCAGGGTTGCCTGTGACTATGGGGGACAAGGTCATTGATCAGATTGTCCCCAGCTGTCTTTTTCTTCCTTGATTTAAAAAAAATTATATAGAAACAATACTGTTAAAAACCAAATTATTCTTGCTGACTCCATGTTTCCACAGAAATTCTTCTTCATGGATTTCCAGCACCACTGTTAAATTCTTACCAGGTGAATAGAGACAGATACCATCTGCCTTTTGAGCCAATCCACATACAGAAAACAGACAGTGAAAAAAAATCCCAAACCAACATGCCCTCAGAACCTGTAAAAACAGAAGAATTGCCAGTTTCTGAGATAATTGTGCTGTTTCCATAAGGTTTCTTTGCTGGCAACTCTACCTCTTATTTCCATTGTCATATGAATTGATTCTGAGCTACTGCCTGCATTGCCAACGCTTAGGCAAAATCTGCATGAATGTTAGCAAGGCCAGAAACATCCTCACAGCCAGAATGATGATAAAATGACTGTTGTGTTGGATTCAGCCAAAGATGGGTCTACACAGGACTTCTCTCTGATAGCAGGCTGGTAGCAGGTGTTTGAGAAGCATCAGATGAGGGCGCACACAGACTGATCCTCCCCATGGGACAACACTCCCAGATTATCATGAACAGCCATTTAGGGATTTCCAAATGGATTATAAATGAGCTGACGCTTGCTCTGTGCAACTGGTTCATCTGCCTTAGCCTTTCCCTGATGAAGTGCTCTTGTATGCACATTAAAACTCATCTGGTTCCCAGCATTAATGTGGGGGTGGCAATTAACTCCAATGCAGGCTTCATTTAGTAGCAGTTTCTTACACAACTAATGTCAGCTCCACCAGCTCCACTGCCCTGAGGTTCTCCCAACAGGATCCCTCAGTATGGCTTTTGCTGAGCAGTCTGAAGTCCTCATAAAAAAAACTCTGTATACCTGATGCTATAAAGACATATACTCTTATTATGGGTAGTTGGTTGATTATCTTCCATAGCCAGATCTGAGAAGCAAAACCAGACCCAACTTGTCCCCTTCCATTCATCAACTATGACTGACCTTTGCAGTAAGTCCTAGACCTTGTGGGAGGAAAGAGCATCTCTGGGGCACTGGGATGTCTAAGAATTACGATCCAATTCCCCATTTCTCCAGTGTCAACAATAGCTGGCATTGGCTCCTTCTGCCCAAACTCTCCCTTTGTTATTTTATTAGGTGTCAGAGTCGATGAACCGGAGAGGGCTGCCATCCAGCTTTCCCTGAGCTGTTAATCTTGCAGCCCATCCACCTGAATTATGAGGCTTGCTTCCTGTGTTTTACACAGTTATTTGTGATCTTAATTTATTTTAGAATGCTTGCTCAGTCCTAATGTGTCCGGACGGCAGTAGCAAGCTGAGGTTATAATAGCATTTATCACTTACTCTGAACATGGTGAGAGGCTGTGCTGGGCTGCATGCTGATAGCTCACTTGGGCCACCTAGGTTTCATTACCCACTTCTTAATGGGCCAGTTTGACATCTATTAGAGAGAAATCCTCTCAGAGTGAAACAGTGGCAAAGGAGAAATTCCAGTTATTCATTTTAATGAGAGACAAGGAAGAAACAATACAGGGCTTTGATGGAATACAACCCACCGCTTTCTTAGCCCATTAAGGCTACACAGCGCGGCCCCGCAAATATCCTGCCCTGAACCAAGGCCTGGCTTATAAACGACAGTTACCTCAGCAAAGATAAATCATACCCTTGAGACATAACAGAGTGAAATCTCCCAGAAAGAAATCAGGTCATTTTCCCATTTATGGTTAACACATTGAACACCGGCTCCTCTACAGCTACGGTCTCCAGAATGTGAGGTCTGCCTTGCTGGAGTCAGCGATGGTTATTTGTGTTGTGTGTATGGGGTGGGAAGAAGAAATTAAAAGTGTGTGCAAGCACCAGTGTGTACATGTGAGGGACTGATGCTAAAGAGCCATCCCCAGCTCTTCTGTTCACCAGGGAGCACAAATCCACAGCCACGGAAAGACAGAGACAGGCTTGTCAGGGAAGAAGACAAATGCATTTAAAAGCCCCTGAGATGCTGAGGCAGCTCTTTGAACACCTCAGACACTCAAAGAGACAGGGCAAACAGAGCAGTGACATCAACGCAGAGGTTGCTGGTGCAGTGAGCTGAGAAACTGGCCCCCAGCCCGAGTTTAGGTCCCAGCTGAATTTCACAGGATAATGAGCCGAACAGTATCTTTGATCCCCTCCGGTCATCTGCATGTTCTGAAAGACCCGGTGTCTCCTGCTTACACTGGGATAACTACCTCTGCTCTCAGAAATCCCTGTGGACTCAGAACAAGAAGTCAAATGAGGATAAAAATGGACTACACAAGTCTGAAAAAAGTTATCTGCAGACCTATCCGTAACAGGAGCATTACCTTCTAGGCACAGATGTCTGTTGGAATTGCTCTGTCTCTAATGGTTGTTTTTTACAGCATGGCAAAACAAATATAATCACAAGATCTGGTTTTTTTTTAGTATTCTTGCAAATAGCTTTATTTATATCTAAGTTTAACTCTTCCTCCAGTTCTGTAAAGAAGTTTGAAAAACAACCCACTTATTTTCCTATTCATATTAGGAAAATGAGATAACGTTTGACTACAGAACTTAGTTTTCTGTTAGACAAACCCGGCTTAAAACCCCCACAATGTTAACCCTAGAAATCTGATATACCCTAAAGGAAAGCTTGCAGAAAAGGCAAATTCACCACTTAGATCCTGTCAAAGATTTTGTTCTACTGCAGCTGCTCTGTGATCAGAGAGAAGACTTTACCCTCCAGAATAATCTGGTCTCTCCTTCATGAGCATGATCTTTCCTTTGAGGCTAAAACCTGTTACCTGCTTCGTTATTCTATATAATGGAGTAGCACCCAGAGACATCCAACGAGGATGGATTGTGCTTGTCGCTGAGCTGTGCAGCTGGTGAAATGGCAATCCTTGCCCCAGACAGCGAGCAGCTGAAGTGTGAGACAGGAGATGACAGGTAGCTTAGACAAAGCGACGTGTGAAGCACGAGGCAAGAGTGAGCTGGTTATGAGAAGTGCGATAGTGGGAGTCACTGCGCACCGTCTGCGTGGTGCTGCGGGGCTCCTTCTAAGCCATGTGGGACAGGAGTCCCAGCTGTGGGGAAAGCTTTGGCTGTAGGTATGAGGGGCAAAAATATTAAGGCTGAAGTTGAAGAAAGGACACAAGCATGGACAGATCTGTCCATTGGTTTGCATTGATCTCGCGTCCACAGAAGTCCATATTCAGGATTTAGGGAAAGTATTAAAGGAGGCATAGAGGAAGGAGGATGGGGAATATTTGGGTCTGCACTACTGGGCAACCTATATAGATTGAGGATGAGTAAGGCAGGACACACAACCTGGCTGCTGAGTTCTCTGCTGCATATCCCATATCTCTGCTGCATATCTGCCTCATGGCCATAAGCTGACAAAACAGCCAGGAGCTGGCAGGAATGAACTAGTCTCTCTCACTGCAAGGCACGAGAGGAGCTGGAAACATCCGATCCCACTGCAGCCTGGATGCCCTGGGATGATGCCGAGCTCCAGCCTGATCTGGAGACATTGCTCCTGAGGACACTACAGATGTACCATTAAGCTTCTCCATCACTGTCCTGCTGGCAGTGGTTGTGAGAATTTGGTGCAGCACATGGAGGCTGGAGGACCAGGAGTCTGGCAGTGCCGATTCACACCTCCACCCTAACTCACAGGAGGTGGGAAAAATGGAGAAAAGCTCGGCAGAATAGGAAGTGCCACGTCTTGTGCACACTGCTTGGAAGAATTAGCACAAAGCAGACTTGCTGGGGAGTAAAAGGCTCAGCAGAGGAGTCAGTCAAGTAGGGAACATGGAGCAGCAGATCTCACTCAGCACGAATACATGGGAGCTCCTAGTATTTCTACAGCTTTGCAGTTTCCACAATAACACAATGGAGAAATACCTGCAAGCTCAGCAGGCTGCTGCAATACACACACATCACATGCAACGAGAGCTTCAATGAGACATGGATGAGACAAGAATGGGGAGGAGAACTTCTCTAGGAGAAACAGCCCTTCCTGTCCTGCATGCAAGACCCCTCCCAAAAGACCCACACCAACACAACCTTGCTAAGGATGATGTTCAGCCGCTCAGATTCACAGTCCACCACCACCAGCCTTTCCTTCTTCTTCTCTAGCTCCTGGAAGAGCATGCGGTAGCCCTCTTCTGTTGTCGTCAGGATGTTGACAGCTGTCACCTGCCAGTTCTTCTCAGCTGCAGTGTCCAGCACTTTCTGTAGGACTGACAACCCTGCGATGGGAAGAGGACAGTAGTGGGAGAACCAGGTTTTAGTTGTGCAATGGCAGCTTTCTATCCCTCTGACAGCCCACATAACGGCCTCAAGCTGGGCTGGGTACAGCATCGCAAGAGCGCAGCAGAACTACAGAGTGCAGCTAATAGTCTAGCATCTTACCCAAACACAGCTGGGCTAGAATTAATGACTCCTGCTTTTTCTATCTTAGCACAGGAAAATAAGACGATTCCAGGCCTAGTTTTCTTTGTAATCGGCAGATCAGTCTCGTTGATCAGGCCCTACTGTGGGATTCAGATAAGAGCTCTAATCCCCATCTTCTTGTCTCTCACTACCCAAATCACTTGATTTCTTTGGGCCATAGTTTCCTTCTCTTCTTTCATCTGTTTACACTGTCCTAGGGTTAGGGACACCCTCAGCAATCACAATACACAATGATATTCAGCATCCTTGTCTCTCTTGGCAGTATCTCATCAGAAAACTTCATTATTTTTAAAAGGATCTTGCATAAATTACACGCACAGCCTTTCAGAGGAGATATACGTACTCAGCACTACTCTGAAGTCCTGCTAGACAACCCTGCCTACTGCAGTTCTTTTGGGATACTGAGCATGCCCATGTTTCGTGACAACAGAAAGCAGGGCAGGATGCTTTTACACTTTCCCCTTGTTTCTTAAGGTCATCTTGTCCCTGCAAGGGCTAATGACACCTTCCAGGACAGAGCTGTGAACCACCTTTACCTCTGCACTGTCCTCCAGAAGTCCATTTTGCTCTCAGCCTCCAAACCTAGAGTTTTAAAGACATCTGAGAGCTGGGAAAATAAATCACAGAGCAATGAGCTCACTAGCCTTGTTCATGGTTTAGAAAGTTAGATAATATCTTCCAAGAGCCCAACAAAGGCTTTTGCTGTTTTACATAGACAAATAACACTCACTAACACAAGGAACCTGGGAGTTTTTCAAGCTACCTGCCAGAAACATACACACATATCACAACTGGATGTGGGCTCGGGTGAGACCTGAGCAGCTGTTGGTTCACATTTATAAATGTGCATCTTAGTGACCTTGAGTTCAACAGACCTATTAAATATGGGACCTATTTAAGATAGACAATTTCCCCATTTGAAATTCAAACCACTTACACATTAAATATTTCCCTTGTGTTGATGGGGTTCAGCTCCGACCCCATGAATGCAGGTATACTGTGTCAGGTTAATGCTTCATGTGATCAATGCCCACCTTCAGCAGGAATGAATATTTAGAAAAGGAATAGAGGACAAGGAAGGCATAGGGTGACCCTTCCCTTAACCACCCTCTCAGTCTCCAGCAATCCACAGTAAAATGACTTCTTGAGGCAAAGACTCCATCTAGACCACTATGTTTAATTGCTTGGTAACCCTTCCCACATACTTGTGACTTACCCCGGTCAGCATCATAAATATACACAAACTTCTGCCAGCTGTAGTGCTCGATGACACTGATGAGGGCATCCTGGAGCTCTGGGCGAAGCTGGAGAACAAACTGGTTTGATGTTTCAACAGGGAAGCTTGGCGTTATGAAGCAGACGTGGAGAGCCCCGCAGAAGGACGTGAGCATGTTGACGGTCCTCCTCTCGTAAAATCCAAAGATGGCATAGACGCCCTTGGAGAACTGCGAGCAGACTGGAGAAGCAGAAAAAAAGGTCATGAGGGCAGAAGGACAAGGAGGTTTCTCAGGCAAGTCACCAAAATAAATCTTTTCCCTGGGATAAGCTGTAGTTTCTCTGGGTAAGATCACTTTCCTTGTGGCCTGTGGGTTGGTGGCCACAACCTTCTGGCCATGGGGTGCTCTGTGCATTACCACAGACCTGCTTTACCTTCAGTAGGCAGAAGGGACACAGGAGAATGAATTCAGTATCCTCAGGATTTTGCTGCTTCTGGGACAAAATGTATTATCTGAACCAGGGAACTCCTCAGCAGAAAAGCACAGTAGCTCACCAAGCCCTGCCTCCTTGGGATGACAGCTGTCTGGGACCTGTAGCTCTTTTACTATGGGGAAAGAAGTCTGCAGCTAGAGCTTGCTATTGCAGCCCCAGATGCTTTCAAGGTGCAGAAGGAAAGCATTTGCATGACAGCACAGCCCTTTGTGGCCAATAACTCCAGGAGGAAGCCATAGGTTTGATCTCAGAAAATGAGACCGCTCTGAGAGGGCATCTCAGCAAAGGTTCACCTAGGTTCAATACACTCATAGCACAACTATGAGGGAGATTTGTCCCCAGGCATGAGCTGCAGGCACTGAGGTTGGAGCTGCTGACACCAGGGGTGTGTTGGTACTTGGGGACACCTGCCTGGACATTTCTGGTTTCCTCCAAAAGCCATGCAGGGAAAGGCTGTGGGCTCAGTGAGGCAGTGGTGGTGGCCTGGGAGCTCTCCATGACTAAGCTCTGAGGGTGCACACTGGGTTCTCCGTCGGATAACTGTGTCTGATCCCAGCAGCTGGCGCTGCGCTGCACAGGGAAAGCTCCTGGGCTGAAGCTCTTCTCAGGAGAGCATTTAATGAGACCGTGGGAGCTGCTGGAAAAATGCCTCAGGATCTCAGTCAGGCAGAGAGAGTTCACACTTTGGGTTGTAAAACTTAGCCCCTGAGACAGTCAGACTCGTTTAATATCACCCCTGTTTATGGCACATCCCAAGTTATCATCAATAAATCTCTAAGACAGAGGTGTTGGCAGTGACAGCATTTTCCCTGTGTCAGAACTCCTGGCACTGGTGTCTCCTCCCGTTGTCACTCTGACTCTGGAGACCTTTGGCTCTGACATTTTTACTGACTCAACACCTCACACATCACTTGCCAGCCCCTCCCCCCAACAGAGTGCAGGGTGAGAAGCTGGATGTGACATTTTGGGGTCCCCTGGCAAGTGCTGTGAGCTGCTTGGGAATCCCTTGACCTGGTTTCTGCTGGTAGCCACCAGCACCGAACCTTCTGCACATGTGGCTGGACACATACTCTTAAACATGAGCTTGCTTCATCCTTAGCTGGGCTGCATCCAAAGCTCTGAGCCTCCAGTGGGGACCAGAAGTCATCCTCAACTGGCTTACTGCCATCCTGTGTAAGATTACCTCGTTCCTCACTCCTCTACTGCCAGCATCAAATATTCAGAGGGAAGATGAAGAAATCCTGCTTCCTACCCTGCAAAGCGAGTCCCCGCTCCCATCACAACACCAAAATGAAGCCAGATTTTTGAAACGATGCAGAGTGTTGAGAGCTGAGAACCGAATCTCATGACACCAGTGAGATTTTTTCCTTCCTCTTGGAGGTGACTCCAGGTTTTGAGCATTCCACCCCAGAAGTTTGTTCCCAAGGTCACTCATCCTCTCTTCACTACTCAGTGACTGTGGTCTCACATACCTCAGCACCCTCCTCAAAATACAAAAGGACTGTGTATTTCTGTGGGACAGGGACTGCTCACAGAGCCCGAACCATGACGGAAATAAACCTCTCTTCTCTTTATTTTCACGGCAGTGCCTCTCTTTGCAATCAGCAATTGTGTCTGTATCAGCTGGAGTCACTGCCCTCATCATGAGACTGACACATTCAGGAAGAAAAGTAACAGGCACAGATAGAAATAGTCTGAACATCATTTCCATGTGACTGGACCAGTGGGTCTAATGAACAGTGCGATATACCATATGTGAGACATCAGAACATCATCTCTGGAGACCCGGGCTTCAGACTCACCGAATGATTAAAGTGACATTCTCGGGGCAGCTGAACAATCCAGCACAATTAATAATCCAGACAATAAACTTAGCTGGCTTGCTTTGTTTAGTATTAGGCAAGCCATGGCTTCCTTGAATTTTATTCTCTATTTGAAATGAATCTATTATTTTTTAGATATTTTTTTTTTTAACTCTGTGGCTCAGTCACGCTCAGGCAGCCCTCCTACACTGTTCTGAGACACTCATCAATCCCAGCGTTTGAAACAGATTGCACCAAAGACAACTGGGAGAACGAACAGTCTTTATCATTAGTAAGTCTGGAAGGAACCCTAGCTCGCTTTGTACTTTCAGACTAAGAGGAGCCATGGACAAGACAGATAATCTGGAAAAAAAAAGACTTGCAGAGCGTTACCACCCAAAGAACAACAAAGACACTGTTGTGTCAATTCATCTGGAAAAATGAAAAGAGTGAGAACTGCAGCCACCTTCCTGGGACTGAACTTGGCAAAATGTAAAACCAACAGCAGCAAAGGAATTTAAATTTCAGGACTATTTTAAAATACAGATGTTCCAAATTACTTCACCCAGCAAAACTAAAAAGAAATTACTTGCCATTTACTTAATACACTGAAATAGCTGGAATTTCTTTATATTTGCTTTAATTGTATTATTAAGCAAATTTATTAACAATTGTGTTCTCATTTGATTGCTCTGCAACTTCCTAATAACATACTATTAAGAATTGTAAACCTTAACTAGAGGAAACAAATATTTTAAATTCTCTTTGTTTTTCTAGAGGGGAAGAAGCTGATGAGTTCCTCGCTGGTCACTAACCTCTGACTGATGCTTTTCTAAAAAGATTATGAAACATAAAAGGGACAAAGATCGTGCTAGAATGGATGGTCCAACAAGTTGAGCTCTGCTGGTCAATTGGCCATGATAACATCACACTTTGCAAGCCTTGTGGCAGCTACTTGTTGGGTGGCCACTGGCTGGCTTTACCTACAGAAGAGAGTTGCAGTCAGTCTGGTAATTAGCTCAAGCACTTTAATTTGGACCGTTCAGCCTCAGAATCTCATTTCTACAGGTGGGAAACTGGGTGAAATGCAACAGCATAAATGTCTGCCTATCCAAGGAGGTGAGCACGAGCGAAGAGTGTTCACTTGGGTGTAAATGCTGACATTTGTGACAGTTTGCATGTGCTATTCTTGGCCTTTGGGCTGCACAAAGGGAAAGGACAGAGAACACCTATTCTGGGTTGTAACTCTGCTATTATCTTAAAATGAATTTATAATTAATTACAGAAAAGTTTTCCTCTAAACAAGCCCTCGGAAAATACAGTTCATAATGACTGATAACCATGGCAACTACTACCTTATTGACCCTGTTCAGTCCTGTATAATTGATCACGTTGGGGCTTTTGGCTAGGACATTCCCAGTGTGTCCTGCACCAAGCACCATGGACATCCCATATTCTTCCTTCTCTGGGCACAGGATCTCTCACTGAGGCTCCCTAGTGCCATCCCACAAATAAAATTAGGTAAAAGCAGAGGCTTTAATTTGATTGTCACCTGGTTACACTGTAAACACAACCCAGCAACAACCAGCTACACTCTGGACACAACTCCACAGTGCCTGTTGCAGCCAGGTGAGGTGAGACCTCCTCAGACTGTTCTAAAACCACTCCTAGCTTACAGTAAAAACAAAATAGCTTTGTAAGATTTCTGGTACCTAGTTAAAAAGTGACTGATGTGGTAGAGCAAGCAGAAGGAGGCCTTCTCCCCTCTCCCTTTGTGGAAAGGTTGCCTTTGTGGAGCTGGTGTGTCCTTGAATTCAGATGAGGAAAAAGCACACTCTGCTGTGCTTCACTCACGGTTGAAATCCCCAGACTCTAGGATTTCTAATCCTGCGATTTCTCTCAAGTTTCACTTTTCATATGGAAATATTCAAGGTAAAGCATTTAAATCTAAGAGACGAAACACTGATTTTATCGAAAACACATGCAGGAAAGGACACCTACCCAGCAGCTGAAGACAGGGAGCTCTGATCACCTTTGCAAAAAGAAAAATACATGCTCACAACTTTAAATTGCACATTTTTTCTACAGAAGAGGGAAGCAAAAGAGTTGTTCTGAGTCTATAAAAATTCCTGGTAGACTTTGGTTTTGGCCAAAAATCACAGAGAAAGTAGATGCACAAGACTGCACAAGACTGATTCCTGCACTCAGGAGGGCCAGGGATGTCATGGAACTGGAGGTTTGATCAGGTGAAAGGCAGATCTCAGACATAACAGAAATCTCACTTGGATTTTGGTAAAAGCAGAAGGGAAACAAAAAAGTTTCTCTTTGTCACCACAAAGAGGGGCTGAAACAGTCTCTGCATTTGACGGAGGAGAACGAGAAAATGAGCTGCACAGAAGGATGGGAATGAGGATTTGGTCTCCAGGAGTGAAAATGGAGCAATTCTGCTGAGAATCTGCAAACACGACTGCAAAAAGGCAACTGCTCCCCATGGACACAGCTGGAGAAGAAGCCTGGTAGGAGATCCTGGCAACGCTCATCTGCCATTTCCTTTAGAAGCAGAATTTTCACCATTTCACTGAGTTTAAGACTAGAAGGGGACATTAGATCATTTCTACTGACTTTCTGTATCTCATGGACCATTAAGTTTCACCCAGCTACGCCTGGAGGGAGCCAATAATATGGTTTAGTTGACTCTCAGGAGACTCAACTGCTGCGTGCCTCTGTCAGACAACAGAAGTAGCAGAGACACTACTAATACCCAAAGCCACAGGAGCAGTAGAAAAAATTGATTAAACAAAATATCCCCAGATGTTCCCCACAAACAACTCATGTTCTCTGTTGCAGGAGGAGACAAAACCCCCAGATGGTCCCTGTCAGATCTCAGAGCCCTTCCCAACCCTGGAGGATGTCATATCTGAGGAGCATCCAGGAGGGAAGACACCACACCCCCTCCAGGAAAGCCATTCCTACATGCTGAGCTGCAGATGTTGTGAGGATTTTGAGCAAACAACCATAGTCCAAGCAGTCAGGGAAAGAAGAGGGCAATTTGGAATTGTAGACTCCAAAATGAGAAGAAATCTTTGAAATCACCCAGTCCAACACACACAGCACTTACTCCAGAAACCAAATTAACATATGCCTTTTGAAAATTGCAAAATTAGTGTGGCCAGACTTTGAGTGTAATAAAAGTCATCTCAGTCTGCTGTCCTCTGTAAGCTGTTAAAGACTCATCCTGCAACGCTGGCAGCCCCAATATCAGTGCAGCACATCCTTTATCTGCCCAAACCTGTTGGGACACAGAACCCAACCCCTCACTTGCAGCAAAACATACTTATTGACAACAGCAGTGTCCAGGAGCAGTTCCCACATGCTTTGCTTTGCTCACTTGGAGTATGTGTGTGCACATGTGGGAAAGAGGAGGGGGGATACGCATGCATAATTTATTTTTAGCATGCCCTGCCTGGAGGCGACCCTCACATGGTGATGGAGAACCTGACATCAGGTTGGCGAAGCCGGTGGAATTTTGATGAAAGAGCACCAGTGTCTGCTTCAATTAGGATCAGCTCAGCTTTCCTCCCAAATGTTTGTCCTCACAGTTCTCCAGTGTGGCGTAGGTGCCAGAGTGCATCTCTTCAGCACATCCCAACGACAGCATGTTCCCACAGATTTTTCTAGCAGGGGAAAGCCAAACAGATTCTACACTCCCCCATCGCTCCACGCATGTATTTAGCTGACAGCAGATATGTCCCATATATTTGATCAACTGCAAATAAAGCTGATGTGATATCACAAGAAATACATGTTTCTCTTACAAACATATAGAAGTCACAGAAGCGTGCTCCCTTTCATCGTTTTCCTGCACTGAGGCTCTGACCATCTTGGAAGCTGGAAAGCAGTGTGGATTTTTATGTCAAGATCTGCTTCTCTTCCCTCATATTTAAACAATAACCCATGACTGAGAGCTGCTCATAACTGTTCATGCTGCTAGCTTCACTTTTAGTTAAGTTCACCTGCCTGACAAATAAGTCTTAGTTTGCTTGGCTGACAAATGATAACTTTCCCTTGAGATCAAATTGGATTTGGGATACTTCTTTCTCGCATGCTGCTGAGTTTTAGGAAATGGAAATAACATGGAGCTTTTGTCAACAAATACTAACAACATGGACTCTTAGTCGTTTAAGTGCACTTCTGAATTATAATCACGGTGGTGGAAGATATGTCCATAGGAGGTTGACTTTTACTTCTCTGTCAAAGGGACCAGTTGAAAATCATAGCTCTTCCATTTTTGCACTTCACACCTTGAAACCTCTTTTTCTGATAGAGTCTTCAAATGTAGTTCTTATTCAGTGTACAAAATGGAAGAGAAAATTCAAATATCAAAGGTCTTAATGGGGTCACTGAGCTTGTTGAAGAAAGAAAAGGAAAACCAAGGTGTTTGACAAGACTTTCCTTATTTGCTTTGCTTGCTTTTAAATATGTTATTACTTTGAGGATTGCTAAGATTTTGTTGAATCATATAAAATTAAGAATTAAGTATATTGAAGGGTTGCCAGTTAATATTCAAACTATTTCTAAGTAATGGTGGCGCTTTTAACAGGAATTAGGTGCAAATTCCCTACATGAAATACTGAGATAATGAGCATCTTTTAACCAAACCTGGACTAGAACCCAGAGTAGACATGGGTATGTATCAGCTGAGACCAGGGTCTTCTGGGGTCACAGACTTGGATGTTCCCTTAAATAAAATGTCTGTTGACAGCTGTATTTTCTGCATAGCCTTCAAATGATGGCTAACCCATGGAAAGAAAACAGAGACACCAGTGGAAAGGACAGGATGGCCATCTCAAGCAGCATTGAGACTTTACAAAAGCCCTTCTGTTGTTAGAATTAGGTTATTATTCCAATAGGGACAGGTTGGCTAATGAGGATCCTGTGGCTAACAGATCTTATATGTAAAGGGAAACAGGTCCAGTGCCATCTCTGTTTCAGGTTTGTTATCTAATCATGACTTGGATCTTGGCTTGTGAAGTGGAAGAAGGTGACTGCCTTTCTCTGAGCCCCATCTGTTCCAGTCCCTCAGGTCAGAGACTGGCTCTTCCTCCATGCTCCTAAAGACCTAAAATAAGAACATATTCTGAGCTGGAAGCACTGATGCCACACTCTCAAGCTGTGTAATTTTCTTGTTATCTACTGCCTTAATCTCTCCAGTGTCCCATACCAAAACCACAGCTTTTCCACACCACTTCCTGCTTTTGTAGCTTTTTTAAAACAGAAAAGACATGCAGAAGGGCTTTGGCACCTGGAAAAAATTCTACATATTTCAGCTCTAATGAAGGATTTGTCTTTTTAAAAAAATTCTCTTTTCGTACATGCCTGTCTGGTTCATTTCTGGGGTACAGCTAGCTATGAAACCACAGCAAGGCAACCCAGCTGGGATACAGTCTTCTGAGATCCTTTTATGGCACGTTATGTCATTAAAAATCATCATCTTTCATTAATGAAAGGTATATCTCCTGCTCCTGGAGCTCAGGGATGTCCCACTGGTGGCTCTTGAGCCTTGCATGGCTTTTGAGCAGTTTGATGTTGACACATGTGCCAGAACTGTCAGAGAGCCTGTGCTGGCAGCGGGGCTGCTGAAAAGTCCAGCCTTATGCTGTGTCCAGAAGGAAGCAAGTGGAAAAAGCTGGCCATGCTGGGCTGCCTTGGAGCAGCAGAAGCTCTTCAAAACCAGCTCCTGCTCACAACCCTCACCTTGAGCTCCCCTACAGCTCCCCTAAAAGGAGGGGGTGATGCTTCATAGGGCCCCCAGCTATAGATGGATGTTGCTGTGGGCCCCATGGGCTCTGGGAGACCAGCTGTCCCTGCTCTCACGTCACCTCCTGCAGTAAAATAGAAACCCAAAAATCTGTCCTCGTTGAACTCTCCATGTCTGAAGCAGAGTCATAAATATTAAAGCAAGATTACTACAAATGAAAAAGTGTCAGTGATATTATAAAAGGAGGCAAGGGATGAGGGTTGAACCAATTTTACTTTTGCTGTTTTATTAGATGGCCTTTTGTATTATATTAGTCCTTCTGCAGATAGTGCTACACTAGGAAAACTAAATACAATATCACGGTGTAGCTTTCTGCTGGGGACCATGAACAACAACGGAGGAAAAGAAAAAAGGACCAAACCGACAGCATGTTAATATAGCACATAGCACACTGCTCTTAGGTCAGCACAACATTTAATTCTGGGCTGTAAGAGCTGAATTATTAAAACAGAGTAAAAAAGAGAGGAGTGAGTGGTGGGAGGGGGGAAGATAAGCAGTAGCAGAAAGCAAATGTGTCATGTCACATAAAGAAAAGCTCACTGCAGATGGAATACATTTTGTCTTCAATAGCTTCCTTTCTTTCCCTAATACATTATATCTGTTCACGGCAGTTTTTCTAGACATTAAAGCCTGTGAATGTCTTCAGTGCAAGCCTCAGGTTCTAATGAGGATTTTGTAAGTGCTTGCCCTGAAACCTGTTGCAGGTCACAATGCGAAAACCAGACAACGGACTTTCTCTGGAAAAGTTATTCCAACATTAATGTTACTTCCACTGGGGAAGGAGGGTGTTAATGTCTACCTCAACGACTCCTTTCTTTATCCCGATGATTGCAATTTTGGTCCCACGTCGCCCTGCTTCATAAAACATCTGCATAGATATTCCCAGATTTTCTCTAGTCTGTGCTTTTGCAGATGTGCCAGTTTAGAAGCCAAACTAATGTCTCCGTCTCTGATGTGTTCTCTGTGACATTCCTGAGACTTGTGTTGTTGCCTTCAATTAGGAAAACAGTATTTTGGTAAATTTTCTCATCTGTATTGGTCCCGTTTTTTTCAGGATTACTTCCTGCTCATAATAATGTCTCCATTAACCCCTCCCTGAAGTCTGCTCCAGGCATGGAGTTCAGTTACGATACATATACTCCTCCTCCCAGGACTGTAATGAAGGTTGCAATCCAGACTCTTTTTAACTGCAGCTCTCTACCAGCCTCTCTCCCTGCCCCATCAGCTCAATACCTTTTAATTTTCCATCAAAATCTAACCTTGTGGGGTCTTGGTCATTTGCAATCTACAGGACTACAGCTTTACGGGGCACTGAATTCCATACTCTAAATTACAGGATCAGGACCAAATTTTGTGATTTGGCAGGCATCTGAAGAACAGACTAACTTTCAACATGATTACTTCCATACATAGACATGACTATGCGTTTATCAGCAAGATGCACAGTAAAAATCACTGTATTTAGAGAGCGGGTCTGAGTAGGAAGGTCTCATCTGGTGACCAGTGACAGCAGGAGACCAGGTGGCCCAGCAGACTTCCTCAGAACTGGGTCTACACACGGTATTTTCTGTGCCTGCTTTGGGATCTCAGCACTTGGAAGTGCTGAGGTCCGACCTGCATACAGAGCTCCGCTTTCTGCTTTAACAGTTCTCATGATGGCTTTAAACATTTCCCTCCCCAGGCACTGAGCTTTTGCTAGCAAGATACGTGACACGCACTGAAAGAATATGCCTGTTTGAGAACGACAAGTCACACACAGCAGTTTGGATCACAGCACCTGGACAGCTACACACCAACGCTCTCACGTCAGCGATGATGTGCTCTCGTGCCCTGAGCCTGCTCCTCCGCACGCAGCCGGAGGTGAGCACCTCTAATCCCTTCTCCTTTCTTCCTGTCTCTATTTTTTCCCCACTCCTGCTTCTAAATTTCCAACTTTTAATTGTTTTGTGCTATGGTGCATAAAACCTTATCCTTGCATGGCACTGAACTAACACAAATAATTTTAAGTCTTTCTTGATAACAGACTGGAAACTAACAACTTTATTTATTAACACTCCACCTTTTTCTATTCAAAGCAGCCAAAAAACCTGACAACACACACACATGCACATGATGCTTCCATGGTCCCTGGGAATATATTTACACTCAGGTACAAGCACTGGATTTCTTGGTCCCAGTGTCAGACTCCTGATGCTCTTCAGCCAACAGAGTCAGCTGCATCCAAGCAAAGCAGGTGTTAAACTTTGCAAAGTCAGGTGTTCCCAGCTGGTGTTCCCAGCTTTTAATCCCTGCTTTGGATGCATATGAAAAGAGACCTGTATTTTTCCTTAACTACTGACTCCTTCTCCTGATAGTGATTTTTTTAAATTGACGAGAAAATCCCCTAAACAACTCCCTTTTTAAACTTCAGGGGTGTGTTGCCTTCAAGGAAACATAAGGATATGCCATATCCCATACTCCTACGTAGGATGTGTGGGTATTATTATTAATTGCAATTGGCTCAGAATTACTCTTATTCTGTTATCCCCCACACATGAGTACCCGCTGTAGATGCAACCCTCACTCTGCATGTGTTTGTAGGATGCCTGGCACAATGCTACGAGGCCTCTGCGAGGTACTATAATGTATACGTGTTAAATAGCAATAAAGAAAACCACTGAATAGCCTCCTTGGAGTAGAGAATTACCTTCCCAGCAGAGAGGAGAGAAACGATGCGGCTGGCTCACCACACAAAGTAAAACAAAAGATAAGGAGGGACGTAAATGGAAAGCTGGGAGAATTTTCCATAACCTAATGGATCTTTTCAGAAGTGATGATGTGCTCTACCTTGAAATATCTCGCAGCCCAGGAGGGAGGCTGGCTGATGCAGGCTTTAGAGGGCACAGAGGATGTTTCCCTCTTGTAGTAAGCTATTGTTGGCTTTTCTGACATTATTTGACTTCCTGTTCATTTAAAAATAAAAGACAGCAGACAAAAACCACAGGGTACATTGTGTGGGGAAAGCACCAGCAAGCTCACCTCTCCACAGGAATAGAGTCTTACTGGTCTGGGTAAAGAAGGAAGAACTTGCCCTTATCCAGGACAAAACATTCTTCTCCAAAGAAAACCTCTTGCATACAGGAAAAAGCATCTTGTCCTTGGGGCCCGAAGTGGGAAGCAGTACTTAAACCCACCAGCTGACATGTTATATATAAATATTCACATTTCCTATAAATTTTCAAGGCTATGTTGCAGGTATCTGCTGAACTAGCAAGGCAGGTGCTCCAAAACCTACATGTGCCATCGCTGCTCCAAAAGTGCCATCTTTTCTGCAGTCACTGGAGCCATTAGAATCTTCTGAAAAGGGGAGCAGCAAAGGTACAAGCCCAGCGAACTACACTCAGCATGTAAGGGGTAAGCTTCTGGAGCACAAGCCCTTTGTGCTACCTGGTTGTAAATTGTATTCACCGAAGGTCTCTGAAAGCAGGAATGGTTTTAAAACCCCATTTAACACCCCAGCAAGGGCTGAGTTCAGTGCAGAATGACAAGATCCTTTGACATCTGAGAGTGCTGGCTTTTGTGGGCTTAAGTGCCTCCCTTGGTGGTTCTTTGCTATAATAATTTCTTGTAGGGTTTTTACTTTTCCTTTTCACATTAATGTTCCATTCCATTGTGCTCATAGGTTTCTTCAGGCCTACTTAATGTCAGGGGGAATATTACCATTTCTTCCCTGTCATTAGAACAGCTTTAATCCTGTCTGCGTTGCGAGGGCAATAAATGATAATAGCTACCACATTTTTATTTCTGCAGTGCCTCTGAGCATCAGGTTTTTTGAAAAATCCCAAACAAACAAGTTTAAGCTTGGGATCTTTTAAACCCGGTGGGAGACTGTGTTGTCTGGGGAGCAGGAATGCAGAACTGTGACAGATGGCGAGATCTGGACCTATGGTTTGCAATTTTATGGTCTCTGGTGAAACTTCTGTGCGAATAGCTCGTTGTGGGTGGTGGAACAAACAGTTTACATGAAGTGCATCTAGCTAGCGCGTCCAGATGGAGCTTTTTTGGAGAGGTGATACTTGTTAAACTGGGGCTGCAAGCAGCTGTAGAGGGCGGCTTCCCTCTCGCAGGAGGTGGAGGCATCAGTGGGAACGGGGGAGCTGGGGGAACTCCACTCTCTGTTCTACTGCTCCAACAAACTTGTGGATTGATAGACCTGGAACCCCTGTGTGAATGTGTCCCAAAACACCAAATATCAACCAGCTGGCTACCTAGCAAGACCTTCACCGGAAACACTAAAAAATCTTGGGTAAAATCTGTGTCATTTGGAAACACAGTGGAATCCAAGATTTTCCTAAAAAATCTTGGGTAAAATCTGTGTCATTTTACCAGCATGACAGAGGAGACTTTTACAGCTACAAACTTCTCCCAAACCTTCACTTAAATCCATAAAAATCACCTCCCATAACAAGCCGGTCCCATAAGGAAATGAACCTCACAGGACTGAGAAAAGGACAAAGAGGTGGGAGAAGCTGCTCAGCCTGTCACCAATTTTAGATAGTCAGCTGGAATGCACACCTTTTGCTTAAAAAAAACCCTGGGTAGCAAATTCCATTGATGTTAGTGGCAGGTGGCACCAAATGCTCAGACACAAAGCATCATAATAGCATCTTCTAGAGAGACAATAACTTCAGGAAAGGATTTTTTGACTAGATGTTTCACTTGCAGAGCTTCATGTGTTCACAGGAAAGATTTCTGTTTGTGGAAAACACTAAGTCATCTTCTGTAGGTAGAGACCAGTGAAGTTACCAGGAGAATCTCCATTACCTTGAACAGTCTGCACTATCAGTGGGACTGAAAAAATGGGAAAAATGGGATATGTGTCTTAGGAGAAGAATGAAGGAACATCTTTAGTATTAGGAAAACACTGAGATCTCTTGCTCGACATGCCTAGTTAGATACAAACAGCACCTTCTCTACTGATTTCCATTCCAGGAGAGTTTTTAAGCTCCTGAAGAAAGAGACTCTCTAGTGAGCTGTAAAGAGCAAGAGAGATCATGTAAAACACTCTGCATAAATGCAAATTGAGGGGACGCCAGCCAGAGCACAGGAAGGGAAGTTGTTAGAAACTTGGGGTCATTCATCATCCGGGAGCAATGACACTGCACATACAGATGCAGTTTTTGTCTCAAGCAGTTACTCAGTGTAAACCAAAGACTGCGACATGATTTAGGCAGCTACTGAGAAAACCCCACTGCTTCTCAGCAGATACTTTACCTGTAAAATATTATTTAGACAGAAAAGCAGCAGCAGACTGAAGGATGCTAATTTGTATCACTTTTCACAAACTTTAGAGACTCACTCACTATTCACCAGACGTTGCTCAAGCCTTCTGTTGACATTGCAGGGAGATGCCCCTGATGAAATACATTAGTCCATGAAATCAGAGTTGCTGGCAACCCCATGGTCAGGCAGGTCTTGAACAGAGAGATGGCAGGAGCACCAGGGTTTCAAGGAGTAGAAACAGTCCTTGGATTTAACAAATATTGTGCAAGACAACCGAGCCATGGAGAGCTTCACACATCAGGTGTTAGATTTGCTTCCCACATGGAAAACTGGGGAAACTACACTGTGTAATGGACTCTAACAGTACATCTAAAGTGAGCACATGGATGGCTAAAGGTATCATTAACTTAATTAAGGCACCATTTATTCCAGAAGCCTCCAAGGGGAAAGGCAGGTGGAACTGCTATCTACAAGAGAAGGTTTCCAGAACAGAGGCTGCTGCCATAAGTGGGCAAAACCACAGTAAAAACTTATTCTGGAAGAAACAAGGCAAAAGGAAATGTCTCTGGGCCAGATTCCTCTGTCTTTTGGTGCGTGCAAGAAGCCAGGGGGCAATGTAAAAGCCTGTGATTTACACCTCTGGGATTGCCTTTTCTAAAACAATGTGGGCTGTAATTTTCTTCTTTCTGTACTGCAACCCACCTTAGGTGCTGAGTGTGGCAGAGAGGAGTATGTAGCCTTCATTTTGAGTTCCTGACCTTCCTGTTAGAGAAAAGATTAATTTCCCTGTGAGAGAAATTATTTTTGCCTGCTTATGCTTAACGCGGCAGTGAACGCCTGCAGTCATATTTCCTAAGTATTTGTTCTGATCATTCCTCTGCACTACTAGTCCTGACAGTAGAGTGGTGTCAGTTGAGAGCCTTGGTAGCATTTCCAAAACATGCTTAAATAACTTGGTTGACTACCATGTCTCTTTAAAGAAAAGATGTTGAAATGATCTGAAGGTGATTTGGGATCTAAGCACATAAGGAAGCCATATGGTGCATGCAACCTTTGAAAATTGGGCCTTAACTTATGTATGCTGAAAGGATCTCTCCTGTAACACCTTTTAACAGTTCACTCTTAAGGTCTGATGCTTTCCTGACATTGCCTGTGGTCTAGACTGGAAGAACTGGGATGGCAGGTGGTGCAGGTTTGGTTGACAGAGGTCCTCTGTGCCCATGCTTTTTGCACCAACCTGATGGCACAGCTGTAAATGTGTGGCTATAAGACACTTGCTTCACCCTGTGAACTTCATTCTTAAATCTCCCATAGAAGGAATAGAGTAATGAGAAAATCATCCACTTTCTGCCTGGTTAGAAAGAATAATCTATGCAATATAAGTAAGAGTGTAGGACACTTTATTTCAATGTAGAAAAGCTGTCTATGTTATAGTGTCCCTGTTAACCACATTGGGGCCAACAGAATTACCCTGGGTTTAAGTATGGTCTAGTTTTGTCAGCTGGAAAACAAAACATGTTTTCTAAATGAGGCTGCAGGGACATGGGACCTGATTTGTGTGTGCAGTCAACTGTGACTTGCTTGTAAAGTGTATTTGCTTTACTTTTGCTTGAGTATAGGTCGCCAAGGTCCTTCCCAGCAGTGTCCTCAGGCATAAAATCAAAAGGAATTTGTGATAAAAGACCCTTAAGAAACTTCTCCTGACATCCTTATTGGAAAATCCTTCAAAGTAAATGTATGAGAAATAGCAGAAAACTGAGCAGATGTGAAAGCTTGGAGGGAGAAGAGGAGCAGGGGAAAGGAGATGCAAGCTTGAGGTTCGTTGGTGGGGGAACAGCCAATTTAATTTAGAAATCAATTGGGGCTTTAATAGAGAAAAACAGGTATGAAAGAGAGCGTGAAGGGGGGCTGAGTGCAGGAGCACTCAGAAATACAAGGTCCAGGTGCCTGTTTCTAGAAGCTGGAGGAGGAAAGTGTGCTTTCAACTTCTAGGTCTCTCTGTCTTTTCTCTCTTTGAATGGACAAAAAGAATAACATTTTGTCCTTCTTTAATATTGCCTAGTCTTAGTTAAAAAGGGTTTTTTCAAATCTCACTGGCTGAATCCTGGCAGTATATCCTCCATGAAGGTTTTGAATTTCATTTCACATTTGAAAAGACTGAGGCATCCACTTGTGAGAAGCCACAAAACAATTTTGGGGAGGGACCCAAGTGCCTTCACATGAGTCCTTCTTTGTGAATGGACAATGTGAAGAATTGGCCCATTGTAATGTTTTTCCAGGGGTTGCTCATAATTCACCAGTGAAATGCATTTCCCCAGTGGGTGGTGGCTGCTCTACAGGGCACTCCTTGTCCCCATTTGCTCTTCTTGCCCATCCTTTTGGAGGAGGGAACATGTTGACAGCAGAACAAGGCAGCACTGCAATGGGTGTGATGCTCCTCCTCTCCAGGCACACACAGACTTGGCACCTCATCCAAAGCTCAGGGATTTTGTGACCAGCTGTTGAGTGGGCACTTTGAAATAGAGCTCATGTTGTGGCTTTAACACTAAACCCATTGCAATTCCTCTCACAGCTCAACCTCATCCCCCTGCTGATTCATGCTGGGCTAAAGGTTTCTAAAAGGAAGAAGGACAACTGGACCTCCTGCCTGAAAGATTGGAGACCTTCCCAGAGCAAAACCATGGCCCCCCAAATGCCTTTAGTTTGGTGCTCTCTGGGTAATTTCACAATTTGTTAGCTTTTAGAAACCAGAAGGGCTATCTAATCATGATGGCCATGCTTGACTTCCAGCACAGCACAGAGCTCAGTCTCCAGCTGGTGACCCTTGAGCAGAAGAGCTGGGCAGTGGTTTCTGAGCTGAGCAAATCCCTCTCCGTGGAGCAGGGATGGCACCTCTGTGGGCCCCACTGCAAGTCCATTCCAGCTCCAGTCCTCAACGGAGCTAAGGGGAGTCATTATCCCTGTTGGCTCTGCCAGATGTGTGCAATATGCACGGTGGGTCTCAGTCAAATGAAGACAGAGGAGGAGAAGTTGGCCATCTTTTGCCATAGAACTTGGCCTATTCCTGTATCACACTGAAATGTCTTTTGTTGGAAAACAGAGTATCTTTAAGAAAGACCCGATTTTATGGACAATCTCTATATATAAGGATCATGTAGCTGCAGGAAATTTTCTTCACTACTAATAAAGTCTCTTCACTTCTAAAAAAGCCTCCTACTTTATTTTCTAGCCATGAGATCTTATATTTGTGCAGTGCCTTGCACCAAGGGGAATCTCAGACTGCAGCTGCTCAGGTTTTAACCACTTTCTTAAAAAAAAAAACCATTACTGAAAGCTACAAAGCAACTGGCCAGGCTTTTGATGATCTTTCATTGAACAGAAAGAAAACATTTAAATGGTCTACTGGATAAGCAAAGGATCAAATACTGAAGAAAAGTTATCCTAGACACCCCAGCTATTTTAGTTCATTTTATCATAAAAGGTTCAGTAGGCTTTACTTGTAGTGTCTCTGAGATGAAACTAATGCTGATGGAACAGATCCAATTCAGACATACTGCAGACAGTAAAGCTAGCTGAAATTTTTCAACATTTTCCCCCCTTTGAATTAAAACTAAGGTTTGATCAAAAGTAGGAAGTTGTTGATTTTGACAAAACACCCCAGTTTTCCCATGGAAAACAGAAAGGGGGAAAAATCTTAGTCTTACATCAGAATGTTAAAAAATAAGTGTTGGGATGCAATCAACCCTCCACCCCTTCTCTGGATCATAAATTGCTCTAAGACTGCTGCTGTATCCTTTCCACCTAGAAGAGGTGTTGTGCTGGCAGCTGGTTGGAGGATAAATCTGAGGTGAGAGGTGGAGAATATGGGGTCAATGGAAATGATGCACACCGACCTTCACGCTCAGCCGTGGATGGGAAGCTTAGCCACTCTCAGAGACCTGTCTCCTGAGAAAGACACACTTAAACTGCATTTACCCTGTACCTGGACAGACTGTGCTCAGCATAACACATGCCCTTTGTCCTGCCCTACTCACGGGGTGACATTGCCCCTTGTGCCACAGTGCATCCAAGCCATCAGCCCTCTGCTCCCCACTGCCACCCTTCCCCTGCTCCCATAGGTAGGGCCATGCCTCTTACTGTACTACAGCTTCATCCTTGCTTTGCCTCCCACCCTGTGAGCACCTCTCCATGCAAGGGTCTGTAATCCTTCCTACCCACAGGCTTTTTCTGTGACCCCATCCCTGCAGGCACAGGAGCCTTCCACATGTGAATGACCATGAACAGCCCTGGGATGCTGCGGCCACAGCCACACACACCCGCGGAGGGACCCCTCCCTGTGTGTCCAAATCCCTTCTGCCCCACACCTCCCAAATCCTCCTTACCACCTCCACCAGGATGCATGCACACACGTGCACACACACACACACACTCACACTAATCCTTCCATTAGCTAAATCCCCCTTTTTTACAGCGGCGTTCTTGCATACAGCCCTCCTTATCATCCTGCTTGCAGACGCGCGGGCTAATCTCCCTCCCTGCGCCACGCACGGCCACCTGCTTATCTTCCCTCTCTTCTACACACTCACACTTTTTTACACAGAGACTAATCCTTCTCAGTGTCACGCACCTCAAAATCCTTCTTACAACGCCCCCTCGCACACTGAGTAATCCTTTTCAGAGTCTCGCACACACGATCCCGCTGACAGCATCCCTCCTCACGCATGCACAGCCGCATGCAGCATCCCGCAGCGCGCTTCACACACACAGCAACTTTCTTGTGTCACACACACACTATTATTGCCTTTCCTAAAGCACATATTTTCCACCAAGTCTGACACGTGCATGTGAACCTGCAGTAAAACCAGCGCTTTTTTTTAAGAGAGATAAACCAATGTAGATGAGGTGTTTGCAGGTAAAACCTGGGTTATTTGGGTAACTGTCCTGGAAAATTGAGAGCTTGTCTCAGGAGCGGAGATTTAAAAGATCTGGCATGTTTAGTGCAGGGAAGCACAGGCTGAGAGGGGATGGGTTGCTATCTATAAAAACATCAGAGAGTAAACACTACAGAAGAGCTATTGATGCTAAAGGACAACACTGGCATGAGAACAAGTGAGAATAAACTAGTCATGAATAAATGCAGGCTGTGAACCACAGAAAGATTTATAACCACGGGAGGAGAGCAGCTCAGGTATCAGCTTTCCAAAGGGAGCACTGGAGCAAAACCAGAGCTGCCTTCATCTAGAGCATCATTTATGTCTGAGAGCACAACCTGGCACCGGTGACCCTGAGGTCCCTTTCTGTCCTTGCTGTGAAGTTCAGGCTCGGAGTCATACCCTTTTGCACACTATTTCTATCATAAGAGGTCAACAGTGCAAAAGCACTTGTTTCCTTGGCTTTGTCTATCTGCAGCTGGAGAGTAAGGAAACAGAATCCGTCCCTTTGTGCCTCTGAGAGGTGTGTCTCACTCAATGACCTTACATCCACCCATCACCTTCACAGTTCTCTTCCTTGACTTGCGAACAGATACTGCAGCAAAACTACCCTGGCCCTTGCCTTTTTTGACTGTAACATTCATGGCACTGCAAGAGCTGAGAGGGAGCAGAGGGCTCCCTGCTCCGCACAAGAAGTGCAGGCGCAGCACCCAGGGATCTATTTTGATGGCTGTGGCATGCAGAAACCACTCTCACATCTCCTCAGCACACATTTACATTCTCGGAGTCTCCCGCCTCCGCTGTTCGGCTGTCTCCAGAGACACCGAACACCTGACATGTCTGATAGGAATTACATATCTGTAATACGGATACAAAAAAACCACAGGGATATGAATATTTAGTGGACTGCAAGTGTTGCTGCATGAGCCATTATCCTCCCAGAAGCAAGCAAGCCTGATGCTTTCCTCCCCTGTGCCTGGGTAAGGCAGATGAAGAGGATGCTGGCTGAGCAGTGTGAGAGATGCAGCAGATATAAAGGTCTCTACCATTTGCATAAAGATGAAACAATCTCTTTTTAAAGGGGTAGAAAAAACCAAGACATCGCTGGCTGAGCAGTGTGAGAGATGGAGCACACATAAAGGTCTCTACCATTTGCATAAAGATGAAACAATCTCTTTTTAAAGGGGTAGAAAAAACCAAGACATTTGAAAGTTTCTATACACCTCCCATTATCAAACATAGAACTCTGTCCCATGGGATGAAGCAAACTCTGCTTACACTGAAGTCATTGACTTTTAAAAAACTTGAAGTCTCGGTAAACAGAGAACGGCATTTATTAAAGTGTGGGTGCCATTTATTCAAGTGTAGCATGAGGACAAGCAAGTGCCCCTGGGCAGATGGAGGTGCAGGAGGAGGAGCAGACTGGAGATGCACAAAGCCCACGGCAGAGCTGCAAGGAACAATTTCAGTGACTCTCCTAGAAGCAGATGGAGTAAAAGGAAAAGGAGGGAGTGAGGGTGGGAAGATGTGTCTCCCCACTTGGACATTTGAAATTGTTTGCTTAGGAAGTTCACCTAGGCTTTTTTAAATTGCAAATCCATCTCATATTTTTAATAACTATGAAATTCAAAAGAGAACACAAAAGGAAAACCTCACAAATAGAGCTACCAATTTACTCTCTCCTTTTAAGAAGTCACATGCAAAAAAAAACATTAGATTTTTTTTTTCCCGATGGAAGTATCAAAATGAAATGAGAATGTTTAGTTTTGTGCTGTTTCAAGTAGCCTTACGTTTCCTTTTGGTCAGGAAAGCTGATTAAAATAGCTTTATTTCTTTAGTTGTAGATTTTTAGTACTATTCTTTCTGTGGAGAGAAGATGGGAAAACAGAGAAATATGAAAATAGGTGGAGATTGGCATCACACGCTGTGGGTTTTTTCCTGTTTTCCAAATGGTAGGTGGGAGGTAAGTGGCAAACTGGCAAAAAGTGTGAGCATACATAGAAAATCTCCACGTTTACCTTTTATTTCACATTTGCAATGGCAAAATGATAGTAAACATTTATTGAAGCTACTATTTCCTTGAGGGGGAAAAATCTCTTTATGGCAAAGACCTATTCTGAATGACAAAATTTTCCACAAGCTTTCAACCACTTCTAGACAGAAATCTGTAATTATCTGCAATGGTTTGGGGTGCAGCAATGTGGGAAAAAACAATGTTAAGGGAGAAATGGTGCATTGGCATCAGCCACAACGCAGTGTAGTGAGCACAAAACTCCAGGTCAAAATCAGAAAAGACAAATCAAATAAGAGGATGGAGAAAAAACTAAGGAAATTCCTGAGTACTTTTAAGAGGGAGGAATTGTGCATTAGCATCAGCCACAACGCAGTGTAGCGAGCACAAAACTCCAGGTCAAAATCAAAAAAGACAGATCAAATAAGAGGATGGAGAAAAACTAAGGAAATTCCTGAGTACTTTTAAACTAAAGAAATAAAAAAAAGTTAATTAATGCTGTAGGTGATGTTTCCAAAGCATACAGTACATGGTACTGCAGGTCAAGCTCAGCAGCATAGACCTCTTCAGCTTCTGCTCCAGGCCTGGCTTTATCTAAGTACAGCTTGGTTATTTCCAGCCAATCTAGCAGTCAGCACAGTGGGCAAATACTACACACCTCATAGGGCTCAGCCTAGAAAAAAACACACTTGAGCCTTTCCTTTTCCACTGCAGGTGTAGATTCAGAGCTCTAAGACTCTGAACAGTTCAAACAGTGAGCTCAGCTTGTGTTTGGAAAGAGCAGCACTATCACTGGAGTCTGGCCTAATTGGACCTCATGAAGTCCCATCACTCATACACACCTTTCCAGAAAGGTCTCAGCCCTCAGCAGAGGCTTGCACCCAACTGAGAGAGGACAAAGCCTCATTCATATGGTGGAGGAGGTAGCCACGAAACACATCCTTGAGCCTTGCTGACAGCAGAGGTGGAGGGATTTCACATCTCATTTCCTAGCACACAAAGAGCACAATTAACCAGTTTCCAGCAACAGTGATTATGGGTCTGACGTGTACGAGGAGAATAAAGTTTCAGGCTCCCGGGACAAAGAGATTAAGAAGGGGAATGCCTGGTGTAGGCAGCTCTTGAAAGGTTGCCAGATTCTGTAAAACAATTTGGAGATGCCACAAATTGCATGGGGAGAGATCCTCCATGGATCCCTAATGGCTTTGCGCTGCTGGACTCAGGCCCAAGTTGGTGGGTTTTCTGTTTGCTCATTTATCAGAAGGTTTATTAATGTGCAGTACACCTCGTTTTCCTATTTAGAAAAAACTGTGCTGGGTATGAAAGAGGGAAAATCAGCGACCAGATCAAGAGACAAGGGAAGTACAAGTGTGAGAAGAGATAAGTGATGAGATCAATGACCTGAAGGCTACTCTGTGTTGGCTAGGGGTTGGTCTCTGCTCCTTTCCATTGAAATGTCCTCTCTCTTCCTTTTGTCTTTGCTCCTTTCATGGACTACATGTTTTTTTCACAGTGCTGTTCTGTGATTTATTTAGTTTATCCTCTCATTCTCCCTCTGGATTTTAGTCTTTGCTCCAGTGCTCCCCTCAACATCTCCTGCATGAAACGCAAAACAGTAATATTCAACCAAGAGGTTGCTTCAGTGATGGTGGCATTGAAGTGATATTGAGATGAGAGAGATTATTATTCTACTTCAGTGAAGAGATCTTTAGCAAAAATTCAGAAACTGCAAGGAGAACTAAGGGAGATATAAAAAATATCCATTAAAAAGGTTTCATAAAAATCTTAAGAGAAGAAAAGTAGTTTAAAAAAACTCCAAAACAAAAACATAGTATGTTAAAAGAACACCTCATGAGTATATGAAAGTTAAAACTAACCAAGCTAAGAAGGTTGTGTACTAGGGTTAACAGTCATACAAAAATCAGCATCACTAAGGTGGGTGCAGAAAATGTCAAGGAGCAAACTCAAGCAAGAATGCAAAACACTGCAAAGTACGAGCATTGCAGGATGAGTTGTTCAGTCTCACTTAATCCAGAAGAAAATTGCCTGGAATGGGTGGAGCTCTTTTGGAACTGAAATCATATTTCATTGCTTCTCTTTTATGGAATTTATATAATTTATCTTGGCAGATGGAATTAGGGAGATTTTATCTTTTCTCTTTTAAAATTCCCTCAATGATAACTTGGAGTGACTGGGGCTGACTGATCTCAGTTTAGGTCATTGCTTCTAGAGAAGATGAAAACTTGAATGCAAGACCAAGAAGAACAGAAGTACAGTGGAAGACTTGATACTTTGTGATAAATATTAAATACCTTGTTCTGAATCCTCCTGTCCCAAAACATGACATTGCCTCTTTATGGAATGACTCAAAACATAAACATCCTTCATAATCCTGCTGTCTCTTTAAAAAAAAAAAAAGTGGCATTTGCTAACGAGGCCATAAATATTGATGTATTTCTGAGGTCCCCCAGAGCCCTATCATTTCTGCAACTGACTGATTAATAATAGATTAAACACTTTAGTTTTGCTTACTCTGGTCTTCGTAACTTTAAGTGCATCTGCTGTGTTGGTAACAGAAGGGCCTGGGACTGATGGATCTGGCAGATATTCAGTAGAGGAATATGGCAGCAATCTACAAATACCTTCAAGGGCCAAAACTCAACCAAAATCTTCAGAGGGACATCAGAGGCTTAGAATAATTCAGTGAGGAGCTTCAGAACGTGTTTACTACAGATAAGATTTTGTGTCTTTGGAATATCTGCAGTGTTTACTATGTTACAAGTCCACATGACATTACACGGTGGACGTATAATAAACTTTGCATTCATAACATGCCTTTCATTTGGTAAGCTCAAAGGAGCTTTTGGCTGTGTTTTCACAGAGGCCTGGTTTCAGATGTGCTGAGCAGCAGGGATCGCTCAGTACCTCCCAAAAACAAACTTCAAGGGACTTTTTGGACATCACACAATGAGCTTGTATCAAAGCTGATGAAAGAACCAGGTGTTCCTGGCTTCTGAGCTCATGTTCAAATCCACTGGAGATTGCTAGCACGGAGGATTTGTTCTAGCTCTGCAAGCCGTGAAACACCAGGGAGAATACCTGGTGTTACTCTCCTTGTTGATATAATTAATAACCTCATTTATAGTGCTCTATTGAAAGGATCCAGAACACTGTATGAAAAGTCACATCTGTTCTATTCAGCCCTAAATTCAGTGTGAGTACTTGTCACCCCGGCAGCATCTCACAGGACTGATTAATGACATTGATCTTTAAATTGGCAGAATGGGCCAATGCACCAAGGGATGTAACTACAATTGTCTTGGGGCCAAACTCAACCCATGTGGTTTTGGTGGTGAAAATCATTCCCAGAAACCAGCTAGGCCCTCTACTGCCATGCAAAGGGCAAAGACACACTTAATTGCTCTGAAGACCCTCTGCCTGTTTCTGGTGTGAAACTGAAAGTCAATGAATTGAATGCACGGAGCAGCAGAGGCTTTGCTTGTATACACCACTGCTGGACCATGGTACTGGGGAGGGGGACCAAAGCCAATCTGGGGGCACACAGTCTCCTGACTGCAGCGGCCTCTCCTGAGTGACTGCTCTATCTATATTTTCTAGTTTTCTCTTTAAGTCTTTGCAAGCAACTCTAAAAAAGCCAAAACTAAGGCAGAGCAATTGCTCAAGTGCTCCGCAGAAAATCATTGTCATTCAGCCCTCTGCCCACACATACAAGACACAAAGTTAACCCCATCCAGCAATGCAGCAAAGTACATGCTTAACTTTTAACATGAGTTAGGACGGAGAAGTCACAAGCCGGATGTGCAGCGTTTGCAGTCTGCTCTTTCTTTGCAGCACCCATGGGTGCTGAGCCCATCCAGGTGTGCAGGGAAGCACAAAACAGCCCCAGGCACCTCCACTGCCCTTTGCTTTTGGGGGCACCCGAGGTTGTGCTTCGTGACTTGCTCCTGGTGTCATGCTGGGCTCCCATTCCCAGGGCTGGGGCAGATACCAGCAATATCCCTGTCATCTCTGAGTAAAGTGAAGGTTGAATAGGTGCTCAGATATTTTGTTGATCAGACTGAACAAATCAGGGGCAGGCGCTCAGGACCAGTGGGTGACACATTCAAAGACACGATCTTCACTACGTGTTTCTTTTGCAAATGCTGTGTATACAGCCCCTCCACCCCCATTACAGCAGCATTACAGGTTCACTTGTGCCCTTGCCTGAAACGTGTAAATAGCTCCCACAGGTTTCCCTTTTGTCAAACATGGATTATTTCAGATTTCTTTTCTTCCTAACAAGCAGGGGCTTTTGTACTACCACGTTGATTTGCAACAATGCTTTCCTTGATGTCAGCTGCTCTGAGCCCAAAAGACATCTCTAATTGAGTATAGTAAGACAGGGTTCCTGTGCCTCCGAGCAGAGTGTCAAGGGGAGGAGGGCAGAGCAGAGCTGGAGCTGACTTTGCCATGGAGGAGCTAAGTGGTTCCCTGCCTGCTTCCCAGGCAGAGGCACTGGCGTTGTGCTGTGGAGCTAATGCACTGCAGCAAACTGATGGAAATCAAATGTCTATTGGTTGGTGCTTGTCTGATCAGGGCATCTGCAGGGAGCTGAGATGGTCACTGTAGGACCGCTCAGCCCAGGAGACCTGGGAGCAAGCAATGGTTCCTACAGAAATGCACGTGCAACGTTAAAAGGGATGCTCCAGAGGGAAGTGGTAGCAAGTGTAAGAGGAACAATCTTCATGAGGAAACATCATGTAAAAAGATTTCACTTTGATCCTTTTCTCAAGCAGTTAGTTATAACTCACAGTTGGTGACTGCAACCATTCTGCTGCTGTTCAGCAGATACATCTTCCGAGTTGCATCCCCAGTCCAGCACATGCAGTTGCAAAGAGCTGCCTTGACTGGGGTCCTAACACCTGAAATGAGGTACTGCTGCAGATATTGGGAAAACAGAAGAATGATGCCACTGGCTGCCTTTTTAGAGATCTTCTTCCTAGGAAACAGCTTTTTTACCCTGCCTTCCTCCCTGGGCAGGTGTAGTCCTGTAGCTAACATGCAATGGCTGTATTAGCCATAATATTGCCATGTTGTCCTGCTGAACATTGGATGAGCAGTTAGTTGGAAAGAAATGAAGCTCAAAAATGCTCTGCAATGACTGCTGAAAATTTTCCTGGCCACTGACCATTGAGTTCACTACTGCTTGTGGCACAAAGTCTCAAAGCAGGCTTTGCTCAGGTGTTGGTAGCACTCTGCTTTCAAAACAGACGTGGAAGGAGGTCTTTGTAGAAGCGTACGCCACTGTTTGTGTTTATTTATTCATTAGTTTGCATACCACTGCTTCTCTACAGCAGTTCTGAGCTTTCCTATGTGGTGAACTACAGGTCTGATTTCTTTTTATATCATTCCTCATCTAGTGTTTGGGTTTAGGAGTTTTTTTGCAGAAATTCAGCCAAAGAAAACATGATGTTAGATTTTTAGTCCCTTACCCTTGGGCCTCATTATGTGTGTCTCCAACCCTATTTATTTACATTTCAAGGGAGAGGCTGGCAGAGAAGAGAAAACATGAGGGTTTCCCTACAAACTGTAGTCAGCCAGAATTTTCTCTGTGTACAAAATCGTGTATCTCATACTGCAAAGTCAATAGATATGCCATGAGAGAAAGTGGAGGCAGTGGACCCCTTCTCTGGGCATGGTCTGCCCTGTACTTATATTATTTCTTTTTAAAAACAAACCCATCAAGAAAGGACATGTCAATCAACGCTTTCCCTCAACCCCTCCACCCTCATTTTCCATCTCATCACTTTTCTTTCCATTTCTCATCTCTTGTTTTCTCTGATCTTCAGCAGGGAGGACAGGAGGAGGAATGGGGTTCATGCTGTGCATCTCCCACTTTGAACATGCTTGCATTCAAGCTCCTACTGCTGCTATCCCTTCACTATCCTCTCATGAACTTTTCTTCTACAACATATTAAACTCTTACTCCTAAAAATACTCAAAATACCAACCCCGCTTCCAAGCAGCCAGTAGCAGAAGGAAATAATTCCTCATATGTTTTCTCATTAATTAAATTGTAGGACTGGGAGGACACCTTTGTACCTCCAGTGAAAGATTGAGTGGCCCTCAGGACTGTGGTATGTCTGTGGGGAAGGGAAGAGGTATGAGCAGACTGTCACTGTGCTGCTGGGGAAAGTACATGATCATCACATTCAGCAAGTTTTTTGTCTTTCCCAGCACCTATAGACACTGGAGAGCATTCATGCTACTCAGAGGACTCATCGACTGAGTACAGAAACTCCTGGAGTAACTCCATGGTGAGTAACCATTCAGAAGGAAACCCCGGTTCCTCATGGCTTATTTACCAGCTCGTAACAGCCTTTCTCTCTCTTTTTTTTCTATTCTTCTCTCTCTCACTGTCATCACTGCCTCCTTTTTCAGCTTTTTAGCAATCCCAAAGTAGACATTAGCAAAATGTTCTCTATATGGGAAGCCCTTGCCCAAACCAGAACTCAAATGGGGTTCACCACCTGCTAGCCCTAATTCTGCTGTGTGGATTTGGTCCCATCACTAACCTGACTGAGGCCAACAGGCTCATTCAGGAAAAAGATGGTAGTAAGGACAGAAATGAGGTCACAAGCTGGGTGTCAGGGTCCAAGCTGGGCCCTGTCAACCCCTTGCATGACAACTGAGAGGGTAGGAGGCACCACCAGTCTGTTGTGTGAACTGCGATGCAATCTGGTATGTGCAAAAAGGACGACCATGCATCTGCTTCATGCTTAGCCCACAGTGTGTATCTGACTTGGCCAGGATGCTGCCATGCCTCAGTGAAGCACAGATAGTATACAAAGATAGTGTAGCCCTGCACAAGGCATCCTCCACATGGTAGCCCATCAAATCCCACAGTAGTTCTGACCATGGGGACTCTGTCTGTCCCAAGATGGTCCTATTGTCCATTGCTGCCCCAGAGATGGGATCCCAGCCCAGCCTGCCCTCATAGCTGGGTCTCTGTGTCCCACCATGCTACAGGCAGCTTCTAGCCATTCCTGTGAATGCACAGAGTCTGGGTTAGGGACAAATCACACATAGCCATAACACACACGTTTACAGCCTGCTCCTGCAGTCGTACCTACAGTTTTCAGAGAAGCACAGCACCATAAGAAAAAGCACTCAAATCATTGCTGGTGGCACAGAGACTCTCTGAAATGGCCCTTGCTCAACAGGACTGCCTGGTGGCATGAGGGCCACAGCAGCAGCGGAGCAGAAGGGGTTCAGCACAAGTAAGGCACAGGCTGCTGCTGCCTCAAAATTTCCACACCAACACTTCCACGTAGATCCCTTCTGCCAAAGCTTTGTATAAGCAACCCCCAAAGCACATTGTGTTGCACTTACATTAGATTTTTTGCACAAGTATTAGTGTATTTACTTGCCCCTTTGCAAACACCAAGTATGAGGAATTCCTCACTGTGGTTTTACAAAGCACAGATGTGCAGGTTTGCCTTTGTCAGGCTGTAGGTTAACCTGGGAGAAAGCTCTGGTCTTGCACCAGTTAGGAGCAAACCAGAAACGAGACCCTCTGGGCACCATCAGAGTTTCTCACTTCAGCTCAGGATTAATTTCCTGTAAATTGCAGGATCTGAACCAATACAGGTCCATGCTCCAGCTTAATGCGGAGCAGAGGCGATACCTTGGCTTTCTGCTGGTCTGCCCAAGGAATAATCCCTTCTCAAACTCAGCCTGCCCCAGGGTGAGAAGGATGAAGCCGTGCTCCCTGTTGCAACTCAATTAGGTAAGATCCTCCAGCAACTAACATCTCCTATGGTTTCAGTGTCTGACATTTTTATAAGATGACACGGCTCAATCCCAGGCTCCTCTCTATTATCCATCACTGGGGAAAGGTTTCAAATAGTTTCTGGACATACAATGCTGCAATTGCTAATCCACTTGGGATTTCAGGCTTTTTTTCCTTCATTTTTTAACAAAACATTCCTCTTACTTTCAAACTACCTCCAGGCTGTTTTTGCTGGGTAATTTTTTTTTAATTAAAAGCGCATACATTTTTCAGCAAGAAATTTCAATAATTGAGCTGCAAGGAACTCCTCAGATGTGAGATCTTGATTTTGCAAGTGCCCTGAGGAAACAATTTGGGAAATCCGCACTGCAAACAACTGGGAAAATAAGTGGACAAGTTGCATCAACAGGATGAAATATTAATTAAAGGGAGAGTGACTTGGCAGCAAGAGAGAGAGATTCAGGCTGAACTCGATGGCAGACGACATCCACTGTCTGTGTGAGTACGGTAATTTTGCAGCTCCCTTCAAGATGGAGGTCCTCAAATTGTGGTGTTTGGGATCTCATAGGCTGCTGTTTCATTTGCATGATTCAGCAGCCGTCAGCTTCCCTCTAAGTGGGATTTGTGCCTAAAGTGGTGTTGCAGCAACTGCAGGCGGCGTTGTGATGGCCATAAAATCATTTACACAGAAACAGAACGTCTCCAATGATTTAGCCCCTCCATCTCTTCTGTAAGTGCTGGCCAGAATTCACAGCAGTAAGAACTGAGACAAAGAGCTTTACATAAACAACCTGCAATGACACTCAGGGATTTTGCTCACTGAAAATTAACACATGGGGTTTCATCTGCATCAGGGATGCAGACAGTCCCACCATCTCTTGTTGTCTCACAACAGGGCTTGCAGGGGTGAGTGAGGTCCATAAAGACTCAGCTCCTGGAGTAATTTGGTTATGAGTCACATTATTTTTTTTTCTTTTTCAGTAAGGTACAGACCTTTCAATTCAGAGGGAAAAAATAAATCTAAAAATAAGAGTTTTCAGTGGTAAGAAAGGGAAAATTAATAAAAAGAAGCCTCAAATTCAATATAGTATTAAAAATGCATGACTTGTAAAACAAGCTTATGGTTTTGGGAACCTGAGAGTTATTAACTGAATGCTTTCAGGCAGCAGTGCCAGGCAGAATAGAGAAGAGTTAGAGTAGCTACAGAAGGCTCCTCAGCCATATCCATCCCTATGAACTCATCCTATCGCACGAGTCCTGCCTCAGCACTGAACTGATGCTGGCGTTCAGCATCTCGCCCTGCCTGTGCTGTAAGGTCAGCCTGTTTGACTGTTGAGAGTTAACCACACGCACATCCGGATGCACAGTGAGGTGTAAAGGTTGTGATCCACGTGTTGCCTACACCTGCTGGGTGAATTCTCTTCAATTTTTTTTTTTTTTTTTTTTTTTTTATGGAGGATTGAAGGGCCAGCTGCCTTTAATAAAAGCATCCAATGTCCTTTTTTAAAAAAAAAAACAACTCCCTCGGGCTTCTAATTCCCGCTGGC